>NW_028292569.1:7783280-8104113 GCF_029948245.1 Actinia tenebrosa | reverse complement strand
GTAATGATAGTAAGATCTCCTAAAGCTGATTTGTTTCAAGTATATAGATTACTGTAGAACCATATTCACATTTTGCTAATCTAGTTTTTGTTGTTGTTGTTTATAGAGAACCAAGTTATGGATTATAATGGAATATTTGGGTGGTGGGTCTGCCCTGGATCTCGTAAGTAATATACATGTACTGTTTATTGAATGTTTGTGTCTTGGTCAGGGTGTATACAAAAAAAAGACACCAATAGCCAGAATAATACCTTATTTATAGGAAATTATCAATGCATTGAACTAGATAACATGAGTTCGAAAAGGTTTTCTTTGATTCTTTGCAGTTTTACTGATTTGAACATCCTCTTTCCAGAATTACATTGTAATCTTCAAAAGAAATTTTTTTTTAAACATTTATCCTGGACTTCCTTGATTAAATACATCCCAATATATTTTTTAGATGAAAGCTGGTACCATAGAAGAGTTCTATATTGCTACCATCCTAAGAGAGGTTTTAAAAGGCCTGGAATATCTACACTCTGAGAAAAAGCTACACAGAGACATCAAAGGTAATCATCATCTCAGGGCTTAAAATAATGGTGGATCAGTCCCCAGTCACTATCACAGGTCAAATTAGTTTTAGCTTAGTTATACCTCAACTCTGGCTAAAGGTTACTAATTGAAATGACCGGCTTGGCAAAGATTTGATCAGCACCTTTGAATCTCTCATTGTTCAGTAGTCCAATAAGAAAAAAACTACGGGCAAGTAAATTTAGATTCCTTGAGCACTGAACTGTATCTAGGAAAAGATCTATTGGGTTATTTCTTAGATATATCATAAACCAGTGCACTGGTTTTGTCCTTGTCTGGAAACAGAGTTTTTGGACAATTTCCTATGAAATATCAGGAAAACACATTGTTAGACATATACACCTATATTTGCTGATGTAGTGATTATTGAGCTGTGTTTTCTTTTTTTTAAATGTTAATATTGTCTTTTCATTAAATGTTCTTTTATTTTGTGTATTTTTTTCCAGCTGCCAATGTCCTAATGTCTGAAACAGGAGATGTGAAACTTGCTGACTTTGGTGTTGCTGGTCAACTGACAGACACCTTAAACAAGAGAAATACATTCGTAGGCACACCATTCTGGATGGCACCAGAAGTCATAAAGCAATCTGCTTATGATTCCAAGGTAAAGCTCTATGCATTATCATTCACTACTAAACAATCCTAAAATGTACTCTGAATATCATCTGATATTATGATCATCAAGGGTGGGGTAGTGATAGTTCACTCACCTCTCACCAGTCGGGTCTCTCGTTTGATTTGCAGTCTCAACATCACATTTAAAAAAATTTAATTTATTTATTTTTATGAGTAGAGTTTGTTAGCTTTGTTAGGTTTTTTTTCGGGGTTTTTCAGTTATTTCCTCCCTCTGCAAAATCTAGCACACTAATGATCTATAATAATGATTTTCTGCTTTATCATCATTGCCAACAGCCTCATGATTGCCCTTTTTAATGATTATGACATTCATTTAGAGTAAGTACAAAAAAAGTGATGATAAAATAAATATATTCATGCATATTATATTGTAGGCAGATATTTGGTCCCTTGGAATCACTGCTATAGAGTTGGCTAAAGGAGAGCCACCCAACTCAGACCTTCATCCAATGAGAGTACTCTTCTTGATCCCCAAAAACAATCCTCCTGAACTCACTGGCAACTTCAGCAAAGCATTCAAAGAGTTTGTCTCATTGTGTCTAAATAAAGATCCAAATGATGTGAGTAGAAATGGTTGAGCTTGAAGCCACCTTTTTTTCATATTCATCGCCCCTAGGGGATTTGAATTTCTAATGTTTGTGGAGGGTATGATTCAAAGCTGGTATGTTTTTCTATATTTTTCTTGGGGAGAGATGTGGAGACAGCTGGAGACAAGAGGGATTTGCATTTCGAGCTTAAGATTATGCCTGGTCAACAGACAATGTCTGGCCAAAACCAGCACTTGTCCAGCCAAACAACTCTTAGGCCACTCCTCTTGACCAGTCACATTGACTGCATGGTCACATGTTGATAAGTCCAATGTGGCCAGCCATTGTGACCAGCCATTATGTTTTAGCTCAGGTGTTACAATGTAGTTGGCATGTAGCTGGCATTTCTTTAGATTATGTGATAGAGTTTTGACCATATTTATTCTACACATGTATATTTAAACTGTTTTTTTTTGGTTAGTATTCTGTTGTTATACTGGTATATTGTTTGTTGCAGCTGCGCCTGCACTTTGGAATGACCTTCCATTTGAATTGCGCGCAATAACTGATATTAACACATTTAAGCGTCATTTGAAAACTTTGTTTTTTAGCCTGGCATACAATTAGGTGATTTGAAATATATTATGTAATCCAGAGAGCATCCACAAAGTTGGGACATGATATTATTTTATGTATATAGTTATATTTTTATGATTTTTATTGGTATTTCATTTAGATTAGTTCCTAATATTATTATATATGTATGTATATATATGAGTGTGTGTGTATATGTGTATATATATATATATTATTATTATATATAATTTTGATTGTGATTACAATATTTATTTATATTATGATTTTAGTGAATTAGATTAGATTTATTTTATATCATATATATTGTAATGCGCTGCTGATAATTTTATTGAAGCAGCGCAATATAAGTCAATAAATTATTATTATTATTATATGTTTTTCTTTAAACACTAAAATAACTTGTGTGCATATTGCTTTTCAGAGACCAACTGCAAAAGAGCTTCTAAAACATAGATTCATTAGAACTGCAAAAAAGAATAGTTATTTGGTTGAATTAATAGAACGATATAAAAGATGGAAACAAAACCACGGTGATGAAGATGATAGCAGTTCAGGGGACGACAGTGATGGGTATGTCCCTACATAATTGTCATTTTTATTTTAATTTGGTTGTATTTTTTTAATGCATGGGGAGTGGTCTTAGTGGTATTGAGAAGCTTGTTGTGCCACCCCAAATGGACCCTCTACCTTTGGTGTAATGTTTTCCCATTTCAGACGACATGTCATTACCTAGAGTATCATTTCTTTGTTTAATGGTTGTGAATGCGAAGACACATGAATATAAACAAAGAATCATTTTCTCAAGGGAATGACACATGGCAAGCAGTTTATCCAAAAAAAATCTATAATATCACCTTGAAACCTTGTTCTCTTTTGGAAAGAATAAATGGGCAGTTCTAGACATCCTTGCTAATTTGTTACTCTGATATGATTTAGAGATAAAGATGATTCTGATGATTGGATATTCTCTACGATAAGGGTAAAACCCAATGAAAGTGATGAAAATGGAGAAGTAGTATCAAAAGATTCAAAGCAGGCTGTAAGTAATCACAAGCAACATTTGTACTACACACATGCTTAGGTGACTTAAAGCATCTTTTTATTTTCTGAGCCACTTTTGAGTTAGAAACTTTCGTTGGATGGCTTTCCTCCAGGTTCTCTGGTTTTCCCTCCCTCCATAAAAATCAACACACGACATGAGTTTTGTGTTGTAAATTATGAATGTAGTGGTAGTGTGTGTGGAGCAAATCTCACAGAAGAATTAGTTGGTCGTAAAGTATACTTATTTATAAAGGGATCTAATACCTACATGTAGCCACCTGGTCTAGCCATTTACTTTGGTTTGTATATTATAATCAAATCATAACTTATTAGTATGTGAATGTCTAAATATTGTTTACGAGAACAGTAAATGGAATTTACATGTACATGTATCATACTAACAAGTAATTGGTGTTTTTGTTATCTTAGGAACCTGCAAAAGCAAAGCGTCCTGTCTCTAGATGTTTAAATAATGTTTTCGCACCAGTTTTATCGGAGGTTTGTTCTTTCTATATGATCCATCTAGCTCACACTTGCAACACAATTAAACCATTTAAGCAACACATTGTGCATTGCATATTTAAGCAAGTATATTCATGTTTGATGCTGTGACTGTGATGTCACGTCTCTACTCTTTTTATTGGCTGCTTCAGGACATCATCAATTTTTGACTATGTTGACTGTGTCATTTTGTCTTGTCATTTGCTCTTACACTCATGAAAAGTAATCATTTCTTCCTTCAAAGCTGTGTGAGAAAATGACTGCAATAAAGCTGTTACAGGGTGTCATAAAAATGATGTCGTTCAATATCATAGAGGAAAGATACTTTTAGATATGAGTAACATCCCATGATTTGCCTTATGTCGTAATTCATGTATGCTAAGATGTTTTTCATTTTCTCATGTTACAGCTTGCTTCAAAATATGGTTCACAAGGGAATGTATTAAATGATATACAAGAAGCTTTGAACGCAGCTGAAGAGAAGGTGCCGGGTATTAATGACAGAATAGTGCAGAAAATTGTTGAAAGAACCACAAGGTTAGTAGTAGGCTGCTGTGCAGGTATGGCAGAGCCAGGAGGGCTTTTTTATAGAAATGACACATCATTTTGTCTTAGTTTGATTGAAACAGAAAGAAGTGCCCCCTCCTTCACTTTAAAACGTGCTCAGCAATCCCTGAAAACTAGAGTAGAAGGATTCAGCTGAAACAAACAATAAATAACACTCAAATATAACACAACAAATACATCTTGTCAGTAAATCATACTGTAATCTTACTTCCCTGAGGTTGTGTTTCAAGGCCTGCATCCTCGATTTGTTCTTAGTTGTTTTTTAAAATCAGATAAGGAGTAACTACACAAACATCTGATGCAGGGATGAAATCTGTTGTTCAGTTTTGATATACGTTTTTTTCTGTGTGTATTTCAGATTGTAGCAATCTTGGTGGTCAAGTCACCTCCATGTCATTACAAATCAAGGCTAGAATCATTACTAGACTGAAATAAAGACTGCTCATCACTTTTTTAATCAGAGCACTACAAATATATGGCTATCTAGAATAGACCCAAACACAGAAAAATCATTTGTAAAGTAGAGATCATTTGTAAGCCCCCTCTGCAGGATTGCAGGATATTCTTATGTTTAATGTTTAAAACCTCTTTCCTTCAATCACCACATGAAACTAAAGCACAGACAAGGAAGAGTCCTGCAGAGATAACAGATATCAGATACATGATAACATGTTGATTATTCTATCAGGCTATTGTATATTTTCTTACTATACTCATTGCAAAAACGATAGAAAACTGCCATCCATCACCGCAGGGCTTGAGATAATTGCTGATCAGTTGCCGGTCAAGATGACAAGCCAAATTAGTTTTTGTCATACCTCATTTCTGGGTCAACGTTACTAGTCAAAATGACCAGCAAGGCAAAGATTTGACCAGACAAGTCCCAGTTCTGGCCGGACATTGTCTAATGTTCAGCCATAACTTTAAGCCCTGCAATAATTCATATTTTTTAACTGGATTAATTGAAGTTAAGACTCTCCTACATTTTCAAGAGAATCATCAAAATGTGTTTCATTACAAAGTTAACCAAGGTGGCACTTAGAAATTCTTATTACAACTACTACATGTAAATAGCTAATGACACACCAACTGTCCACCTAAGGTTTTCTATATTTTTGCTCCATCATCAACTAATGATTGAGCATCAGACACAAAAGTCTGTTTGATATGACTTTTGCAAAAGACACATTAGATATGTACTGATAGAGTATTTCTTGTAATCTTTCGTATCATCGATAATCATAAATAATTGTTTTATCTGTTATGTATCTGTCTATTGATTTGTCTTTTGGTAGCAATATTCAATGACTTGAGTTTCAAAATGACAATAATCTTGATGGTTGGGATCCCTGTGTGCTTGATGCCAGAAAAAATATTGATGATTTTCAGAGTGGCTTTAAAGTTACTGTTTGATAAATATTTATACCAACTATTCCAAGCGCAGCATTCTATTAAAATATTCGATAATATCAGAGTCCAGGGGAAAATCACTAGTGATCTGAATACCCAATCAGAATGCAGGGGATGATTGCTAGTGATCTGAATACCCAATCAGAATGCAGGGGATGATTGCTAGTGATCTGGATACCCAATCAGAGTGTGGGGGGAGATTACTAGTGATCTGAATACCCAATCAGAGAAACCTACCTAAAAGCTGTCCTCTTGTTTCTTTCCAGTCTTGTGATAATCCATACTAGTGCTTCTCATAAGATCGTCACTTCTGCTTCGTTTACGAAATCGTGCCATCACTACAAGTGTTCTAAACGTCATCAGATTACTAAAGGTGCCTCATAATGCATGTTATTAAGGAATCGTCATGTCAAAGCTACCCAGGTTAATTGCTATGCTATAACTACAGAAGACTTTGCCCTTTTTTTACTAAACTGAACAAGCCTTTAATTAGATAATTTGCAATGTTTGCTATTTTAAATAACGGTTAAAAACTCTTCAATTTCTTTTACAACGGTATAGAGTGCATACCATATAACAGTGAAAAACTTGTTAGAAATTGCACACATTTTAAAATAGTAAGTTTAGTAGGCCTCAGTAGACCGTAGATTTGCAAAGCGTAGAACTAATTTGTTCAATTTTGTCATTTAACCTATTCACGAATATATGGTATGCACTCTAGTAAATTCTGCATAAATAGAATTATAGAGTATGTACCATTCAAAGATATATATGATTCAAAGATATATATATAGCAGTAAGCTATTAGTAAAATAATTATTGGTATTGTAATACACTCAACAAAATTACTCGATTCTGATTGGACAAGAGGACTGAGTACGATTATATCCTAAATTGTACTCTGTAGAGTCCCAATTGAGTTGCACAATTTCGTTGAGCGTATTATAAACAAAAAATCGCACAATCTTCTCGTACAATTCGGAATTTATAGATACTCGTGATGTTTTGAAAGTTCTCAAATTGAACTCCAATTTGAAAACTTTCAAAACATCACTCGTACCTATAAATTCCGAATTGTACGAGAAGATTGTGCGATTTCCTATACTAACACTTTTGATGCCGTTTTTCCTTTTACCGGAAATACGTCACGAGCGTAAACCGTCACTATCATATAAATCCACTGAATCTAGCCAATCAAAACCTAACATCACTATCATATAAATCCGCTGAATCTAGTCAATCAAAACCGTTTTTTTATGCATACGCATATAAGGGTTTGGTCACTTATTGATGGGTCTTCAGTAAAATTTATATCTCGTTTCGCACCAGCCCCGCTTATCAATTCTTGGTTCTGCTCCCCTTAGTTACATGGACTGTATAGCGACTGCCAGAGGCACCTTCACATGCTTTCAGTTCGACCCCGTTGAGTTGCCCCACTGCTGTACTATTTGCGGAGGTGATTAGCGACGACAAGTTTTTTTAAGTTAACGTTGCTATGTCCCAAATTATCTAGAATATCTCAGAATTTAAAACTCTGATCTCGGAAAATGGATTATAAATTGTTTCAATAGTCTACTGCCCTGCGAAAATGAACTGAAAATTGTCTCGTCATCCTTGTAGTACTCTTTAAAATAGATACTGTGTAGTTGTTTGGGAGACAAGATTTTAATTCCACTGGGAAAACTGCTGCAACGGTGATTGGTTCGCTATTATCTAAGGGGGGGGACCATGAATGATAACCAATCCAATATATAGTATAATAACGTTATGATGTTGCTCTAGCTATTTTTTAAAAAAATTTAACTTCAATGTTGGTGAATGTTTGATGTGTTAAAATATGCATTTTTATAGTTTTTGGAATACATTAGATAAATGGCTTTATTATATAATTACCAATGAAATATCTATTTTTCTCTATTTCGAAAAATTGATATCTTCACATGTGAAAATAACATGTTATTTTCACGTGTGAAAATAACACCATTGCGATGGCTATTCAAAATACACGGAAAGAATTGTCTGAAAAAGCCAAAACATACTTCATTGATAATTATATAATAAACAGAATATTACATGGGCGCTTGGAGATACGCAATTTATCTTCTCGTGTTGAAAATCTCTCACCGGCTCATTCCCTGCGCTCACTCGTGAGAGATCTTTTCAACACTCGAAGATAAATTTCGTATCTCCGCACGCCCATGTAATATCCTCTATTTATCATATCACTGAATTTTCTATAAATCAGTTAATTTGGATTTTTTGGATTTTCTAAGCTCTCTTTTAAAGTATTCGATCGTCCTATTGATTCCAATTGGCAGAGGAACCTGAAGAAAGAAATCGTTTTAGAGGGAGTCAGGGACAAAAGTGTTATATTTATAATATTGATGGTTTTCACGGCGGCCATGTTGGAGGAACTTAACAAAAGAATTATCAACTGAATTCTTATGTTATATCCTCCAACATGGCCACCGTGTCTTTTGTTATTTAATTCTCTTGTGAATGGTTGAAAACCAGCAATACACAACACTGCTCTGATCAGCTTCAGGCTTAGCTTAACTAGGGTCGCGGATTGCGGGAAGCACGGGTGGCGTAGCGGTGAGAGCGCTCGCCTCCCACCAATGCGACCCGAGTTCGAGTCCCGCTGAGCTCGGTGTCGTATGTGAGTCTAAAAGTGGGAGAGAAGATGAGTCATCATAAAAACGTCGCATCCTGGATTGAATGCCTTGTGTGTGTGACTAGTGAACCAATGTATGAAGGGTTGTGAATGGCCCTGGTGTAATGACAGAATTTTTCTTACCTCTGGTTTCCAGCCCAAGTATTTTCGAGCTCGTGAAATATCAGGCTTTCTTCGTTGGGGGTCATCTTCCTTCTCATGCTCGTTGATGATTGGTGCGCTGCCTCCTGAAAAGATCACGTGACATTGATGTTAGGTTTTGATTGGCTAGTTTCAGCGGATTCATATCCATTACTGCAAGTAGCGTCCAATGACATTACTCGACTGGAACACGTCAGATTTGTTTAATTTGAAACTGTTTTCATAGCAACAGCGACGTAAATGCTTTCATGGTTAACCTACCAATGGCGTGTTTAATAATTTGAGCAAATTCCATAATTGAGTGTTCATCAGGGTTCCCCTAAACGAATAAACAAACAAACAAAGTTTGAAATGCAGTAGATTAGACCTCCTTACTTTGAGCCAGGCCACGTGTCATTCCATTGATTATCATTTCTTTGTTGAACAGATGCACACAAGATACATGAATATGGATACAACTCAAACAAAGAATATTATTCTCAGGAGAGTGACAAGTGGTCTGAAATGGGAAAACATTGCTCCTGTGCTAACGAGGTCTATTCAAATGATGACCTAATGAAGAACAGGGCCTGGTTGTACCAAGCCTGGATAGCGCTATCCGATGGGTAAATCTTATCCAGTGGATACATTTATTGGATAACAGCATCGACTTATCCACTGGACAAGGATATATCCGCCGGATAGCGCTATCCAGGATTTGTACAACTGGGACCAGATAAAAGAGCTAAGAAGAGAGAAGCAAACAAATAGTATTGACTTACGATATTGATTGGCTTGGAATAGTTGGAGTTCATAAGCAATATTAAACCGTTAACCAAATCACTGCAAAAATACAATTATAAATTAACAGGAACGTCAAGTTATAGACCCCTTGTATGTGACGTCAAAGCAGCTCAATTTGGAGGGCAAAACCAAAGATTTTTAATCTCCTGACAATTGGAAACCTATTGTTTTGTCCTCCAAATTGAGCTGCATTGATTCCGTCGTGCTGCAAGGGTTATATTGATTTGCAATGCCATTATTATAGACAATTTTTGCAAAATTCGTACCGAATACAGTCGTTCTAGCGTCAAAACATTTACAAATACCAACGATAAAGTAAATGATTCACAACTTCAACAATACAAACACTTTGAAATTCCACGGACCTTCACTAGAATGCATGAATATTCTACACCAAATCGAGCAACAAGGCAAAAGAGAACTCGCGAAAATAGAGTATTTTTTGATGTTGTAGAAACAAGTAACCACTGAAAAACTATTACCTGACATATTGAAAAGATCTGGTCTGTTTTCCTGAGCCATAAACCTGCCAAGAAAAATATATTGTCAATGGATGAACAAATGGAATAATGTAGGGATGGGAAACGCCTTACTTACGGTCAGCGGTTTCTCTTGTAGAGCCTGCATAATAAAGTTACTAACTACACGACCTGCGAAAAAAAGAGAAATGTTTTCTAACCACCAGGGTGACCACAGTAGTACCCCCAAAGAAAAGATCTAGACTCCAGATTGAGTCAAAATGACACGTAACTTAGATCAGTGCAGAGGTTTTGATCTGTTAGTTAGCCGTGCCCTGACTTAGATCAGCCCAGAGGTTGTTTCAGGGTTCTATCTGTGAGTTAGCCGTGCCCTGACTTAGATCAGTCCAGAGGTTTTGATCTGTGAGTTAGCCCTGCCCTGGTGGTTGTTCAAGGGTAGCCAAGGCCTGACTTACATTAGCTCAGAGGCTGTTTCATATGTAATATTTCAAACACGCAAGAGAGTTCTTCCTCCGATTTCCAAACATTGAAAAGTGAGTTGAAAAAACAAGGCGCAGCCGAGTTTTTTTAACTGACTTTGAGGTGTTTGGAAATCAGAGGAAGACCTCTCTCGCATGTTTGAAGTATTACTTCTCATACTCATGAATATTTCTTGGAAAAAATCAAAGAAAAAGTTTACGAAATTTAATGCAAATTAAGAACACATTTCCAAACCACCGTCACAGTAGTGATTTGCTTTGTTTTCTCCTCATTAAATATTCATGAGTATGAGAAACCGTATCGAAATATGGCAACCAATTTGAATAACTATCGTTCTACACTGACTAGCGACTAACTAGCCTCTCATGCAGTCTGCTTCAAGATTGCATGTGAGCCCCCCCCCCCCTCCCCCCACAAACCCCATCCTACATTTACCCTTCCAGCTGATAGATTGATATCTAGTTTACTATAATATCCTTACTACCTCAAACTCACCATCACTCATGTGCATCCTAGGACCAAAGGTGTTGAATATTCGAGCCACTCGAACCTCCACACCCTCCTACCGTGAACAAAAGTTTGAGCGTTTAAATAATAAATAATTTTTACTTGTCACTTGTATTTTAGGAGCCTTTGCCTAAAGGCTCACCAAAATACTCATTGACTCGTAAAAATACACAGCCGTATGAGATGCTTAGCCGATTGATAACCTCTATGTATCGTTTCTCACTCATACATTTATAAATGGGTTTCAGGCTTCAGGATTTTGTAAGTAGTAATAACCCCAGATGTTACCTGTTTTGCATAGGCATAACACATAGTTTCTGCAACTCTCTTGCCTTCGTCATAGCACGCTCTTGGACCGATAGGATTCACATGACCCCAGTAATCCTCATTTTGCGGATGTTGCTATGGAGACAAATTAATTCAACTTAAATAAATGAAATTCAATGCAGCGGTTGCCTGAGATATTCATGAGAGGTTGCTTCTCATGGTGCAGGACAGAACGACTGATGATCACAAAAGATGTGCCATCCCCATCTTACTGATTTGATTTGAAGGACTTTTATATAACAATAGTGTGGTGCGGACTGCAGCCATGAGGGCAACAGGGTAGGGAGGAAGCTTAAATAGGAGAGTATAGCAAGATATGCAGTCTACAGTCTTTAAAATGTGAGTATTGTTATCAAAAACAGCAGATATCATAAACGCATAAAAAGTAGAAGTTTTTATACCGAAGAATTAGTTCTAATCTTTTTCTGAAAATAATTACATGTTATATCAAAGGTGGTTTACTACTTACTTCTGGATCTGTTTGGTGATGTAAAGAAACCATGAAGCACAAGGAAAAGAAAAGAACAATGGGTTAAGGTGGGGTACAATGTGGACAGGGAGGGGTACAATGTGGACAGGATGGGGTACAATTGTGCTCAGGGTGGGGTTAGCTGGGTGAGGATGAAGTACTACTGGGTCAGGGTAGGGTACAATGTGGTCAGGGTGGGATGCTGTTGGATGGGGATGGAGTACTGCTGGGTCAAGGTAGGTTGCAGTATGGTCAGGGTAGGGTGATGCTTGGTGAGGATGGTGTATTGCTGGGTCAGGTTAGGGTACAGTGTGATCAGGGCAGGGTACAGGGTGGTCAGGGTAAGGTGCTGCTGGGTGAGGATGGTGTATTGCTGGGTCAAGGTAGGGTACAGTGTGATCAGGGTAGGGTACAGGGTGGTCAGGGTAAGGTGCTGCTGGGTGAGGATGGTGTATTGCTGGGTGAGGTTAAGGTACAGTGTGATCAGGGTGGAGTACAGCATGCTCAGGGTAGGGTGCTGCTGGGTGAGGATGTAGTACTACTGTGGGATCCCTGCTATATACTACAGTGTGGTCATGTCGTCAGGGTGGGGTACTAAGGGTAGTTGGGATGGGTAGAAAATAAAGCATGACCAACCTCCATAAATCTCACTGGTTGAAGCTAAGAGTAGCCTTGCATGTACTCTTTTAGCCAAGCCAAGCATATTCAATGTACCTATTGCATTTGTCTTGATAGTCTGCATCAAAATAATGTTTTAATTCATTGTCAATCAACACACAGGGACTACTGCACCACGCAGGGGCTGCATCACACAGGGACTGCACCACACAGGGGCTGCACCACACAGGAACTGCAGCACACAGAGACTGCATCACACAGGGACTGCATCACACATGGACTACTGCATCACACAGGGACTGCATCACACAGGGACTACTGCATCACACAGGGTCTGCATCACACACGGACTGCATCATACAGGGACTGCATCACACAAGGACTGCATCATACAGGGACTGCACCACACAGGGACTGCATCACACAGGGACTACTGCATCACACAGGGACTGCATCACACACGGACTGCATCATACAGGGACTGCACCACACAAGGACTGCATCACACAAGGACTACTGCATCACACAGAGACTGCATCACACACAGACTGCATCATACAGGGACCGCACCCCACAGGAATTGCAGCACACAGAGACTGCATCATGTAAATTTGTTTAATACTTTATTGTTATCTATATAGTACCTTAATAGGGTTGTACATATAATTAGGTGGAGAAGCAGGTGATGCCAAGTGGTAGATCTGATCGACTGCAAACAAAACATGACTGATTAATAATTTGAACTTTTTGTTTCAATGCAGCATTTGAAATCACATTCAAAGTAATGAAAAGGAAGTAAAAGAAAGCAAAGCAAGTGAAAATATAGAAAAGGGAAGGGAATAAAAGCAATGGAAAGCAAAGAAAGGAGAGTAAACAAAATAAAAGAAAAAAGAAGGAAGGAGCGGAAAGAAAAGTAAGGCAATGCAATGGAAAGGAGAGGAAAGGAAAGGAAAGGAAAGGAGAGGAGAGGAGAGGAGAGGAGAGGAGAGGAGAGGAGAGGAGAGGAGAGGAGAGGTTTGAAATAGCTTTATTGGCATGACCTACAATTTACAGGTATTGCTAAAGCATTGAACATTAACAGGGATTTTTTTGTTGTTATATTTTACAAACACATTGTAATAAGAAAAATATCTATATATCTATATCTATATATATCTATATGTAAAGTAACATATTTAAAAAAAATAGGTATGAGTATTACAAATATACTAAAATCTTAATTGAATGGTAATAATAATCAAAGATAAATTTATCAAAAGTAATCATTAATACATTACATCAATTATTATGATTCATTCCTAAGAATGAAGCATTTGTATATAAACTTAGGAAAATAAAAAATAACCTTGTCATTGGTAGAGATCATTAAGTTACGAATTATGTTAAGATCTTTAAAATTGTCAACAGATATTTCAGGTTCTATCATATCAAAAAATCGTCGGCGAATTTGATTATAAAGAGGACAGTTACACAACATATGTATTTCTGTTTCAACTTCATCGTTCGTACAGAATAAACAGATACGTTGATCGTTTGATATATTTTGGTTGTTGTATCTGCCTGTTTCGATAGCTAATTTATGATTACTAATTCTAAATTTGGTGAACTGCCTTCTTTGCTCAAAATTTTGAATATTATCCAGATAAATTTCATATTCATAAAATTCCTTAGAGAGGAGAGGAGAGAAGAGGAGAGGAGAGGAGAGGAGAGGAGAGGAGAGGAGAGGAGAGGAGAGGAGAGGAGAGGAGAGGAGAGGAGAGGAGAGGAGAGGAGAGGAGAGGAGAGGAGAGGAGAGGAGAGGAGAGGAGAGGAGAGGAGAGGAAAGGAAAGGAAAGAAGGAAATGTAAGCAAGGAAGTAACTAATGACTTCACAAGGCAAGAAAAGGATTTCAGATTATGAGAAACAAACAACTAAGATTTTTGCCTTTCATCTTACTTTCATCTTACCTTCAATCAGCAATGGTTCTACCACGTCATGGTTAATTAATTCAAAGTTTTCATGACCTATCCTGAAAAATTATCAGGACAAAAACATCACCATGAAGACATAATATATAGCACCAATTAAAATATTCACTCTTATTCATTTATACTATTGACACACAATGTTGACATTATTTTAGCATTTTCTTTACCAATGTTCAACATTTTGTTTTCTCCCAGTGAAGTAGTTGTCAACTACTGTAACCTGAAATGAATTTGAAACAACAAATTATATGACAGTGTTGTGTGAATTAGTGAAGGGAGCATGGTTGAAATGTCAATTGCAGTAGGCATGCAGGCAACATTGCCAAAATGTACAAGAAAAATGTCATTGAAAACTACTCTGAGCATGGAAAGATGCTATATTATTTTTTCATTATATAGTTTAGATTATGCTTTTTGGGATTGGTGAGAACTGTGCTTTATTAGTGAACAGAGCAGTACAGTTGCTGATGCACTCCAAGTCGAGCGCACAGTCAATTTTGCAAACAATTGAAAAGAAAACAGCATTGAAAACTAATTCAGATTTTTTTCTTCCTACATAATAAAACAATTAATGTGTTCTGCATTCAATAATATAGCAAAAATCCAACAGCACTCTTCCTTTGTGCTCACATCACTTCCTGTAGTGTGCATTATTACCAAACGGAGCACACAAAAAATTTGTTTTATTCGTTGTTTTTATTATTATCAATAAATTAATAAATTAATGATAATGTAATCTACCTCATGTCCTAACATCATTAATGCATCTGTAAGATGAGAGCCAACAAACCCGGCACCACCTGTAATCTGTAAAAACATTTTTCAATGAATCAAGGGTGGTGTACCAAGGGGTAGTGCATTAATTTGCCTTGCCTCTTGAGTCTCAAGTTTCAAAAAAAATTTCTGGACGTGGAATCACATGTGAGTAAAATTCTTTTTTATAGGTTGGTATCTACTACTCTCAAGTCAAGGTTTTTTCTCTGGGTTCTCGAGTTTTTTTTCTATATGTACAGCCCAACATGCTAAATTCAAATTCAATAGACTCTTTACCTTTGGAGTTTATTATATTTTCCCTTGAGATTATGATTCTTTGAATGAGTTGAATGTATCATTATTTATGTGTCTTCTCATGTTCGACCATTTAACAAAGAGATGATAATCTCGGGAATGACACACAGTCTGAAATGGGCAAAACATTATGCCGTAGCAAAAGAGGTCTATCTGTGCCCTGAATTAAATAACCCTACAAATGACATCTGTGTAGAACTAGGCTAGCAAGTAAAGTTCTACCACTTACTAATATTCTCTTGCGGTCTGCTTCTGCTAAATACTTTACAGGAAGATATTTCTTTTGACCATTTTCATGTAATCTGTCAAACAAACTATACAGTTCATTAGATTGTATAAATTTACACTGAACAAATATTTAACAACACTATAGAATGGTTCAATTAATGTTAATAGCCAGGATTTAATGATATGAATCATTAACAATTTAGTGACAACATTAACTGTAATTGGCTACTGTGATCAACCATTGATGCTGTATGCTAAGGTGTCAGTAAGCAGATGGTCGACCGCTTACCAACATCTTTGGTATGTGATAGTGACCAGCCACTGATCGGCCATTATTTTAAGACCTGTACCAACACATTATTGACCACTTGTAAAAACAAATACCTTACCATTATGTTACCAGCACCTCACTGTTAATTTACTGTTAAATTACTGACCCAGGGCTTAAAATAAAAGCAAGTCCTTGGAATTTGAACTGTTCTGGTCAAAACATGTTAACTTTGCTATGCCAGTCATTTCAGCAAATGATGTGAAACAAGGTATGATGGAGCTAAAACTAATTTGGCCTGTGACCATGAGTAGCCGTCTGGAGACCTTATCAACCACTCACCAACCATTTGACATGTCTGAACACCTTATCAACCACTCACCAACCATTTGACATGTCTGAACACCTTATCAACCACTCACTAACCATTTGATATGTCTGAACACCTTACCAACCACTCACCAACCATTTGACATGTCTGAACACCTTACCAACCACTCACCAACCATTTGACATACCTGTACACCTTATCAACCACTCACCAACCATTTGACATGTCTGAACACCTTATCAACCACTCACCAACCATTTGACATGTCTGAACACCTTATCAACCACTCACCAACCATTTGACATGTCTGGACACCTTATCAACCACTCACCAACCATTTGACATACCTGTACACCTTATCAACCACTCACCAACCATTTGACATGTCTGAACACCTTATCAACCACTCACTAACCATTTGACATGTCTGAACACCTTACCAACCACTCACCAACCATTTGACATGTCTGAACACCTTACCAACCACTCACCAACCATTTGACATGTCTGGACACCTTATCAACCACTCACCAACCATTTGACATACCTGTACACCTTATCAACCACTCACCAACCATTTGACATGTCTGAACACCTTATCAACCACTCACTAACCATTTGACATGTCTGAACACCTTACCAACCACTCACCAACCATTTGACATACCTGTACACCTTATCAACCACTCACCAACCATTTGACATGTCTGAACACCTTATCAACCACTCACTAACCATTTGACATGTCTGAACACCTTACCAACCACTCACCAACCATTTGACATGTCTGAACACCTTACCAACCACTCACCAACCATTTGACATGTCTGAACACCTTACCAACCACTCACCAACCATTTGACATACCTGTACACCTTATCAACCACTCACCAACCATTTGACATACCTGTACACCTTATCAACCACTCACCAACCATTTGACATGTCTGAACACCTTATCAACCACTCACCAACCATTTGACATGTCTGAACACCTTATCAACCACTCACCAACCATTTGACATACCTGTACACCTTATCAACCACTCACCAACCATTTGACATGTCTGAACACCTTATCAACCACTCACTAACCATTTGACATGTCTGAACACCTTACCAACCACTCACCAACCATTTGACATGTCTGAACACCTTACCAACCACTCACCAACCATTTGACATGTCTGTACACCTTATCAACCACTCACCAACCATTTGACATACCTGTACACCTTATCAACCACTCACCAACCATTTGACATACCTGTACACCTTATCAACCACTCACCAACCATTTGACATGTCTGAACACCTTATCAACCACTCACCAACCATTTGACATGTCTGAACACCTTATCAACCACTCACCAACCATTTGACATACCTGTACACCTTATCAAACCCACACTGAAACCTTACAATGCAGTGCAGGTTGATCTCAAATGCCCTATAATTTGTTACACATAAACTAACCTTTTTTCTACTGCTGCAAGTCGGAGGTCTATTGGTTTTAAGGCATCTCTGAACATCTGAGCAAAGTTGAAAGAAGATACGATTATCAATAAATTACATAAAAAATTATATTATAATCACTTTGGACAGAGTAGAATAATGGTTAATTACATTTTAAATATTCCATAAACTCAGTAGTTGCAATTATTTGCGCGCTGGAATTTGTTTTTTTGCTGTCCGTCCCCTGTCAAAACTTTTTTCCAACTGATTGACAGCAGCATATAAAAAAAGATTGCAGCGTGTACCTTGTAGCAAGTTAGCATTCATTTGAAAATTGCTGTAAAATGTCTCTTAAAAGTTTTCTGGGAACAAAAGGCTTAACGCAACTATAATATGTTTATTACCATATATTGTAAAATTATATAACAGTCCAGGCCTCTAGATATATTTACTGTCAGTACTATTGTAAAACAACCATCAACTATGACGACAGAGTTCAACTTACTTCAATATTATGACTTTCCATTTCTTTTTTTATTTGTTCTATTATTTTCTTTGATATCCTAAAAAGTAAAAAGCAAAATCTAGATAAAAATAAATTGCTCATTCTAGTGCAAATTTTTTTAATTAAGTTTTGAAATAATAGGAGCAGATCAGGGAGCAAGTAAACATTTTATGAATTACTTATTTAACAATTATTTGCGAAGGCAAAGTACATATCCGGGAATATTTACCGATACCCGAGTCTTCGAGCAGCGAGGTAATATTCCCTGATATTTACTGAGGCTGAGGCAAATAATTGTTTTAGTATAAATACACAGGTGATTCTTTCAAAAAAAGAAAAAAAAGAAGATAAAAGACACGTTTTTTTCTGGTAACAGCAACAAAAGCTGCTGGCCACCATTTTGGATTATCACTGGAGGTGATTATTGTGTGATAGTGTGAGTTTCTCGACCAATTAGTGAGTGAGATTTTCAATAATCACCTGTGTATTTTTACTAAAAACTATTAATGGTATTTTAAAAGTCAGAGAAGTTTGCTCAGTAACTGCGTATTCTCCAATCCCTGGTTGATCCTTGATGAAATATTGCACAGGTCAATAGCTCATGTGCAGCAATGTATCCTAGGGCAATATATGTGTGGCAACTGTATCTATATGTGTCAGTATACACTCAATCGAAGAATCGTTGTCGGGTTCAGAAACATAGAACATAGAAGCTGAGACCAAAATGGTACATGGGAAGTACGTTAATTAGATGCATGCTGTGACCGGCGACCCGTGGCATCATCCACTGTTTTTAATATGCATTTGGCATTCTAAACCGACTGCATGGATGGTGCAAATGAATAAATTATAATATAATTATGTAATTTCCCATGTGCCATTTCAGTCTCAGCTCTTTAATTGAGTGTATGCTCAGAGTAATGTGAGGTAACATATGCTATTGGTGAGCAACCCCTTTCATTATGCGGTCCATCCATTGGCTATCAGAAAAACAGGTGTAACTATAGCTGCGATTCAAGAGAGAAGTTCAAGATTCTTCGATAGTAGGATCCAATAGATTCAATTCATAGTTTCATTTCATGTGACATAATTGTCAATAAGAGTAGGGGGGTCAGAAAAAGAACAAAAATTACAGAGTTTGTATGGAAGAAAATTGAAATTTCTGGGGGGGGGGGTAGGGGGGTGTCTTAAAAAATTTTTGGAACTACACAATCTATTTATCCTGGGATATAGTCAACCCAGCTATTTCAGGTAATAATTTCTCTACTTACCTTGCTACTGGTATTGTTTCATTCCTACGGTTAACTGCCCAACAGGCTGAAATAGAACAAGACAGTGCTGGTTCATATATACACATTGTACTTCGTAATTCATTAATAATGTTAGCATTAATGGTCTATTTACTAAGATCATTTCTGGGATAAGACATGTTATAATGTCACAAACAAAAAATCAAGATATGTAAACTTCTCTAAACCTTTTAAATTTATAAAATTTTACTCTCAAGACAGTATGAGAACTTAAGCAATGAAAATAAATCGCCGAAATAATAGCCAGAATACCCGGATATCTAAGTAAAGGAATTTTTATCTAAATCATAGTTTTTTAATTGTTTTGATAAAAATATTTGAAAGGGTTACGTGACATAATGACTTTGAACTTTAGTCTTCAATAAATGTACTTACCAACTAAAACAGTAATCAGAAGAAGGATTATTAAAACCTTAACACGTCGTTGAACGAACGCAAAGGCACTTATACTAATTGTCATGATTGTTTTACTGTTGATGGAGTTTTATCTGTTCACGATATTTTCATTTTATTCTTGGTTCCTGGTTCTTTTGTTCAAAATGACTATAGCCGCTGACCAATAAGAAAACAAAGGTAGCCCAATCTATGTAATTATTCAACAGATGGAAGACCAGGGCACGGTTGGAATTTTATAGCATGTGAGGTTTTGTGAAGGGAAGGAAAATCAGTGAATCCGGAGATAAACCCTCGAATCAAGGGAGAGACCTAACAAACTCTACTCACATGTGATTGAGTATGGGAATTGAGCCCAAGACTCCCGGGGGGGGGGGGGGGGGGTACTCCCATATATGAACTATACGGAGATGATCCGCTGAACAGGGTATGGTTTTTCGAGCTTCTTGTCATAAACAGGGTATGCATTTTCACTCAAGGTCCAAATTCTTCCTGAGTTTCCCCCCGGGCCAAGACTCAAGATGTGAGAGGCGATCATTCCTAAAGTTTACAGCCCCCCCCCCCCCCCCCCCCCCCCCCCTCCCTCCTCAATCCACTGAAACATAACCTTCGTATCCACTGTAAAGGAGCGCAAGTGCGCAATCTTTTATAAGAATAATCTTAAAATGCGGGGTAGGATTGGGCCGGTTTTATCTGGTTACCCTCAGATCTTGCGCAAGGCTTGACTAGAAAAGCTACTGGCACGAAAATCGCCGGTGAAAAGATTCTGATTCGGCTACTACCATTACAGCGTTTCTCAATCACACGCGCGAAATCGTGAAGAAAAATTTCGAGCCATAATAGAGTTTTGGTGGACGCCAATCAAAGTGTTTCCCAGTATTATCGGGAATTAAGGACGCCTGTTGCCAATGGAATGTCATGGAAACGCATTGATTGACGTCCACCAAAAGCTACTTCGTCACGATGGCAAATTGTACGATTTCAAGCGCGTGATTGAGAAGCGCTGTCGTTTAAGTGCGACCCCGCGAAGTTTGATGTTAGTCGACTCGGTATTTCAGCGACGGTCAATCACAGAACTGCAATAAATGGGGGGATATTTTCCATTTTCAATAGGAGATTAAGATCTTTAAGTCAGTCTAAAACCCCCCTCAAGAAATTGTTGTTGTTTTTTAATGCAGCGTTCTGGTGGCTGTCGTTGAAATGGCTAGTCAGGCGAGCGAGACAGCAAACGGGTCGTACTTCAACGATAATAGCAAATGGTTATTTTTTTTCTACTTGTTTACAATTCTTCAGCATCAATGACGTCATCAGTACTCAAGCAAAACGTATCGTTTGTCAGTCCGGCCTCACCTGGCCACTCTTCTTATAAAAATAAATGTTGGCCCAGTTTAGGCAGAGATGGTTTGTCGGAGTTCGCACTGAACAACTGCAAGCCTATCTTAGCCCTAAATCCTATCGCAGTCAATTAGAGTTGAGTATGATAATGATGAAACAGGTTTTTGATGGGTCTATTCATTCCATGATGATATTCAGCTTCATTCAGCTTCAAGCTAGACACAACAGAACTACCCTCTGCTAGTTTTAGAAGAAATATTAGAATTAAAATAAAACTCAGACGTGTCTGTTCAATGAAGTGGAAATCATATAAATAGACCTGAACATCACGCAAAAAGATACGACAGTCAATTTTTCTCCCATTT
Organism: Actinia tenebrosa; assembly: GCF_029948245.1. NCBI lineage: Eukaryota > Metazoa > Cnidaria > Anthozoa > Actiniaria > Actiniidae > Actinia > Actinia tenebrosa. Next base: position 8,082,557 of record NW_028292569.1, on the reverse strand, counting down.
GTGGAACTATAAAATATGATAGGAATTAAGAACTAAGATGATTATACAATGTTTGGGCTTCCTGTGTTATTGTTCAGTTGTACCCGGGTAATGTATGCACTTTTCTAGGAATCGAGGAAGAAAATTTGACTATTTCAAGGAATTTCATGTTCGACAGGAATTTCATATTTGTAAACACGTCATTTCTCTGACACATGTTTATTATCTTTATGTGTGTTTTTGGATAAAACTTGCATTTGAAAACGGTCTCAAGAGAGTTGGTTTTCCTCAGCTGAGCGTCTAAAGTTAACTGTAAGTGATCCGATTGATTCTGTTACGAGTTCACTTCGTATTTTCCTGAAGCAATTTCGAATGTAAGCTTATGACAACGGTCTACGAAACATGATACACAGTGCAATTTATAATTAGTGATAAAAACGTGATAAAAAATATTTTTTATCTCGTTTAAGATTGGGTTTTGAAACGTTTTGCGAGTACTGCAATATAACGGAAGTCTGACGTTATAGAAAGTATATAAATACTATACATATTTAAGTTTGTGTGTAAGAGAAGGTTTAGGAATGCTTTATAGACGTTATTTTTTTTTGCCGAAGCTTATTCTGAGTGAAATATCTTATCATTATTTACCGCTAGGACAAAACTGATCGAAAACTTCCTTTTTTCACCAGTTTATGCGAAGGATCGAACTGACAAGGGTCACGCAAGATGGGTTTCAACAACATCTCTAGTTAACCATGTAAAACGTGTGTATTAAAGGTCGAAGATGGCACAGAATCCACCAAACTTTCAGTTTGGACATGGGTAGGTAGTTTTGACTGCACTTTATTAATGGAAAATCTATTAGAGAAGTGGAGGTGGTACTTACAGTCAAACCACCTCAATCGTGAACACGTAGAGGTCATTAATGACTTTATTTTTTGATTCTTGATTTCAATATTCGATTCGAAGATTCATTAATGAAAACGAATCTTCAATATTCAAAAAATAATAATAATTTGAAAATTCGATTAACTTGGCTTGTAGTCATTAATATTACATATTCCTTGCATAAAAAGTTGTTTTTGCATTTCAGTTGCATATATGCTTGGCTTTTGTATATGCCAGGCTTTGAAGATTCGCTTTCAATAGTGAATGTTCGAATCGAATAATGAAATCAAGAATCCAAAAATAAAGTCATTTACGACCTAGTACGTGTTCACGCTTGAGGTGGTTTGACTGTAAAATCGCTAAAAAACGCTTTTAAAAATCGAAAACTTTTAATATAAAACGGTAAGTGCACTTTTGAGTTTTTATATACTCACGACGTTTTATTTTCAAAATCTTAGCGAAACCTATAAAATAATAGCAAAACTTATTTACTACATGCATTTCCTTATAAAAGAGGATATCCTTCGTTACCTGTGGCAAATGAACGGGAAAGCGGGAGGAAAGGACGCGGAAAGCGCATTCTCGTACTCAGACTCTACTTATTATCCAATGATGAGTGGAGTCTGGTAACAAAAATGCCGGTCGTCATTCGTATCGGCGCCATATTTTCTCGTTAGGATTACTTTATAGAGCGTTTTCACTCACGTGAGAAGGCAGCTATAAACAATAGAAACTTTCTGCACAGTATTTGCATAAAAATAGGGTTCAATTCACGGACCATAGAAAATGTATTGTTTTGGTACCCCATAATGGCCGCTGTGACGTCACGTGAAAACCCTCTATTTTGAGGATCGACCTCTTCACGTGATAGGCGAATCCTGAGTCTTGGTAATCTCACTGAGAAAGAATATTAAATTTCAATATTCGAATACTGAAACCATTAATGGCACCTAGGGGGGTAATAAGCTTGAGTCGTTTTGACTGTAAACTGATTTTCCAACGCATCCCTGGGATCGGGGCTAGTGAGTTTCAATACCCTTGGGCAGTTTCGAGTTCTCTATTGTACAGGGTGCGCCTCGATTTCGTATCGGGAATTACTTGGAATATTCATGTATTCCAGTGAAAGTCCTTGGAATCTGAAAGTATTTGAATTGTTCAACTTGTGCATTCTTTATTTTACCGTCGGGTATTTGTGAATAATTGGAAACTGAAATGAGGCTAACCCCTGTGTAAATGAGTCTGTAATCAAAGAAGACAGCGGTATTTCACTAATTGAAAACTGGTATTGACTTGTGCATTATAATTGAAATATCGTACCAAGGTCTTCTCAGACGGACAGCACTTCGAAAGCATCAACTGAAGATTCTTTGGAGACCGTCAACAGACAAAGGATAAGGAAAAAGAAAGAAAACACTTTTAAACTACCTAAAGGCGTAAACGTTATTTGTCATCATCATGAGACAAGCAGGACGCCTGACGTGTGCCAAGGATGCGAATCAGAATGTGTATATGCGTATTGGAGCACTGTACTCAAGAAGTGGACAAAAGTGAGAAACATCCCACCAACCATTGCTAAGACGACCACTATCAACTATTGTTCTGGCTATCGAAAAGGGGAAGCGTGCAAACGTTGTACATATGCTCATGGACCTGAGTTACAGATGTGGAATTTACAGCGGCAATTGGAAAAAAGTAAGAAATTGTATTCTCTAATAGGCGATTTACACTACTGGGTCTCGTGAACGGCCCTCTCCTGCTTTTAAAAAGCAAGCTGTTGTGTCAAAATGGACTCCAAAATGGAAATGTTTTGATGCTTTTTTGCGCTTACGGTTTCCGTTCTGTTTTGGACTGTCTTTTTCGTTTTTGTTTTGTTTTGTTTGTTTTTGTTTTGTTTTGTTTTGTTTTGTTTTGTTTTGTTGATTGTTTCCTATTATGTTCTGCTCTTTCTGAGATAGAATATTGAGCTAATAATAATAATAATGATGATAATAATAATAATAATAATGGAACTTATATAGCGCACATATCAAAATTCATGGCGCTTCACAATAAGAAATAAAATAAATAACAGACGTATGTTACAATATTAATGAAATGTCATAGTTCATTGATGTTCACTTTCAACCAGAGGAGACAAAATTCTTGAACAAATGAGTTTTCAGTTCATTCTTGAATGATTGGATTGAAGAACTTTTCCTAATATGAAAAGTGGGAGGTCATTCCACAGTAGAAAGATCTGTCACCATAGATCACCAGACGAGATCTTTGTTCTTCTAGATACTCCATGGTTGTAGATCTGAGAGTGCGCAAAGTTTTTCTCGATTTGATAGCATCAGCCAAGGTATGGGGGAGCCATATCATGCAAGCACTTGTACACAATGAGCAATATCTTGAATATAATTCGGAAACGGACAGGAAGCCAGTGCAATTTTATCAAAACTGTAGTGACATGATAAAATTTACTCGAGCTAAAATCAGTGCTTTGTTCATTTTCTAAGATCTACCTTCTCCAGAAAAATACTTGGCAAACCAAAAGCTTAAGTCAGGAAATACAAACAATCCGAGCTGTATGGTGCATACATCGCAGCCAAGTAGCAGCAATAACAACAGCAGTAGCGACAGCAGCAGCAGCAACGACAACAACAGCAGTAGCAACAACAACAGCAGCAACGACAACAATAGCAGCAGCAGCAACAGCAACGACAACAGAAGTACTCAGTCTGCAAATGAATGCTTCGAGGACTCAGAAAATATGATAATGCAAGCAATTCAAAACGCACTTGGTCCGACTGGTCCTGTAAAGGATATCAAACATCATGAGCTGAAGGTAAGTATTTCACCCCGTTCAGTTTCACATTTCCGTTCTTGTATAATAATAATGATGATGATGATGATGATGATGATGATGATAATAACGGGGCTCATTTTACATGGTCTCAATGCGCTTCACAAATTCACAATCATGACCAGCGTATTTATGCTCTAGTAGCAGCCGTGCAGCTTACAATCATGAGTGATTTGTTAGTAAGTTAGTATTAATGCCTCCAGATTGGGATAGGCTGTTGAACCAGGAGACAATCCCCTACTCTTATACGAATAATTCAACAGGTTCTTTTATGTCCCCCATTTTTACTGTAGGTTAGGAATAGTGCGGGTTTACTCTCCGCCTGGGAATTAAAAGGGTTATTGACGGATGACTATGAATTGTTAATATATATTTGTTACATCAGTTCAGTAATACAAGTATCTTGATTTAGCTTAGAGAATCCATTCCAGGAGTGGAGTTATTCGTTAATCCAGAAAATCCTCATGTACAGCTCGCCAAGGAGAACTGTGATTATAACTATACCTGGGAATTTCGTGCTCGATTAAAGGTATCTATTCCATATGACATTACGCCATTGACTTCACCATGTAGGGGGACAATGTACCATTTTCCCGCCAATAAACGTGCGCACGCGTTTCAGTTAGAGTCCCCCCCACAGGAATCCCAATTATATGAATAAGTGAAATTTTGGCGCCAAAATTAAAAGTACAAAATAAGCATTCGGTAATCCAAAGAAAAGCTAACAAATAAAGAATCTAGAATTATCTTTCGGGAAAAAAGAAAGCTGACCAATTAAAGGAGAATGGAGGTTGTCCTTCTCTCGATCCCCCTTCGCTTTCCGCTTGATCACGGTGACGGCCTAACGCGATGATGGGACAACAAGTACCATTAATATATATTAATATATCTGTGTATATATTCTAGGTAGACCAAGTGCACACTATTCCAGGTGTTTACCTACAGTATCATCGTCATCATTTCTATATTTCAAGGATACAAGTTGTTGCATTCGGTAAGAGCAACGACGATGTTCTTCTAATCCTTGACACTCCATTAAAGGACGACCATTATCACCGTCCATCAATACAATTGGATTTGAATACAAAAACGGTAGATTTTGGAGTAGAAGTGACTTTTCAAGCTTCGAGTTCAGTAACTGGTAGTTTTATCCAGCGTATTTTGTTCGACTTTGGGACGAAGGGATTGCTGATTAAAGAGTTCAATATCGATTTTGACAGCAGTAAAATCTTACAAACACTCCTCGAAGCAAGACAAGCTATTGGTCTCGAAATTCATCCATGGGACCACAGAGATGCAGAAATCATAAGATGTAAACCCCATCGAGCGAAAAAGAAGTTGATGTCGACTTACTCTTTGCCTGAAGATACAGAAAAGATTGTATCGGTTCAAATGCTTGACGGGACGATCAGACAGGACACTTATAAACAGACAATGCATCAGTTATTGTTTGCTGAGGAGATTTACATGAGAAATTTACTTTCAAGGTAATATCAGTCCTAATTGCACTAGTAAGAGCTTAGGTAATAGCAACCATGAGCTTTGTTGCATCTTTTTGTTTAACACACTCAATTGCTTAATCATCAACATCAGCATAGCCACCACTTTTATCATCGATCACCTACACAACCGCAACTACCACCACCATAATCACCACTATCATCACACTATTACTAGCGCCACGTCCACCACCATCATCACCACTATCATCACACTATCACTATTACTAGCGCCACTACCACCACCATAATCACCACTATCATCACACTATCACCATTATTAGCACCACTTCCACCACCATCATTATAAACACCACTATTATCATCACCTCACCATCATTACCACCACCACCATTATCATCATCAACATAACCACCATTATTATCACTATCATCTACCGCCACCACCATTATCATCATCAACATAACCACCATTATTATCACTATCATCTACCACCACCACCAACATCATCACCATCATCATCACCACCATCATCATCATCACCATCATCATCACCACCATCATCATCATCACCATTATTATCACCATCATCAACACCACCATCATCTACCACCACCACCCGCATTTTCATCACCATTATCAACACCACCACCACCATTATCACCATCATTATCATCATCAACATAACCACCATTATCATCACTATCATCTACCACCACCACCATTATCATCATCAACATAACCACCATTATTATCACTATCATCTACCACCACCACCAACATCATCACCATCATCATCACCACCATCATCATCATCACCATCATCATCACCACCATCATCATCATCACCATTATTATCACCATCATCAACACCACCATCATCTACCACCACCACCCGCATTTTCATCACCATTATCAACACCACCACCACCATTATCACCATCATTATCATCATCAACAGCACCACCAGCATCATCACCAGCATCATAAACAGCATCATCACCATCATCATCACAACCATCATTATCACCATCATCACCATCATCAACACCACCATCATTATCATCACCATTATTATCACCATCATCAACACCACCACCACCATCATCATCATCAACAACAACATGATAATTTTCAATAACATATCTATCATTTTTCTCCCAGACTTACGCCAAACAAACTAAAGCTCCAGGTCACAAAATGCCTAGATCTCGGATTAGGCGGTATGAAATGTGCAGAGGATGGTCATTTCTTCGGAATAATCGAACTTGATGATGGCATCGAAATCACACCAGATGATATGGCGGGCAGAGTTTGTTTGCGGAATGTTCGATCCGTTTTGATCATGCCAAATGACCACCAAAAGTGTTTGTACGAAGCAGCCATTGAAAGTCTCCAAAGCAAAAAGGTCATCATCGATTTGACTCCTGAAATTTGCAACGAACTTAACGTAAGTTCTGTATAAATTCTAAGATTGATTTTTAAACCGCAAATTTGTAGTGAACGAAGAATGACAGAAGTGATAATACCGTCAACGAAATATTGCAAAATGAAGAGCAACATGTAAATGTTTGCGAAGCAAGATGGGCAGTGAATATTGACTCCCCAATACACATGAGAAGAATAATTTGTTAGATCATGATTCAATGTTTTTTTTTCTAGTTTTCTTCGTTCTTGACAAATCCTAAATTCCATCTGGAAGTTAGCCATGCACTGACTTTGATCAGTCTTGAAGCTATTTCAAGTTACCGATCGCGATAACTTTTGATTTCTTTTCATATGTTCTGCTTTAGTAGTGAGTTCGGTTATTAATGTCCCATTACTCAAACACATTGATTGATTATTATATAGATTGAAAGACACGATTCCATAGTTCATGATGTGTGCATGAGATTCAACTTGAATCGCGTTCCTCATTGTGTGATGCACAAAGCTATCGACAGGCTTGGACCTGAGCACGTATTTCAACTTTTTCCAGAGAAGACGTCCCATGCTAAGAAACGAAAATCAAAGGTACATAAAAACCACTCAGTAATATGCATGAATAATTTTTTTTTTTTGGTCGAAAGCCAGCATAACAACACTGAAAAAATTGTCAGCTCCAGGTGGGATAAATATAATTGATAAAATTTGTTATTGCATTTTTTCATAAATATAGTTATTATTTATAATTAGAATTATCGCCAGTTTTTATAGGTAATCGTATGTGGTAATCGTATTAATTGAAAGGATTAATTTCACGATCTAGTGTTTTCAAATTTTTGAAATTGCTTTATAAACAGTGGCTAAATAGCCTGTAGCCATCGATGATTTTTTCGGACATAGAAATGAGAGAGACATGCTACAATTTCCCTTGCAAGTAATATATAAACATACGTCTTTTTAGGTGAAATTTCAGTCACTTGACCCACGCCTTAACGAATGCCAGAAACGCGTTATTCGAGCTATCGCAGACGTTGTCCCCCCTTCTCCTCCACTTGTGGTGTTTGGACCCTTTGGGACAGGAAAGACCTTCACTTTGAACCAAGCGGTGATATACTTGATGAAAGAGAAAGCCAATCGTGTTCTGCTATGTACACATACAAATTCAGCTGCTGACATTCACTTGGAGCTACTCAACAAACACCTCCATGGAACTAATCGAGAACTTCAGTGTGCAGAAGACATTCTTCGCATTTACAGCCCTGAAACAGAACTGAACAAGACTTCTGATGTTGTTCGGAATTATGCACTAGTGAAAGATGGAGTTTTTTTGATGCCAACTAGAAAGAATGTCGTCGATCATCGTGTTGTCATAACAACACTTACAACTGCTGCCCTATTGACAGACCTTGATGTCAGCCATGGATTTTTTACACATATCCTGATAGACGAGGCGGCACAGGCTTGGGAAACAGAAGCACTGATACCACTAGCCCTCGCTGGCCCCAACACGAAGATTGTCTTCACTGGAGACCACATGCAGGTGAAGATAATGATTCTAGTGTTCATTTGTCACTTCTCATTTCGTAATAACATCAGCATATTATATTGCAAAGTAAGCTTTGAAGTAACGAAAAGAACCCTGACACTTTCAAAATTTTTCAATAACCTGAAACGACCTCTGGGCTGATCAAAGTCAGGGCACGGCTATATCTCACAGATTGCACCCTGAAATAACCTCTGGGCTGATCAAAGTCAGGGCACGGCTATATCTCACAGATTGCACCCTGAAATAACCTCTGGGCTGATCAAAGTCAAGGCATGGCTATATCTCACAGATTGCACCCTGAAATAACCTCTGGGCTGATCAAAGTCAAGGCGCGGCTATATCTCACAGATTGCACCCTGAAATAACCTCTGGGCTGATCAAAGTCAGGGCACGGCTATATCTCACAGATTGCACCCTGAAATAACCTCTGGGCTGATCAAAGTCAGGGCACGGCTATATCTCACAGATTTCACCCTGAAATAACCTCTGGGCTGATCAAAGTCAGGGCATGGCTATATCTCACAGATTGCACCCTGAAATAACCTCTGGGCTGATCAAAGTCAGGGCGCGGCTATATCTCACAGATTGCACTCTGAAATAACCTCTGGGCTGATCAAAGTCAGGGCGCGGCTATATCTCACAGATTGCACCCTGAAATAACCTCTGGGCTGATCAAAGTCAGGGCACGGCTATATCTCACAGATTGCACCCTGAAACAACCTCTGGGCTGATCAAAGTCAGGGCGCGGCTATATCTCACAGATTGCACTCTGAAATAACCTCTGGGCTGATCAAAGTCAAGGCGCGGCTATATCTCACAGATTGCAGCCTGAAATAACCTCTGGGCTGATCAAAGTCAGGGCACGGCTATATCTCACAGATTGCACTCTGAAATAACCTCTGGGCTGATCAAAGTCAAGGCACGGCTATATCTCACAGATTGCAGCCTGAAATAACCTCTGGGCTGATCAAAGTCAGGGCACGGCTATATCTCACAGATTGCACCCTGAAATAACCTCTAGGCTGATCTAAGTCAGGGCACGGCTAATTCACAGATTGAACCCTAAAGCGACCTCTGGGCTGATCTAAGTCAGTCAACCACGGCTAACTCAAAGAAAACGCAGAGAAAAATTCTCGATCAAGAGAAAGTCACTTGTGAGTCAAACGTGAAACCTCAGCGGTGAAAGGACTACCGCTACACCACCCTTAAGCTAATTGGATTTCCGGCATAAACTACTCCAACTGATGAGAAATAAATAGTTCTCGCAGTTTTGCTAATAGGAAAGAAATCACACGCAATTTTTCCGCGTTTTGGGTTCCTTACATTTGTTGCGAGTATGGAAATTAAGGATTGTTTTCTTACAAGCTTTCTTTTCGTAATTCTGTCTCAATAGATGAATCCAGAAGTGTATTCAGCATTCGCTCGTGAAAAGGGTCTGCAGCGATCACTTCCCGAGCGCCTCTTTTCTCATTACAGTGAAGACACATCATCAAAGGATGAAAATGTCATCTTTTTGCTGGACAACTACCGCAGCAACAAGGACATCTTGGATTTCCCGTCCAAATATTTTTATAACGGGAACATCAAGGCCAAAGGACATGCAGATAACCCCAGCCATCCAGTGATGGGCTCGTTAAGTTTTCACAGTACAGAAGGCCGAGAGGCGAGGCAGCATGACAACACATATCTGAATACAGCTGAAGTAGATAAAGTAGTTGAACTGGTGGAGAACCTGGACCGGTCGTGGCCGGAATGTTGGGGGGAAAAGAACTTGCAAGATATCGCTGTAGTTGCTGCTTACAGTTTTCAGGTAAATAAGACTAAGGAGGTTTTCTATTATAGGTGGAACCTACCAGACACAGGGAGCCCAAGTGATGTATTTGTCAGCGTTGGCCCGTTTGTCTTTATTTATCTATCTCAAAATGATCTAAATGGCTAGCGTGAAGGGCCCCTTAATTGATCTCATAGTGCAATTAGCGATAAACTTCTCTGGCTTATTTTTAGGTGCGAGCTATTCGAGAACGATTGAGAACGAAGAGACTTGGAAGCGTAACCGTTGAGACGATCCATAATGTTCAAGGTCAGTAATCATTTTACTATAAACTAAAAAAGAATAAATTAAAAAAGGTAGGTCTTCAACTTCTGTTTGAAGACAGTGAGTGATTGGATTTCACGTAGATTGGCAGGGAAGCTATTCCATAATAGCGAAGCGGCTGCATTTTCCCTTTAGGTGGTTCCAATAAAAGCCTACCATTAGATCTAAGATTATACGAAGAATTTGGCTTTAACTAAAGCGTGCTGATTATAGTTTCATATAATACTGAGTCCGCTGCACTTCTTTTGCTTAGTAGTTTATTATAGCAAAAGTTGTCTTACTATTCTCACGAGGCGACAAGAAAAAGCGTGACTAAGAAAATTGATGCATTATCATAATAATACCACGAAAAACAAAGTCATCAAGGAAACACGAGAAGCGGACAAACAAGCGAACAAGGAATGAACGAATTAACGAAAGAGCGAACAAACGAGGTTATTAACGAAGGAGCGAACGAATTACGAGGGTATTAACGAAGGAGCGAACGAATTACGAGGGTATTAACGAAGGAGCGAACGAATTACGAGGGTATTATCGAAGGAACGAGAAATTGCGAGGGAATTAACGAAGGAGCGAACGAATTACGAGGGTATTAACGAAGGAGCGAACGAATTACGAGGGTATTAACGAAGGAGCGAACGAATTACGAGGGTATCAACGAAGGAGCGAACGAATTACGAGGGTATTAATGAAGGAGCGAACGAATTACGAGGGTATCAACGAAGGAGCGAATGAATTACGAGGGTATTAACGAAGGAGCGAACGAATTACGAAGGTATTAATGAAGGAGCGAAAGAATGAGTGAATTTACGAAGGAGCGTACTGCACGAGGGAAATAATGAAGGGCATAAGAACGAATGAGAGAATTAACGAAGGAACGTACGAATGAGGGAATAAACGAAAAAGGGAACGAACGAGAGAACGAATGAGCGAACGTACGAGCAAGCGAACAAGGCTAGGAGAAAGGATGAATGATTATAAGGAGAGAGTTAGGGGAAAAAATACGACATACCTACATGGATCAGTCTATTATCTAATTTTATCTAATTATCAATAGAATAAAAGAGTTGCTGTTATTTTTCAGGGAAAGAATTCAGAGCATTAGTTATAAGCACAGTCCGAACAAGACACTCCATAGAACCATCTCGTCTTCAAGATCATCATGAAGATCTTTCGTTGCAATTTCTTTCCGATCCAAAGCTCTTAGTAACCGCCGTGACTCGAGCAAAGTCACTTGTGGCTGTGGTAGGTGATCCTGTTGCTTTGTGTACTATTGGAAGTCGTGAATGTAGATCTCTCTGGAAGAACTATATATCTTCCTGCGACAATCTTAAGGCTTTGTATGGTACAACGTGGCAAGATTTGGTCCGAAAAATCGGAGAAATCCGAGCTGGAGATCGGGTAAAGAACATTTTTCTTAATCCAGAAGCAGCATCATTTGTTCCAGGCAATTCACAGTCAACTGATGTTGACCAAGAAACGTCTGATGATGACGATGATCCTAACACAGAGCAGCTTGATGAAATCATTAAAGCTTTTATCAAGAAATTCAAGGAAAGGGAAGCCTTTGAAAAAGATTTTCCATATTTATCAAGAAATAATGAGCATTCTTTGCCCTCGGGAGTCGATGATGCAGGAGCACGGCCACCGAAAAGAAACCATTCTAGATTACTTGATTTGAAATCGTTGCGATGTAAATGGCTCATTCGTAGAAAAAATGGCCGTGAAGAAATACTTTTGCTTGATCTGGGTCACGACAAACGATCCGACCAACCTGTTGTTTTGAACCCAGAAGAAGAGGAACCAGGCATTGCAGACCCCAAAGAATTAAAACAGAAGCTTGAGGGGGACCCAACAAGGTACCTGACCGCTCGCCTTCATATTGGAAGCGACAGATTCAGGACTACGTACGCCGTTCTCCAAGATAAAACCAAACCTGACATACAAGTGAAAGGGTCGATCAGACAGGCATTTAATGGGGATACAGTTGTCATCGATTTACAAAGAGATAATCTGGCGATTAAAGGGAATGTTGGTTATTTTATCGGTAAGTATGGAACTATTTATCTAGATGATTGATAACTGATGACTAGTCTCCTTCGCAGGCGTCATTAGTTTCGGTCCCAGATCCCCACGGGCCCTCTGGGACCGAAAACTAATGAGAATAGAAGATTCAGAAGCGACTAGAAATTCGGAAGCGATTTGGAATTCAAAGCCAATGGCGTATACCATTAAGTCAAGCGATTGATCCGAGGGGCCCTTCCTTCAAATGGTACGCGTCAGTTCTTATAGAACTGGGCCCGGTTGCACGAGGCCTGGATAGCGCTATCCGGCGGATAAATACTTATCCAGTGGATAAGTTGATGCTGTTATGCAATAAATGTATTTACTGGATAAGACTTATCCGTCGGGATAGCACTATCCATTCTTCGTACAACTGGGCCCAGGTTCGAGCCGTCCAGTTTAACGAAGTGACGCCTACCAATTCAGAATTGATGACCTCTTGGACTGATCGATTCGACTTATTGGAAAGCTCTCAGAAAAAGAAAAGAGAAAGAAAACAATATAAACACAGGAAAGAACCATTTGGAAGACTTTCCTAACGTAGTACAGTAGCGAGGACCAAGCCCTTTTCCATGCAACCACGTCTCTATAGATAAGAATCATTTCAAGCATCTAACTTGATTCGTATGATTATTGAAATAACCTGGTTCTAAACTAGACATTAATACATCTTTTCATATAACTTATGCTAAATCATTGTCTATTCGTATATCAAGGTGTGCTAAACCAATTTGCTGATCCTCGTGGAAGGCAATATGTTTGTGAAGTAGACCATAAAAACCCTTCGATTATGGTGCCTATTGACAGATCCTTCACAAAGATCATGAATGTCAGCGACAAGAAGTGCAAAGATATTCCGATATACGAGAAAGATGAACGTGGAAGGCTAGAGGAGATCAAAATGTTAAGCTTGCAAGAAGCTCAAAGCGAAAAATGTTTGTTCCTAGTTGAGTTTCTGAAGTGGAAAAAAGGCTTCCCGTTGCCTTTGGGATGCGCCTTGAAGACTATTCCAAGAGGCGACAAACTAGACACTTCCAAGGAAATACTTCGTACAGAATTGGGAATACCCAAGAACTTTAGCAACGACATCCAGGAAGTGCTCCAGAAATCAACCCCTGAAGTACATCAAGTACAAAGTGAGTTAGCCAAACGGACGAGGGTAACTAATGCCTTTACTATTGACCCACCCCAAGCCAGAGACTTGGATGATGCTATTTCACTAGATGTCATTGGAAATGAAAAGTTCAAGGTTGGGATTCACATCGCTGATGTAAGTTTTTTCGTACAAAGTGGTACTGAACTGGATCAAAAAGCACGACAGAGAGGTGTGTCTTACTATTCTGGTCAAAGTGGGGAAGAAAATATACCCATGCTTCCACGTGAACTAAGTGAGAATATCCTTAGTCTCCTGCCAAATGAGGACCGCTTGACTGTTTCAGTTTTCGTTACTCTTGACAGTAAAGGAAAGGTCGTCGGTGAAGAAGAGATTTTGAGAACTGTGACGCGTTCTCGCTGTAGGCTTAGCTACTCTCAAGCACAGCAGATATTAGACATGGAGAAGCATGATAATGTAGAGAGAGTGCCTGCCGAAGTGCCTCCAGCAATTAAGAGGCTTCATTCACTTGTCGTGAAAAGGCGCTGGCAGCGTCTTAAAGAAGCATCTTTTGACCATTCAAACAACAGAGAACACGCAGATGCACACGAGCTTATCGAAGAGCTCATGATTCTTGCCAATCATACTGTTGGTGATAAATTGCTTAGAGAAGTTGGAAAGGGTACTCCTTTTCGCACTCAAGACGAACCTAAAGTCGACAATCTTAACGAGTGGGCTTCAAGCTATGGTTCGTTTGCCAAGTACTCTCTCGCCTTGCAACCTCATCTTGAGAGTAAAGATATCAAGCCTGAAGTTAGGGAAACTATCATGTCTAAACAGAATATTTTCATCAAGAACGAAGTGTGGGAAGAAATTCGCAAGGCCGTAGCATCTAAAGACCACAGAAAAGTAACAAGGTTAATATGCGACCCGTTTTGTTCCCTCCAGATTGCAATAGCTCGACAGAATCTAATGAAAATCCAATGCAGGTCACAATACCAAGCTGGCATAGAGGAACCATACCACCATTCCTTGAAATTAAGAAGCTACGTTCACTTTACCTCGCCCATCAGGCGTTACGTAGATATCGAAGTCCACCGCCTCCTTTTGGCATTGATACAAGGAAATGGTCTCAATATGGAACAACAAGCTTTGAGTGAAGATGAGATGACAACGCTCTGCCAGAGAGCAACTTTAGTGAAGGATAACTCGGGGAAATTTGAGAAGGAATCTGAACGCCTCTATTTTGCCTCCAAACTAAAACAAAAAAGCCTGACTGGTATGTTTGTGATAGACAAGATCGAAGAACATGCCTTTACCATTCATCCTGTAAATCCAGAGCAAGAACAACTGTTGGGCAACCAGAAGACGATTTCGTTTGATGACTTATCACCGTATTCTAAATCAGAAAACACCGATGGAGCTCCAAGAACAACTTTGAAATGGAGATTCAGGATGTACATTGCCTCCTCCTCAAGAAAGAGTTATAGAGATTTTGCAGGTTCGAAAAAGGATGATCCCTTGTTTGCATTAAGTAAAGATGCTGACGACATCAAGACCTTCATGGAGCATAAATATCGGTTTGAAGCTCACAAGATCGAAGGGGATACCTGGATGAGGATTATAGATGCTATCAAGACAAGTAGCACACCCCAACTGTTGCGCCATTTACGAGAAGCAGACCAGATGAAACAAAATGTTGATGATGGTGATGATGATGATGATGGTGATGATGATGATGATGAGGATGATGATGAGGATGAGGATCACGATGACGAAGACGATGACCATTTTTTCAAGATAAACTGGAAGCTCAAACAGTACGACATGATATGTCTTCAGCTGCACTCGCGATTGTACCGTGGAATGATCCAACCAGATGAGCAGTTATTAAAAGTATCCCCTCATTTTGGTATTTGCTTAGAGCACCATCGAGATCCCAGAGGGTGTTTTGCTTGCCATGCAACCGGACAAGTCAATACGATGAAAGTCTATCAAACAATCCCATCGTATATTCACCGTTGGAAACCTCTGTTGGAAATGGAATCGGCTACTGGTGCAGTAAGGCAGAGTGATGGATATACTCTAAAAGACCTTGAAGTTACATGGAGTCTGAAGGATGATACCATCAAAGGACAGTACACCCTTACAAGCTCATACTGTGAAGATCGACAAATATACTTCAATCGGGGAGATTTCACGTGCGTGAAGATTTCATGTGGGTCTGTCGAAACCAGCGCTGAAACAAGTTCATCCTTGCGTTATACCAAATCCCCGGACAACGCATCGACGGTCATCTGGATAGGACATGGTATTATCAAAGAATGCCTAGTGAAGGGAGAAAAAACAAAAGAGAAAGATGAAAGGAAAGCGACGGTAACTCTAAAGATACTGCAAATGTCATCTAAATTTCCTCACGAACTACAAGATGAACAGCGGTATAGAATTATGTGTGATTTGGATATCATCTACCAACCGCTACCGTTAAGGTTTGTCTTTGTTCATTTTTATCTTGCTTTCCTCTATGGGTTACTAGCTATATGGCATTATCGTTGAAGTGCGACCTGCGAAGCGAACTGAGTTAGATGTGTCTCGTTCGGCGACTAGCATTTCAACGACTGTCAGTGAGAACTGCAATAAAAAAACAAAATATGTTGAGGGCGGTTTTGGACTGAATTGAAGGTTTTGAAGGATTGGAGGCAGGGGTGGATCTAGGATTTTTCCTGACCAGTGCCAATTCTCAAATCCACCTATTCCAAATCTTCAATAGTGTAATATTTACTTCTTGTGTATAATGGAAGTAGCTAATATTGACTGTGAATACATGTTAAATTAAAACACATTGATATAAATTACAATATATGTGATTTCTGATGTATTTAGGTAGCCGGAGAGAAGGAGAGAAAACACTAGACACAGAAAACAATAGATTCAATTATTCAAACACAGCCGACTTACTAATAGCAATATAAGACAATTCTTACTTATTCTTGCTGTAGCAAGGTATTTAGCTGCTGATTTACAGGAACCGTTTCTTGTCTCATACTTCGAAGGAAATTATTCATTGCAACAACAGAGTAATTATGTGTTTGACATTTGCCATTTGAATGATTTCCTAGGCGTTGAAAAGCAGTTGTCCAAAAGGTCAACGGCGACTTGACGACCACTTTCTTTGGCAAACATAGAGCAGGGGAGGCAGAAGGCTCCATCGAGGTACTTTGAATATACCAACCAAGGAAAACTTTTCAACCAGACTGGATTAAATCTTCTAGTTCTGCTGCCTTCTTTTGACTTAGGAAATTGAAAATCGCTATTCGGTTTCCATACGTTAGTGATAACTTCATGTTTCTTTTTTAATCCGATAAACCATTAAGATCATCAAATAAGACCCCAAAATCATATGGAGAACAATCCTCCTTTCGAAAGGTTGGTTCTCCACGAGTTATATAAGCCATGCATGCTTTGTAATTCTGCCTGTAAATAACGTGTATACTTGTAATCTTTGGTCACACTACGTCGACTAGCGTCTTTCTTACCAGTGCCGACTAGTGCCAACCACATAAGTAGCCAATAGCAAGCGACTTTGACTAGTGCCAAAAAATAAAGCTAACTGGTGCCAGCCAATGGGATGAGTGTTTGACCAGTGCCACATATCAATGCCGTGACAACCTTGACAGTACAACTGAAAGCAATACATTCCCGTGGGCCCCGACCCTAATACACAAATTTTGTCTCAAGAATATTTGTTTCCGGAAAGAACGACCGGAAGTGCAGGCACTTTCGTGGGATTAAAAATGTCGAAAGATTTTTTTGTATGAATTTCGCTTATGATTTATTTAAAAAGTATTAATTTCTTCTTTTTTCAAAAACTTTGACTAGTTCCATGGAACTAGTGGCACTAGTCTGGATCCACCCCTGGGAGGATTAAAATCTTTAATTCAGCTAAACTTTCCCTCAAAATGTTTTCTTTTTTAAAATTCCAGTTCTTTGATTGACGGTCGTTGAAATGCATGCTAGTACGTCGGCAAACGAGACATCAAGCTTCGTGGGTCGTACTTCAACGATATATAATGGTAGCAATACTGAGATAATGCGGGGGATGTCGAGATAATATATAGTGGGAATTAAACAGTGGGCGTAGAAAAGTCTCGGTCATAGACGGGGGGGAGGGGATGGGGGTAGTGCAATGTATCATTTTCCCGCCAGTAATACATGCACACGCGTTTCAACCTTAGAGTTTACCGCCATATTTAGATGTTTATTAATTTAGGGGGGGGGGGGGGGTTATAAAGATGGCCGTCATAGAAACAATAGATTTGTCATATATATTTCTTGAATTCTCATTAGTATACGTATTCATTAATATTGTACATAAAAAAATGTTTTAAGGCGCATGAACGAAGCACTAACCGTGAAATTGGAGAATGGTTCGGATTTGGTTCAGAAAATCTGCCTAGGAAAAAAGACTCCGAAAGGTAAGGTAGTGGAAGTCACAATACTGACCCTACCCTAGACTTCAGAGGTTCTAATTCGCTCTGGGTAGGTTTAATTTAAACAGCAAACGACGGGGCGATAATAGTAACCTCTGGACCTCAGGGTAAAGTCAAACAGTATTAATTAATTAAGATCGGTCTATTCAATGAGTAGACTCCTACGTAGACTGAAAACAGTTCCTCTATTTCCCTTGGTCGCTGTCCGTGTGTATGTCCCTGTCGATTGGTCGAGGAATATTGGTTACGAGTCAAAAGTCCCTGGGGGAGGGGGCTGTTCCTTTCGTCCTTCCCTCCCCAGCCCCCTCCCCCAGGGACTTTTGACTCGTAACCAATCGTCCTCGGCCAATTGACACGGACGGAAGAAGAGACAGACAGACGGCAAGACAGATGCTCGCAGTCTATCTCCTACGCAGTCGACTACACAGAGGCGCGATTAGCGCGTCACGCAACGCTCACTCCTCTAAGTAATAAGTTAGGCGAGTAAGCGTTGCGTGTTAGAAGACTATTCAATGAGTAATTAAGAACGAATCCGAAAGCATCATTTTGCACATTTTTATTATTTTCAGCTAGTTTTCCTCTTCCCCACACGAAAAACGAACTATCTCTCGCGGTTCACTTCGAAAAGTCTGGTTTTCACTCATTAAATGAATACCAAGAGAAGGCTGTCCGACAGGCTTTAAAGAAAAACTTCTCGCTCATTCAAGGTCCACCAGGTATGTATGACAATCTATTCTGAATTTTAAAGCATTCTATTACCATAAACGATGGTTTACTAAACGTTTGTAATACAGTGTATAATTCGTAAAATAACACAGTGCAATCCACCCGGCTTCGCACCATCGGCTCCCTGCATGGGATAACAGCCACGTAGCTGAAGGAACTACCGACTGAAATAGAGGATATTACATGTCCACGCGGAGCGAGATACGGAAGTTTATAGCGTATCTTCGAGTGTTTAGGTTTAATGTCTTCAACAAGAGAAGGTAGAATCCGTATCTCCTAGCGGTCGTGTAATATTCTGTTTAATATATAATTATCGATGAAATAAAATTTTGTTGGATTTTCATTATTTAATGCGATTCCTAAGAATTCTTACCAATGTTGTTATTTTCACATGTGAAGATATCACATTTTTGGTAACAGAGAAAAATACTAAAGTTACTTTTATACCTTTACCTTTTCGTCTTGGTTGCAATATTTTCCCTATTTTAGACCACGCGTCATTCTCTAGAGTATCATTTCTTTGCTAAACGGTTGCAAAGGAGAAGACTCATATGAATATGGATACAACTCAAACAAAGAACTATTCTCAAGAGAATGACACGTGGTCTGAAATGGGAAAACATTACGCTCAAGGCGAAAGGTGTATTACAGACGCAATTCTTTCCCCATTTTGTGTTTTGATTAGGTACTGGCAAAACTGTTACAGGAATCCATATTGCTTATTGGTTTGCCAAGGTAAACAGCGAAATGATGCCAAGAAATGCAAGCGAGGACGAAAAGCCCCCAGCGGCACCCCCACAGGTTCTCTACTGTGGGCCCTCCAACAAGTCTGTTGATGTCGTTACAGGTAACTAAATGGCATGAGATAGGACTTTTTTTTAACATTACCATTGACATATCTACTGCCAGCTTCTTTCAGTTCGAATCTAATTTTGTATTCATTCAAATGCATGAACTGGCATTGAAAAATGGTGTTATTAGGCTATAAAAGGTAACTACGAAGGATTCTAATAGTAAATATAATAACGCAAGGGAGTAGCGAGGGGCTGGAGTGGCCCCCCTCCCCTCCCCGATTTTGACTAAAAATCGTATTTTCCTTTTTTACTATTTTATTGGGCTACCTGTGGATTTGGCGGGAGTTTTCGCACCAAAACGCGTGTCGGCTCGCCCTTCCAGCTCTAGTACTCTCGATACGCCATTGTAATAACGCTTTACTTTATATCTTGTATTTATAAGAATATCTCCTGAGGATTCCTGAGATGAAGGACAAGATTCTTCGAGTTCACGGTACTCTGATTCAAGAAACCGAGTATCCCATCCCAAACAAGATTGGAAGCTGCAAACCGACCACGAGTAAAGACGAACTCAAGATTCCAGAAGGCGAAGTTAAAGAAGTTTCTCTTCATCATTTCATAAGAAGTAAGGCGTCGCCTTACTCAGAGAAGCTAGCAGAAATGGAGGCAAGGTTTGCGGAATTAAAGAACAAGAAAGAAGAAAAGAAGAAGAAAAAGAAAGTCCCAGGCGCATATGTTGAGGAGTATTGTAAAGTAAGTATTAAGGGACCGAGGAGGAGGAAGAGGGGTGGGGGGAGGTAGTAAGTCGTTTTCTTTTACTTCCATAAAATTCCCACCCATCCGATCCCCAACTGTAACCCCGAATTTTGTGAAGACGTCTCTTCCGAAACTGATTTATAATGACACCTCTAAGACACATCACCGACACCGTCTCCCCGTTGCCGAGACCATAGTTACATGTAATTGAAAGTGGAAAAAAAAACTCCACGGGTATGCAAATTCATGAAATCTTCACATCAGTGACCTGATAGTTTAGTTGTATTTACCTATTAGCCATTCCGTGGTTGAGGAAAAAACTGGATCGACTTGGCATTGCAGTGGATTGTGGGGCTGTTTTAGGGGGCATATTTTCAAGATGGTGTCTATGTCGTCCACTAAAACTGCCCCCAAAATGCACTGCAATTCCAACTCGAACCAGTTTTTTCCTCATCCTCGGAATGGCGTATTGATCTGTACTACATAATGTTTCTCAACAGTTGATCTCCGAAGCTGAACGATGGGCAATCCAGAGAACTGACAAAGAGATAATACTCTGCACGTGTTCCCGAGCAGGCAGTAGGACGATCACTGAATTCTGTGATAATATTCAGCAGTGTATTATCGATGAGTGTGGGATGTGTACGGAACCAGAGTCTCTGGTCCCCATGACGTCATCCAATGCTAAACAGTTCGTTCTGATTGGTGACCACAAACAGCTGCAACCAATCGTAATCGACAGACTGGCCAAGAGCTTTGGGTTACAAGTATCGATGTTTGAACGACTTTCCAACAGGGCATTCATGCTTGAGATTCAATACAGGATGGTAAGCATTCTCACGACTCACTCTTTTTAGATCAGTTTTCGTAGGACTGCAGTGAAAAGCTCTGGGCACGAACAAGGTCGTTACACGGCAAAGGATACGCCAGACCAATGACACTGCACAAGACTTTACTCTTCTTCCAATCAAATACCCGAAACCAACCAATCGCATTGCGCGAGAAACAAATCCCCTAATCAAAATTCTAGAAAACATTTAGGTCGCGGCAAGGCACGCATTCGGCACCGACTTAGTTTTCCCTTTCATACGAAAACTTCTCTATCTAATCTCTCTCCGCTTTCTTTCTCGTCTTTCCCTTTCTCTCTCTATGGTCGAGTTTCATTTTTCCACAGGAAGCCCACCTTGGATGAGGAGAGTAAAAAAACTCATACAATAGCTGTTTTTCACTCTTAGTAGCAGCATTTATAGCTGTTATTGTTTGTTATCATAGCATCCATCGATCTGTGAGTTCCCGTCTAAATGGTTTTACGGGGGCAAGTTAGAGACACCAGATATCGTGAAGTCCCGCACAACAGCCAATGTGCAAATTTGGCCTGCACCAGTGGACAAAGATCTAAGATGTGCTTTTTGTCATGTGGAAGGAGAAGAAAAGTCGACGGTCATTTCTACAGCTGAAAGTGGTGTCGATTCAAAATACAACGACGAAGAAGCTGTCAAGGCCGTAAGTAATGAGTTATAATTAAGAAATAGTCAGTGCTTAGTGTGCGTATGTCCAGTTCTGGACGTGGATTACCCACCAAATATTGAGTCGGAAGTACTGAGTAAGTCATTTCAAACACCAAATGTATGAGCCAAAACATTAGAATTTTAACTGGTGACGCTGCATGGTGGATATTATAGCACGGCAAAGAAGAGTAAACAAGACACGGGGCTACAAGCGGCCATTGCTTTTATGTCCTTAGTTCGTCGTCGTTCATTTGCATGTCCCTAGCTAGACGACAACACCACAGCGTAGATGTGTTTACTAGCTATCATAATTATTTCATTCATTCCCTCACAACCCAAGGTCCAAGTGGCTGAATACCTGGTTGACAACCACAGACAACAGATAAGAGAGAAGAACATAGTCATCCTGACGCCATACAGACAACAACGCAAAGTCATTCAAGATCTTCTGAAAGATGCTGACAAGGATATCCTTGTTACTACTATCATTAAAAGCCAAGGTAGGTAGACATCTTGATACTTCTTACAATATTTTCTCATCTAATAAAAAAAAATTAATATATTTCAACACCAACTGCAGGATTAGTTTTATTTCCGAGTGAAACCGAATCCCTTCAGACTCCTTAAGCGTGAAAATGTTCTTTTGAACCAGTTTGTCGGGGGCAGTGCACTTGCATAGAAATTTCTAAATTGAACGAGGGAAGGTATGAGTACGTTCTCAGTGACACAGAAAGTAATATTGCCGGAGAAACTACGCGAGGTAGTGCATGTTGTAGACTCCTTTGCAGACGTCCTTAGCGGCCGTCCTAAAAGGCCCCTAAGGGCATCTGCAAATGAATCTATGCATGACAGGGAAGGATTTTGTTCGGGGAGGGGGGGGGGGGGGGGGTACTGCGCACAAAGTTAACTCAGGGGCCGGGAGTGCACCCCTTAAAATCAAAGGGAAAAACCGGCATTGGTTACTTCGAAGTAGGGGCACAAATTCGAACCATTGGGGGTGCGCACCCACTGGACCCCCCTCTCCCCTTGGATCCGCCCCTGCATGATGTGGAACTCTTCAGGTCTTGGATTCTTTTTCCGTTCCCTCAAATTTCTTTGCCTTCTTTTAGACATGGGACTCATTATTATTATCATTTTCTTGATCTTCTCTAGGAAGTGAATGGGACTATGTAATCCTGTCATTGGTTCGTTCGGTTCCTGAACAAGAATTGGAACCTGAACCATCGTCATCATGGCTCGGTGAACATCTTGGATTCATTACCGATGATCACCAGATTAACGTGGCCCTGACACGAGCTAAACATGGACTTGTTATCATAGGTAAATACTTGCTTGCTTTCTCTTTTACAGCTAGATTATCACTCTAACGAATCGCTCACAGATTTCCTCCGAATGTTTTTGAAACTATGTAAATTTTCGTGCGCAAAAAAAAAATTCCAAACTTTTATTCATTAGGTCTTCTTCAACGATGCAATCCAACACCATTCTCGTTCCCTTATCAGCATTCTAACGAAAAATCGAAGGATGTTTTGTTGAGATGGGTCTGGGAACGAGAATGAGTGTATTACAAATGAATAACACGGTACGAGACTCGGCCGCGCTGCGACATTGCTGCTACGCATGCGCAGACGTTTGACCGCGTAGTTCAAATGAATGGACCCGATTTAAAAAGGGAGTAGGGAGTTGGGATATCCGGAACGCATCACCTCTCGAAGTGAATTCCTTGATTTTGTATTTTTTTTATTCTCAGGTAACAAGAAGCTCCTGTCATACAGTCCTACCTGGGCAGCCCTCATAGAACAATACGAAAAAAACAGTTGTGTTGTCGAAGGAAACCAATGGCCAGTACCAGACTAGCTTACTAGATTTGTCACTACCAAACAGGCTGGTGGCAGATAGTCGGTCCAATTTCATGGATGTTCCGTGCAGGAGCTTCGTGTATTTCATCTATAATCAACGCTCTAAATGCACCCATACTCAACAAAATATGAATTTTACAAAGTCAACTTCACATATAATCAACTTGTTGTTCGCGTACATGCATATTACGTAATTCTTGGGGTGCATTGCACGTCATAGCAGCCATGTATGTTCACTTTGACAATGCATTCCTGAGTAGCTTCACTTAGTGGATCTTCCAACATATGGCGGCTGTTTTATTGTTTTTCGAATCTCAAGGGATTTGAGTGTTTTGGTTGCACTCAAAGAATAGTACTTTTCACAGTTCCTTGGGTCATCTTGAAGGGTAACCGTGCCTTTGCATCGAAGCGAAACGAACGGCGAGCTTGCAATGACAGAGACCTTTTTTAATACCTTGAACAATTATTCACGTCACAGGACTAATAAGTTTATATGACCACCAACTACATTAGCCAGTTCAAGAGACCATGAAAATCTTTCAGTTACTTGGCCAGTTGTAATAACAGCTATATTCAGTATAATTACCATGGAAACTGAATAACTTGGTGGTCTATCAAATTTTAAGTGTGTTTTTAGTCTATCATTCTCTGTAAAAACATTAGCTTTTGTATCATCTACTTAATATATGCATGTTCAGGACTCTCCCTATTAGGGTACGTCATACTCGTGTTACTTCAATTTCTACGCTTATAAGAAATGCTTCATAAAATCATATCCAACAAGTCAGTGCAAAAACACATGCTTTTGTAGAGATCCCCACTTCTCACCGAGTGGTTGGGAGATAACTAGGGCAAGAAATTTGAATTATTAAAAAAATATTTTTGGAAATTAAAACCATTTTAAAGGACTTTTAAATTATTGATTTGCATTTAATAGAAAATGTTTTTAATTGTATCTATATTCATCGATCTGATACTCATTAATAATTCATAAGCTCATAGACCAACCAGGGTTTCTTATTTGTACCAAGTGCAGTAGTTTGAAACCCCCATCAAATATGACCGCACACATTTCAAAGTACTAGAACTTTGAAATAAAAACAAACAACAAAAAGAGTATAAGATGTTGCATCAATATAAGATATTCGTCAAACATTGGTTCCCAATATTTTGTTCCAGTAATATCCACTATTTCGTACAAAATAGCTGGAATTAGATATGACATCTTCGGCATTCTTCTTTCCGGATATATGGCGCGACTCTATATTTTTAAATAATCGTATTCTTTTATCATGTAACTCGCGCAAAATCAATTTTACTCATATAAATTAAATTATTTGTTCATTCACTTTCAAAAATGCCAAAATTTGGTTCTTTGAGAAGAATGTACAAAGAAACAAAGCAGTACGACATGACAAGCCCTTGATAGAGTTCAACGTCTAAATGGAATGGTTTGCTTTCAGCAGAAGGCTTACACATTTCTAATCAACTGCTTGACAAGAGTTTTAAATCCTCTAGTTTTATGCTATCTATGATTAGGTAATTAATAATTGCACTATTGTATATAGCCTGTGATATAGAAGTCATGTAATGTAGGTATTACAGCTGTAGTTCAATAAACACTAATGCCATTACTGTATTTCAATTTGTTTTCAACTATTACTGATCCAAATTTTCACCATTATTCACCCCACATCCCTAAAGAAAACCATCACCAACCATAAATGGAAACCTTACCAATCTGTAAGTAATGATAAAAAGGTAAATTATACACCATGAAAAGATGAGAAAACTTACTGACGTTTCGGACGCTAGTCCTTCGTCTTTTACTCCGTTTTTTCATCTTTTCACAGTGAATAATTTACCTTTTTATCATTACTGTTTAATAAGAAAACCCCACACAGCTCAAACTGGTTTTTAGCTAGTTATCTCTTCAATCTGTAAGTAGACAAGGACCAAGAAAAATACCATTTTTGGCCGGCAGCAGTGAAAAAAAAGGGGTTCATCACAACTACTGAGTTTACATCATAAAAATTGCAGAAAGACAAAAGCAAACAACCTTTGTACTCAGGTGGAAATTTTTTTATTTTACAATTCTAAGCCACTTTACTCAGTTTAGACTCTTGAAGGGTACAGCATCTGAAGAAAAAGGCAAAAATCACACACTAGTTAGAAAACAATGCTAAAATTCATGTTTTCATTGATTCAATACTGTTATTGTTATTGAGTTTTATTACAAAATCAAAAATATACATATATATAATAAAGAGAATTGAAATCAAGCCTTGCACAATGATGGCATGTTTTGAATATCAAATGAATTATTCCCGATTGCTGAGCTCAGTTCAAGTGTAGTTAAAAACAGCATCAATGCCAAAGTTGGCATTTAAGACAATCTATGATTACATCATAGCTCAGGTGATCTGTCATACAAGTAGCTCACAAAAATAATTGTATGCAGTTGGAAAAAAACAATTAGTTTTGATATAAATTTCAAAAATTGCTATGTAGGTTTGGGTCCATACATTATGGCTATTATTGACCAGTTATGTGTGTCCCAGAACCCCAATTGAAGTTCCCCAAAAAACTGAGAAATGTATGCAAATGGTATTGTAGCAATATCAACAGAGTGTATATTTTTATAAAATATCTATCACAACTTACCACTCGTACAGTTGCACCCATGGACTTTGGAGGCAAGTTATGTCTAAATTTGGCTCGAACAACTCCACTGTTGCCGTGAGGTCTAGTTACTTTGCCCCAGACCACTCTAAGCTTGGTACCTTTCTTGTCTCCCTTGGTAACAGTTTTGGTCTTGGCTCGGTACACAAATGCAAGCCTCTTACCAAGATAAAAGTCTGTGTCTTGCTTCTTCTCTACACCTTCAATCTTGATCAATGATGTTGATGGGTGCTGATTTCTGAGACCCCTTTTGTAACCAAGGACAATGCCTTTGGTGTAAAGTCTAGAAAGCATGATAAAGACTATTGAAATGGAGCTGGATTTCCAATTACCACCACAAAAAAATTACAAGACATCAATTTTGTCCATTCTTTTTCCTTGGGAACACAAGTATGGAAAAGCAAAATTCACTCACAGGTCACCGAATATCATTGGAAAGTTAGGTTAATGTCTTTGTAGCACATGTCCTGTTGTTGCCTAGCAATGATTGTATTTTTCATGCAATTATGAAGAAGCATCAACCATTTATATTATAACTGCAAGTTATTTCCACACACATGATTTTTGGATACAAACTGGTTTTGCTTCACAATAGTTGATGGTGCTGTATTACTACTGCGGTTTATTATATTCTGTGAACTCAGACATTTCAATGGAATGTTGTGAAATTTGTTTTTACTGCTGCCAGTCAAAAATATAGAAGTTACTAATTGAATATTTTTGATTGACGGAAACTAAAAACAAATTTCACTATGCAGCTCGCAACTACCAAGTTATAGAATTTCAAAAAACTGCAGTAATGAAATGGCCCTTGTTTGCCAGTCCTATTTCTTCTTATTTTCTGAGTGTATTTTTAGGAATAAATACCACTCTACTATGAGTTAAGGCTACAGCCTGCATACAATCAATAGCAAAACATTTTTGGGTTCAAAAACATAGAACATAGAAGCCAAGACCAAAATGGTAAATGGGAAGTATGTTAATTAGATTTATCTAGTGATACATCTCATGGATTGTTCATAAATTGTTGCACTGGCAAAAAGCATGGAGGCTTATAACACATGCTTCATATCATCTGCGCATCTCAAATGAATACATCGGAGGATAATCATGTCATTTCCCAAAATACTTTCACTCTCAGCTTCTTTGTTCTATATTTGAACCCGAAAAAGATTTTGCAATCGAGTGTATAATATACTTGTATACTGACTGAAATGTGTTTGGGACAAAATACAATACTCACCGAGTGGGCTGCGACATCCTTGCGTGGATTCCTCGTAAACTGAACACAAATATTGATAATAATCGTTAGAATATACTATAACGAGTCTTCCTCTTCAACAGCTAGCTAAATTTTGCTTAACTGAAATTATATTTTGGTACGAAAACTACGATAGTAGGGAAATAGAAATCAATCCAACATCATGCAAACTGCACGGTTCTATAGCTTTACTCGACCAAAATATATTGACAAACTAAATGAGTCCAAAGCATGAAAACTTAGTTACATCTCCCCTTCCTCCTTGAAAGCGTTACAATCTAATTCTACTCCATATCAGCTAACGTAGTATTAAATTTTATTTAATTCAGACAAGCATTAAGACGCCATATTGCCAATCAACTTGACGAGGCAAAATTGTTTTATTGTCTTAGGAAATAAGCAAAATAACATCACATATGCTTAGGAAAGAATATACTCTCCCTGATGGGGCACAAAAATTTAAAGAAATGCACCAGATTATTCGAGATTAATAAGGATTTTAAACTCAATGTACCTTTATGTCTTTGGAAGGATTCACGGAGGAAAAAGAGAAAGATTGCGCCTGCACGTGCCCTGATAACATGTCAGCGGAAACATTAGTGTCCAGTCTCTTTCCTCTCATTACCATAGCAACCAGCTGATATATTCACTTTTGCACAATTCCTTCAAATTCTTTGTTATTTTTGCACCTTATGTTTTAAAATTTGTCTTAATTCTTGTCAAATAGGATTCCTTGGATATGGATTCGAGCCGCAGAGTACTTTCCTCTAGATCTCCAGCTACAAAATACGAGGTGATGCTGTTGGAAGACATCACGAGTAGAACTGTAGGCCCCTGTGAAGAAAGGATAGCTCTTTGCTTCAATGTCTTTGATGAAGTTCTACCCCACTTAGGTGTTTATCGGAAAATTATATCAATACTCAGGGAAGAACTGTACACTGCAGTTTATAGCTTAGACTATACGACGTTGCCGCCAAAAAAGGGGCTTAACAAGACCCCAGTTGTACAGCGTTTGCCATTTTTTGTTCTTGTAAATCGACTGTATGCAGAGAGAGACAAAATGGCTAAAATCCTGCAAGAAGAGATAAAAAAACTACAGAAAGACGTAGAAGAAAAAGAGAAAACCTTAGAAAAAAACTCTGCGCATATCGAAGAATTTAAGCAGCGAGTTAAAACACTTGAAGATGAGGTGTTTCACCTGAGAATGGATTTAGAAAACTGTACTCTTGAGAAGATGAAGTTGGAGGCAAATTTAGATCAAGAAAGAAGATCTCATGAGGCTAGTAAAGCTAGATACGAGAAGCGACTTACAAGTCTTAGAGAACAGCTTGTTAAGAGTGAAGATATGGTCAAAATGTTAAGGAAATATAAAGATGGATATGATGACTTGGAGGAAGCATTTAATGATAGCTCAGTGTTTGTGAAGAGGCCACATAATCCTGCGCCTTTGACTAAAAAATCACAAGTTATTCAAGAAATTGCATCTGCAAAGTTACTAGAAGAGCAACTCCTGACAGTACAGAATTCTATTATTGAGGAATTTGATACCTTTATTGAGAAAAACAAGTCAGATCCTTGCAATGAGCCTGCAGGATTGAGGAAGTGCTCAAGTAAGGGAACAAGATGGGACGAAGAAACTGAGGACATGAAGAAATTCTTAAAACTGCAACAAGAAACAGAAGAAAGGTTTAAAAAAAGTATTGCAGACATTGAAAATGAACTGCAATTGATAGAAATCCAACGTTCAACTCTTGAAGACAGGTTAGAACATCTGGAAGAGGAGAAGGGAGAAGAGAAGAAACGGGAAAGAAAAGGTGCCGCAAAGACAATTAAGGATGATGACGAAATAGATTTTGTTAAGATTATGAGTACACCTGGCCATGCCGACCCTTTCATTCCACACGAAAGGATAATGAGTAAATATGCAGCCATGATGTATTACTCTTGCAACCACGGCAAAAACTTTCATGAATTTAAAGATGCCAAGTTTTGTCCTAGTTGTGGGGAAACAACTTTATTATGCCCACATAAAGTAGGAGAAGAAAAACTTGTTTCGTTACCCCACAACTGTACACATATAAAGATCAAAAGACCGGTAGTCCACATTCTTAAAGATGAAAAGGCAGAATCATCTCTTCCAGGAACTCCTGACAGTATGAGAACCATGTCAGCTGGGACAATCACTCCCTCATATGGAGAGGAATATGTTGTGAAAACTCAACAGCACCTTACAACTTCCTACAAGAGGCTATGGGATGACCTAGCAGCTAGAACATCCATCAAGAGAAGAATTCCAAGACCTTTAGACAAGGAAAGGGTTCTATCAATCATATGCCAGTTCTATGCTACTTTGTTATGGCAAGATGACTTTGCTATGGAAGATGAACAGATCGTGTCTGTGCTTGAAACCTTGAATGCCTTTTTTCAGGAACGGTATATAATCCCAGATGTTGCTTACCTTGCCATGCATGACTTCCTCTCTGGAGTTGTCCAATATGCCCAGGAAAACCAATCCATTCAGTTGTTTGCACAAGCAATGTGTGGAAACCTTGACCCTGTTGTCATCCACTATGCACTGCTAATGAATGAAATCATTGATCTTGTGGATTGGGGCTCTGTGGATGATTTCAGGATTTTAGCACAGATCGTTTACCCATTCATGCATGAAGAAGACCTTGAACAATTCACTATGGGCTACACTTCCTTCAGTGAAAACAAGATCTCCAAAGAACTAGTTTCAGAATATCTCTTGTACATCATCTTGAAGTACAGAGAACCCTGTTTTCAGGATTCTGAAGTAAAGCTACTTCAACACCCAGGAAACACACCAGGATTCATGACAGATATAGAGTTTACTGAAGCCATTGATAACATTTGCCCATTAGCATCAGAGCGTTTAAGAAGGCGTCTATTTGCAGAGTCCTTGGAGCATATGCAGGATGCTGATGACGCTGTTAACATTATGAGACTATCACAGATCACTGGCTACTTAACACTTGTACAGATTTCTCCAGTAGTGAAAGATCACATAGCACAGAGAGTTGAAGAAGCAAGAGGTAAAACTGAAGAAGATCAAAATGATCCTAAAGAGGTAGTTGGCAACATCAAGAAACAGCTCCTGATGGAAGATGCTAAGAGCAAGGCAGCAGCCACTGGGAAAAAGATTCTAACCATAGAGTATGTACGTGCTGTCGCAGCACAGAACTCTAAAAGAGTGACAGCAAGGCAGATTAAAAGAGTAGAAGGTTACAGCTACTAAAAGTCTTACAACAACAAAGAATTGCAATTAATGGCCAAGGCTACAACCTTGTACACTTGTGAATATAGCTTTGCCATCATGGCCAGTTTTTCTTAAACTAGTAAGGAGCCAAGTTATAATCACTGTTGTAAAAACACAAATTTACATTTTTTTACCGCAAACGCATTGTGAGTTTCAAAAGTGCACACAGTTAAGACTATCGCTCAGGGGCAGATCCCGGCAGTGTCCTGTGTATGGGTATGCCAAAAGAGATTGCAAGGAAGTGAACTCTCCTCCTGTTCTTTTTAGTTTTCTTTGATTATTTTCATGTGTATGAACTAAACTGTTTTTCTCATATTTCCAGAAATGTATATATGTTACCAAGAAAAGTGGCTGGAATAGCATGTATGACAGTTAATAAAATAAAACATTCATTTCTGAATAAGACGTAGTGTTTACTTTTCTCATTGATAAACAAGTTGTTACAAGGTGTCTCATACAGCCAAATATTTCTAGTTGCACTTTGAATCAAAGATCTCAAGCCATAGAACATGACTATACATGTAAAATATCTCAGATTGAACTCTAATACATTATTAAATCAGCCATGCTTATGCATTACATGCAATCAAACAGGGGGTTATTAACTTGTCTCTCTTTGTCTCGACTATGAAAAATGTCAAACATACAATACAATTAGTCCTAAATCTTGCACCTCCATTGGATAACCTGACCAAACCACTATGACAATCTAGAAACATCTATACATCATAGTCATCATCAGCATCATCATGTTTTCTTTTCTGTGGAGTAATCAAAGGTTGTTGTGCACTTGCAACTGTCTCATCCATGCTTGGCAAAGCAGACACAGTCATAATGGATGCTGGATTAGTGCCAGATTGATTCCCTGGCTTAGTGGTGGTTGGTGTACTTATCTTGATGGTAGTGGGTGTACTTGTGCTGCTCTTTATTAAAGCTGGAACAGCTGCTTCACTTTTTATAACCTGAATGCACAAAGATAAAAAGGATAAAGTTCAAAGTTTTTACCACTGCAATTTCTTGGTGTTTTAGTAAAAAATATTATCAGAAATCATCTTGTTATAATTCAGATCAATATTTTAGCTGCCAACTCTTAGGGCAGTATCTTTACATTCTATGCATTTAAGGGCAAAGACAGGCTTTTTCCATGGTCTAAGAGTTGTATTCTTTGAAACTGTCATATTTATGACATCGTACTGTAACCATTACAAACTGCAATCTTGAAATCACTTGCAATGCATGTCATTAACTTATTGATACGTACCTTAATAGAAGTTGGAACACTTCCTGTTGGGGTGGGTCTTGCAGCTGTGGTGATGCTTGGTTCTGGCTTAACTTGAGGGCTTTGCAAACTGCTGCTAGTACTAATATTTGTTACTAACAATTGAGGTGTTGAAGCTATAGACCTGGCTGCTGTTGTTGATATAGGTACAGCTGAAGACTGAGGTCGAACCACTTGAACAACAGTTGATGGTTTTACAATACTGCTTGTGGAAGAGGAAGAAATAGAATTGGTTCTGCTGATGGCAGGAGATGGACGCATAGGAGGCTGTAAAAATACATTGAAAGCTTTGAGCAGTCGGTTTATGAACTAAGAGAAAGTGGTAAAACATATTTACTAACCTTCTTTTGTGCTCTGACTTTGTAGTTTTTTCCTGTGAGACAATATCGATCTGGTGGCAATCTTAAACCACTTTTGGGCTGAAATTGAGGTAATGGAATCCTATTCTTTTGTCTGGCAATTTCTATGAGAAACTGTAAACAAAACACTTATTAGCTTCAAAAGTATAATTTATCCATCAATAAATAAGCCAATCAATAACTCACACATTCGCCCACTCTACTCGCTCAGTATTATTCTCAATCACTGAATAAATAAATAATAATTAAATCTGTCAATACAAACACTAAATCAAAATATGACAACCAATTTGAATAGCTATTGTTCTGCACTTACTAGCCTCTCATACATGTGAACACACTTTTGTGTTTTCATGTGAACATGGGACTAGTCAGCTGTTAGTCAGTGCAGAATAATAGTTATCCAAATTGGCTAACATATTTTGATTCGGTGCATGTTGTAATGTTGGTCCAACCTGGGAGGTATACTCACATCTCTTGGGGGTGGACTGGTGTATGAATGGTCAAGGCGGGATTGAATAGCAAGCTGAACATCATCCGTATCTATGTCTTTCTTGCCTGCATGACTAGAATATGCTTTGGCATCATCCAAAACCATTGTAACATATCCTAAGTAAAATATGACAGTTAAACACCATCTTTATTATTCTTGTATTACTATAACAAGCAATCAGTACCAAACACACAGCATTCTCTTGATATTTGGAATCAAATTTAGAGCTCATCATTTCATTCTACTGTTGTCATAGCAACGAAATAAATTTTCATGACACATTCTCAAGCTTGACCAGCCCTTTAGTTCAGCAAATATTGCCCTATGGGATAGTTAACTGTAATATACTAGCCATTCAAACTTGTTTAGGTCATTTCTCTGGCGGTGTAAATAAGCAGAACACCCTTTCGAGCCTCCTTAATTCAATTTTCGCCATTTCTCTTGACACCCATGGCTAGTCAATAAACTTATAATGCTTCTTATAATCCAAAAAAATAATAATCAAAAACAATAAATAAATATTAAACTTCACTCCAGAGTTGCTCTATATATAATTTATCCCAAAGAAGTAGAACGATGGATGTTTTGAGAGTCTCTTCTGAGGTGGTTTGATTTTGTCCTTACGATATGTAAATTCTAGCATCTGATTGACGACTCTTGGTTCGTAGTCGCTTATCCCCATCTCTCTTAATATCGCTCCCATAACCAGAGCATCTTTAGGAGTACTTTTAGCAGCGGGTTTACTGCTTTCATTTGTACTTGCTGCTGTGTTACCATCCGCTTGACTGGCCGCCATCTTGAAAACGAGCCCGCTATCACTCTGCACCGCTGGACATAATTACCCATCATCCCATGCAATGATAATCAAAATGGCGGCCAAGATGAACAGAGAGACAAGCACAAAGGATGTTGTTAACAGTATTCTGGATGATTATGAAAAATTAACCCGGTGAGGCTTTATACTTCTCGTATAAACAAATATAGGGGCAATGTTTATGATATTTTTTTGAATGAACTTTTAACGTGTTTACCATATTTGCCAAGGTATTAATCTTTTTTTTTCTATAAATTATTACAGGCAGCTCTTTGAAAATCTTTCTGTCTTTTCGTTATATCGAGGGAAAAACGACGCCTCTGAGGGAGACACTACTGAGGTAAACTACTTGTGCAAATGCTCCAGCGAAAAGCAATTTCTTGCTCCAGTGTCCGTATTTGAATGCAAAGAGACAGAGAGACAGAGAGATCTAGAGACAGAAGGCAGGGTAGACTCTTCCACAGTCTCTCGCTCGTCCGTTCCGTCTCCACGCTTAGAGACTGTTACGGTACAATGACCAAAAGGACTTATGGGTCCCGTAAACTTGGACCCAGCATGCTTTGGGAACCAAAATACTTGTCCACAGTCTCTCTGGTTTTTGCCGCCATCTTGAAAATATTGAAACAAGAGAGACTGTGGACGAGTATTTTGGTTCCCAAAGCACGCTGGGTCCAAGTTTTCGGGACCCATAAGTCCTTTTGGTCATTGTACCGTTACAGTCTTTAAGCATGGAGACGGAACGGACAAGCGAGAGACTGTGGAAGAGTCTAAAGGCAGGGCTGGGGGGATTGTCTGGGGAGGAAGGGGAAGGGGGGGAGTTACATCCAAAACATCCAACGTAAGCCAGAGTAGGTATGTTCATTTCAGTGTCAACCCTTGATAAAATTCTGCTGCTTTTATTAGATTGTAAATAAATTAACAGAAAAAGATAAAGAACTGCAAGCAGCAATCAAAATAGGTATGTCTCAACTGATGGAATTCAATGCAATATGTACCACATGACCAGTTAATGTGACCAGTTAATGTGATCAGTCAGAAGTATTGTCCTAAGAGGTGTTTGGCTGGACAATTAATTATTGTCTATTGCAATAGACTGTTTTCTCAAGGTTGCGTGCACATCCAAATTTAAGGAACTTGACGGGCCACAATACCAGAACACTAGCTTTATGATGAGTATTATCATGCATTGCTATGAAATTTTTTTTGATAAAATATTCATTAAAGCTATTATTCTCCTCTTTAGATATAAAACTGTCTTTTCAATTTTATTAAATTTGCATTTTTCAGTTTCGTGGCCCGTCAATTTGGATGCGCACGCAACCTTGAGAAAACAGTCTATTGACTGGCAATTATTTTGAGCCCAGAGGGGTCAGAAAAATGATACACATGGCATAATTTGCATTGACCTAATTTTTATATGTTTTGTACAAAGCTAAAGAACAAATGGATTGTCAACTTCAAATTCAAGTCACTAAAGAAAATATGGCCAAGAAAGATCAAGAAATTTTGAGACTTGAAAATCAGTTAAAAGAAACTGAGCAGATATTGGTAAGACTAGAGTGGAAAACAATTATTGTTTTCAAACAGAATGTTTTTGAATCATTCTGTATAGTGTTTAATTTAGTTTGTTTTTCCAACTAGTCACAGGCAGTTTTCCAGGCCAAAAAGAAGTTAAAAGCAATAGAACAAGCCAATAGAGGTATTTAGTGAATACATATAACTATATATGTACATATATTTATCAATGTATTGATAATCAATTATTGTTGGTAAACACCAATGCATCAACCAATCTTTATAGCTAAAAATTCCAGTACCTTAAAATTCCAGTTATAAGCTCTAATAACTAGAAAAAAGTTTGGAATGAAGAACAAGTTGTTATTTCTTTCTTTCACTTTCTGACTCTCTTATGCATCATCAATGTTAGGAATGCAAGATACCAGAGATGGTCTTATTACTGGAAGGATAATTGTGTTAGCAGACTAGTTATACAGTATTTCAATGAACACTTATGATTGTTTCCAAGGTTCTGTGTCTTCCGAGGAGCTTATCAAGTATGCTCATAAGATAAGCAGCAGCAGTGCTGTAGAAGCACCAACAACTTGGATGCCAGGTAATCCATGAATAAATATCACCTCTTGACCTAACCTCTTTCACTCTGTTGCACATGAGGCTTATGAATACATATGCACCCACAATAATCCATGGTATCCCATTAGGAGCATAAGCAGGGGGGCACTTTGGAGGCCAAAGATGGCCAAAATGAGGACTTTTAAGAATTTATGTGGTAATTTTAAAAACATTTTTTTCAAATTTAGAATTTATGCAGTAATTTTCTTTCTTTTTTTAATAAAATGTAAAACGTAAAACGTAATGCCAGCTTTTTTATGTTTTCTATCAGGTGATCAAGGACGACCTTACCCACTAGATATAGAGATGAGGTCTGGACTACTTGGTAAACTTGGGGAAGGATTAGATACTATTCCTGCCTCTACCCTCACTATGGATGGGACATCAATGGCTACAACCACATCCTTAGCTGATGGTAAGAAAGTGCTACTGTGTGTAATATCTGGGAGTAAATCATGTGTACTATACATGTCAGTCAAAAAGCGTCTTTCCTACAGAATATTATGATAATTTGATAATCAAATCAAGGGTGCCATAGCTTTAGTGCACTCACCTCTGGGGTCTCTGGCTCAATTTCTAGACTCCACATCACATCACATGAGAAGATTTTGGTTGGGTTTCTCCCTTGATTTGAGAATATTTTACCAGGCTTTTCAGTTTTCATCCCTCTACAAACATTTAAACCTGACTACAGCTGTAGCTAAATTCCAATTTTAGCTGTGGGTTATATTAGGTGTTCCTGACTTTGATCAGCCTAGGGTTGCTTTAGGGAGTAAGAAGCACTAGCAAACTCCTCACTGACCATTACTTGTTTGGTTTGCATTTTCCTTTACATCATAGAGACCAGGGCCTGGTTGTATGAAGGGTGAATAGTGCTATCCAACGAATAATCTTATCCAGTGGATAAGTCAATGCTGTTTTTCAATAGATTTATCCACTGGATAAGATTTATCTGTCAGATAGCACTATCCACCCTTCATATAACCAGGCCCCACATTTAAAGATGACATACTTTCATCTTAAACATTCTATACTTCTGTCATGACATCAATCTGTCTTATTAATTATCCTTACCTGTGCTAACAAACACTTTATTGAAATGCTTTCAGACGGTATCATAAATGGTCAATCAACAGTGGGTTTATCATGGCAGTCACATTTACAAAGATTACCCAATACAATAGAGGTATACGAAATTCTACTGTGAATTCCTATTCAAAACATTATTTGCTTTTAAAGATCTCTTGCATCTTGCATCTTGCTTCAGGGAATTTTCCCTGGGTTCTGCGGTGTCCCCTCCTCAAAAATCAACTCCTGAATCTTAATTCGATCTTAGAAGATATTTTCAATCAATAGGGTTAAACTCTTATATCTCCTATAAGAATAAATTTATTCCTAATATTTGGAATAAAAAATGAGTTCCAAAGACTTTTATCACACGAATGAAACCAGAAATGATATAGACCTCTTCACCTTGAGCGTAATATTTTCCCATTTCAGACCACAAGTCATTCTCTTGAGAATAAAATTCTTTGTTTGAGTTGTATCCATATTCATGTGTCTTCTCATGCACAAATTATTATTAGACAAAGAAATGATACTCTAGGGAATGTCACGTGATCTGAAATGGAAAAACATGACGGTTAAGAGAGCGGTTTATTCATTGATCTTCCAACAAATTGATCTACATTTAGAATTAATGTAAATCTGAGAGGTCTGTTAAGTGAGTTCACCAAGACTTTTATTTTACATTCTATGTCATTCAACCTCTTTTCTTTCTCCAGCAAGACACGACTAGTGATGGGAACATAGGAGCTGCAAATGGCCGGCCAGATCAC
This sequence comes from Actinia tenebrosa, assembly GCF_029948245.1. Lineage (NCBI taxonomy): Eukaryota > Metazoa > Cnidaria > Anthozoa > Actiniaria > Actiniidae > Actinia > Actinia tenebrosa. The sequence goes on along the minus strand of NW_028292569.1, from coordinate 8,044,893 downwards.
GCGGTAACAGAAGAAGCAGAAATCATGTCATCATCATCATCGTCCTCATCCAGTGACAGTCCTTAATGATGTTATCTTTGATTTTGTGCCGATAAATAACAATTATAACAGTAATATTAAACGCGATTGCTAAATAGCTTATAGAAAGGTAGCCCTTTTTATTCGTTTAGTTTGTTATTTACATGATACATCGAAGTACCACTCATTCACAAAGAAATAGGCTTGGGAACTGAATAAAGAGATGAAGATAGGATGGGAGACAACACCCCATTTGTTTAGTTTGTTATATACATGATACGTTGAAGTACCACTCATTCACAAAGAAATAGGCTTGGGGGAACTAGACAAAATGCTGACGATAGAATGGAAGACAACAGACTGCACATTCGAAGGCTTGCCGCGCTTGCAATTTGTCTTAGCAGAGCAAGCAAAGGTTACGGCTACAAGTAACTAAAACTGATCGTTGAACCTAGATGGCTGGTAGGCTAGTACCTTCAATGTTGATTGTGTACAGAGGTGCCTCTACCCAGCTCTCGTTTTCATTTCAGAATTCGATTCTTTTCGCATGAATTTGGATTCTTTGGAGGTTACGTTCATAAACATTTCAAAATAACGATATTTTTTAGTTCTGATAATAATATCTCGGATAGTGATGATGAATGACTGTTTATATGATAAATCTTTTTCCGCATTTGATTCCGACCCATGCGTTTTACAGTTAAGCGATCGAGTTCAGTTGAATTCTCTGTTTGTGAAGACCATATTTTTACTTTATTTTGACTAATCAAAAATGCCCTCTATATCATATTTAGCTTCTTATCTGACCTAAACCACAGATAGTGAGGCAATTAATATACCACGAAAAGTAACCGAGTATAGTGACGCACAGGCCTTAATTCTCCATCTGAGTTCGATGGACAAACAATGTGTTCAGTCGTAGTCTTTGGCTTCGGTACACACGCGCACGTTTAATTTTTGATGTAATGATTGCTTATATATGACATCCAAATGGGTTTTTGTTGACAAATTCAGACATGACATGCGGGTACTTAACACGAATAATCTGACAACCTATTTGTTCTTGTAATATCTCGATAACCACTCATCTCATCTCTTAATTCTCAGTTCATGGAATGCGTGAAAAAGACGTGGCGCCGAGAAAAGATGTTAAATATGGAATTATCATGCTTGTATGGTATGTTCGCACATTTGCTTTCCAAAAAGGCTGTTGTTTGCACTCGTTGAGCGCGCGCGTAAACAATAAAAAAATACAGCAAAGGACCAAGTATGATACCTGAGGTACGCCATGTGCTATTGACGTGCTATAGTCATGCATTACACAAGTAATGATTGAAGGTTTAAAATGAAGTAAGGTTGCTGACAGGTGGTAATGTCAGAGTGATGCATGACGTCATCTAACCCATGAAACTAAAACTACTTTTTCATACAGTCAAATAGACAAGAAAACAATGGAAATAAGATCTCACCTCTATAAGACTACCGTTAGACAATTTCGAGGGTTCAGTAAAACCACTCTAACCTTCACTTAAAAGATGCACGAATATTGTTGCTATGTATCTAAAACTGCTACACATTTAAATGAGTCTCTTGCGTTGCGTATACTCATGCTTAACTCGAAGAGCCGTTTCTCTTAACGCTACGCACTTCCATGTATTTAGCATTTTGTCTTTTGGCTGATTCACAGGAACCCCAATTTAGATAAAAGTGAAAGGTGAAAATAAAATCGAAAAAAATGGAATAAATAATTTTTTAAATTTTAGGTCAAGATGATACGAAAGAGTAAAGAAATCTATACAAAAAGTACTAGAACATTTTTTTCGTACGCGATTCACCAACGAATACCTATGTTAATAATAACAATAATAATAGTTGATTTAATCGCTTATCGTCTAAGAGCGTAGAGTTCGTTCAAAATACGAACATTCTCTCAACCTATATAAATTATTTTGATGTTACACTTGTAAGAGACCGACTCCTTGAAGCGCCCGATACAGACATGACGATATAGAAAGGAACTCGGGTACTTGGACCGGCTCTTTGAGCACACGGTTATCAGTTCTATGTGTTTTCTATGCGCTTTATTGAAATCAAAGGGAAGGGAATAGTTTGTTTTTCTAATATCAGATAACAGTAAACTTGGAATCAATAAAAGCAGAGCATACATCAACAAAGGAGTCAGTATCCATGACGTCCATCCCTTGGTCAGTGGGAAGGCCTTATGTCTCAACATAAAATGCCGCTTGAAATTATTAGTTCAAGTTTCGTCTACGTTAGTTATCCACGCCTCAAGCTGCAGGTAGTAGTTATACATCTAACCTACGGACCGGCTAAAATGATTAATTAGAATTCTAAAGATTTTATTGTAGGATAGAACTACAAGCCTAAGAATAACAATACCAATACTTTCCCAAAAGATAGTTTTGAGGAAAATGTTTTCCACTGATTCGAAAACGTCATCACTTTTCCTAGTCCGCGCATGCGCACTTGATTGATTTGATTGATAACCTCGTCATCAAGATCGTATAAAGATCCCTAAATTATGAGGACAGCTGTACCAGGAGACCTTGAGGGAAACACGTGGTTGGCTATTTTCGTCGGAATGGAATTGTTTCTTAAAATAGCAGATTCAGTTGGGCTAATAATCTAGTTTTGATTGGCTTTTTAAAAATATTTCTGGAAGAAGATCGGTTAATTTTGAGTCGATTGTCGGATCCACGTGACAAAATTGTGTGTGTGTGTGTGGGACGAGGAAAATTAAAATTAAAAGTCAGTACGTATTTCTTGGCTGGTAGAAATTATGAAGAATAAGCAGAAAAAAGGTAATCGATTTTCCACCCACGTTGACCACCCACGCCAAGTCAGCGATAAAAGCACCCTATTGGTCTGTTAAGGCCTTCATCTTAAGCTGCGGTGATCTCTGACAGCACAGTTGGTCAGTTTAAAAAACCCAACCATTTTGGGACTTGTTAAAAGAATCCTTAGAGAGCGACATCGTCAAAGGAATATATGTGGAGTCCTGGAATAGTGAACGGCTAAAGCGGACGTTGAATCAAGCCGAGGGTAAAGGCCAGTAGATTTGGTGGTAAGTGTTAAACTGTTAGTTCAAGCTACTGAAAAACGGAAATTATGAGAATATATTCGTCAAAATATATCATATAAATAACACTTTTTTATAACTTCCCCGTCAGTCATGGCTATGATTATAAGATCTCTGCGGGCCGGAATACAGTCATTATTTTTTAGTACTACGACAAGAAAAAACTGGTATAAAGGCTTTTTTTAAATCATATGTTTTGAATTTTAGTAATGCAAAATGTTGTCAAATTTAAATTTATTTAAGTCAAAAAATATATAATTTTTGTCGATTGAAAAAATATCAATTTTCCATGCCTGATGAATTCATTCCTATCTAGACTTATCTTAGAAACATTAATAATATGGCACATCATATTATATTACTTAATTTGAAAGTTTGTTTTTAAAATCGTACAGGTATTATTTTTTTCCGTAATGTGTTCTAAATTTTCTAAAAGAGGGATCTTAGTTCGCGTATAATCGTTACTGACAATCCTGCGAATTACATCTAAATGGCTTATAATCGGCATGTCTTATATTATTGGTAGTTATTAGTAGTTATTAGTCTTATTATTAGTAGTTTATTGGCTGGTACTATGTAAGGTCAGTACTGGACTGCACCATAGACTGATCCAAGGGAGGCTATAACCCGCCACCATTTTCAGTTCCTGGGTAGGCTCGTCATCTGTTTCTCGTAGTTTAGCTCAGCTGTTTTGACTAGGACTATTAGCTCAGCTGGATGTGAACGATGAGAAAAACGATGGGCACATGCTTATGCTTCTAAGTATTCTAAGTCATTATGACATCGAAGTTGAGCTAAATAATGTAGAAAATGTATGCGCAATGTCTCTTAAGAAAACAGCCAGAGTGAAGCAGTTTCATTGAAATTATCTAAATAATGTTGGTTAAAAAATTAAGATCCTAGGTTGGATTTGAAAACTTATAAAAATGTTTGCTTGTGGTAGTCAAAGAAATTTCCATTTTATTCCTATCTTGGCTTGACGGCCTTCGCTAAAAATTCTATCAGTGAACAAAAGATTTTTGAAGTCCACTTCAGTTGATCAGTTCACTATTTTTGCTCAGGTTCACCGTAAATGAGCGAGCTTCGTAACGGTTCATCTTAAGGGACCAGAACAATCTGCTTTTTCGTGTAACGGCCGGGTAAGAATCCTCAAGTAAAACCAATATTCAACATTCCTGGAGTCAAGATTAACATACGAACACTAAAGTCTTGCGACATTACATATTCAACATCCCACACAGAAGAGCTCACAAGTAACTACTTTTCGTCAAAAAAGCTTCCTGTTTTTGTTTCGCCCACAGGTTGGTTTTCCAATAATATATGAATGTGGTGCCTGTCAATTAGCAGTCACAGTGTTGGTTTACATCCAATTATAAGAAGCATATCTATCACGTGTTTCAAATATAAGCCAATTGTAATACGAAATACAGCTTCGAAATTCTCCCCAATTTATAAAACTCAGGTGTTTCCAAGTTGCGCTTTTCGCATTCAAACTATATCTTGGTAAGGTTTTTATCTTTCGGCTTCTCTTATACAGCAAATACTCAAAAAAAATACAATACAATACAACATTATTTTATTGTATCGATACCTTGAATTTCGAAAAGCCCGGGGAAAACCCGAATCCATGGAAGTAAACTCTGTTCACCGAGATCCCTCTAAAGGCATTATAGTGACCTCTGATCCCTTGACGAATTGAAACGCTATCGCAGGCCTGTTTCTGGATCAAATGGTTTATGATATTGTTTTTAAGGTTCATTTTAGATCCATCGCAGTTCAAGCAAGGCAGCAAGAGTCCAATTCTGGTAACTGAGTGGACTGAATATAATGGAATGAATATCGTGCTAGAGTTCGGTGAGGAGGTACAATATGCACTCGTATGTATATTGTACGACTCTCATCGTAGTCTACATGAACCTATAAATCACTCAACCACGTGGCCCAGCCCTTGGTACTACACCTACTCGTCCATAGGGATGTAGGACGAAATGTAAGGTATTTAATATTTATCTCGCATGCATGTTGTACGACTTTCATCGTAGTCTACATGAACCTATATCACTCAACCACGTGGCCCAGCCCTTGGTACTACTACACCTACTCGTCCATAGGGATGTAGGACGAAATGTAAGGTATTTAATATTTATCTCGCATGCATGTTGTACGAATCTCATCGTAGTCTACATGAACCTACATCACTCAACCTTGTAGCCCCGCCCTTGGTACTTTACCTTCCCGTCCATACTGATGTAGGACGAAATGATTCAGGTATTTAATATCTATTATATTAGGTTCTTGTTCTAGAATGAGTATTTCGTTATGAAATTGTATTTGTTTGGGGACAGTTCCAAACAAGTTTGACCAGGCTACCTGATCAAAAGTTTGGTTGCATTGAAAGTCTAGTCTCGAAATCTACCATTCAGTCCACCTCCACACTAATACGTTCCATTTGAAGGCATACTTTTCCGACGCGGTTTAAAAGCGTCCACGATATCGAAAACGAATATTCAATTGAAAGCGCTCTCCAGAGTGGAAAAATTTGTAGGCCTATCGTATTCAGGCCACGTACACACTGGCTGTATGCACCTATGCGTTTTCGAAAATTACGCTCTTATTTCGCCAGCGTTTTCAAAAGCACTTCACTTTCAACATCAAAACTATTTCAAAATGCGTTGTCAGTCGAAGATCTGATCAAAAAATTCCTCTGACCGCCAAATTAGACTCGGCCTATCGGCCTCTTCCAATTTTTCGTCGGAATTTTTTTCATCCAATTATTTCCAAATTGAACAGCATGGAGTCCTATTACCTATGCAAATGGGTTTGGTTCTAGACTAAATCATCTTTTTTCGCTTGAAACTGAATAATAGGATGTTTCAGCGAAGTTAATTACACTATCCATTTCTCATAATCACAAGATCGACTCAGCTCCAGACCTCTAGGTTTTTAGCTTCCGTCAATCGAAAAATATTATTGCTATAAACTCAAACAGTTGGCAATTCGATTGTCGAAAGCCGAAAACCCAGACGTCTCGAATAGGATGGCTAGCAGTCTGCGTCGCGTAAATATGAAAATGGATGTCGCGGGGTCCGGTCATTTTTAGAGAAGGTACATAAGCTGCATGGGCGATTATTTTTTATGCAGGGAGGAGGGGGACCACGCACACATGAAAAGACATGGCCTGCCTTGTTTTACACCAGCCCCTTCCCTACCCCCTCCCCCATCCCAATGCCCCTTCCCCACCCCTCCCCACCCCAATGCCCCTTCCCCACCGCACACATAAAAAGACATGGCCTGCTTTGTTTTGTACCAGCCCCTTCCCCACCCCCCCTAAATAATTACCGTTCCTTAAGTGACCATAAAGACCCCTGTAAAGAAAATAACCAACAAGAACAGACTAGATTTCTAAGGTGAATGTGTATTTTCGAGTATGAGGGTTTATTTAATAAATCTAGTTCAACTACATGATCAACTTGGTTTGATGGCGGCGTTCACCTCCACAGTTCATTTCAAAAACTTCGTTCCATTTTCTGGGGGATTATTCAATAATTAAAAACAATAATGACTAATAATTCATTCTTTCTGATATGTATCAACTTGCGAAAAAGAAGTAAAACTAGGCTGTTGTTAAAAAAGGTTCAAGAGCGCTTCTCAAACACACTGGCGAAATCGTACAATTTTTGTCCTGACAAAAAAAAGTTTTGGTGAACATCGATCAGTGCCTCCATGACACTCTTGGAATTTTTTTTAAAAAGCTCTTAAGGGTACGTGCCTATCAAGGAATGTCATGGAAACGCTTTTATTGACGTCCACCAAAACCTACTTCGTCGCGATAGCCATTGTAAGATTTCGCGCGTGTAAATAGGAAGTGCTGTAATCGGTACAATTGTTCCAATAAAGCTAGTCACTCGATCCTAAAATACGACCAATTATGGCCCCGGATACAAACATGACTTGTGTCTACAACAACGTACATTTTCTGCTATCCATCCAAAAGTAACGCATTTATCGGCTTCGTAAGTGAATAGCTTTATTGAAAAATAAGATCTGAAGGCCAAGAGGATAAGAATTCATTATATAGCTGTTTCTGTGGCAGTCGGAATTAAGCAAGAATATCGACGCAACGTGGAAAGCTACGTTAACTTGCCGCGGCGTCTCATTCCTCGCGCGTCATGATGTTGCAAATCAAACAGACACAATTGGTGCTATTAATAATTAGAGATGAATATCAAAGCTTTTCTTTGGAGGGAATCCAAATGACTGGGCCTGATTGTTGGCGGATAACATCTTTAGATTTAGAGTAAATTTCATCATATGTGTCACCTTGAACAACAGCTGTAAACAAAAAGAAAAGTTTGTTAACGACGAGACGCCACTTTATGTTACAATAATGTTGAAATAATACCACTGTGTTCCTTGATTACAGACCCATTTCATTAGGGTAAGCCTCATTTCTTTAGGGTATAAAGCCTAATTTCAGTGTCAGAATAATATTAACAAACGGTAAGGGAAAGAATACACAACACCAACAATACAAACACTTTTAAGAAATTTACTGGAAAGCATGAATATTCTACACGAGATCGAGACACCCTGAGGAACAGATAAATCGAAACTGCAGTGTTACGTAGCGTGACAGTACGGTAAAAGTCACGGTCACATCACGTCTGTCACGTTATGTCTTCCCTAGCTCTACAAAATCTGCCCTTATAAGGTTAAAATGAGGTTTTCATTTATATATCAAGACCTTTACGCACATTCCTACACAAGACATGCAACAGAGATCTTACCAGTGAAGTATTCCCCAAATTCTTGCTCAAGTTTCAAAGCCCTGTCATAAGTTTTGTGAGCCTGTTCTTCTGTCAGTCTCTTGTTCAGTTCTCGAATAGATTCTACAGACTTGGGCTTGATAAAGATGGCAATTGGATACAACTGCGCTACTTGAAGACGCTTAATTGCGTACCCGCTCACATCCAGAATACAGTGTTTGCCCTGACATCATAAAACACATCATGAGAATTCTTTCCTTTAGTGGAACTAATAAACTATCATACTATTCTAAATAAATACATTGATACCTACAGTAAGCGGAACCCTAATTAAGCGGATAGCTAGAGTTATACAGTCTCCAAGATTTCCTCCCAAATTTATTGTACAATAAGCGTCTCTTAAGCGGACACTTTTTATTATCAGCCATTTCGAGGTCGAGGGAAAAACTGGGACGAGCTGGAATTGCAGTGCAATGCTAACTCGAACCATTTTTTCTCAACTACAGAATGGCTAATGCGGACAGCTAGGTGCGGTCCCCAAACTTTCCTGCCAAATGACACCCTTTAAAAGCGTACACTAGGCGAGGTCCCGATGGTTTCCGATTTATACGGGTACCAAGTACAAAACATAATTTTTCCTACAACAACTTAAAGAAAATTCACAAAGAAAAGCATGAAATAGACCCTCTTCAATGTTTTCCTTATTTCCCATCTCTCGTAATATTTCCATATTTACATCAAAGTTTTGTAGAGGTACCTTTTCCGCAACCGTCTTGACTGATTCCACGCTAGTTCCATAAAGATTTTCATTATACTGGCCAGCCTCGATAAACATGTGATTCTGAATTGCTCTTTCCATCTCCTCGCGTGACTCAACAAAATGATAGTCACGGGCATCCTCTTCGTAGTCACGCCTTGCTCTGGTTGTATCTATAGAAATGTATATTTATTTATATATATATTAGCTATATTTTACATCACTCGTCGTACGTGGCTCTTCCTGAGGTTCACTCCACACGGCACGGCCATTTCAAAGATCGAATTGGAATGCACCCTTCTTAAAATTGTCTTGTATGCGAGGGTAACATGGAAATACAAAAGAAATGGCACAAATTCCATCGTGAAGAAGTGTGATTTCGTTGGTTTACCACGTTAGCCATGCATCCAAGACAGTTTTTAGAAGGGTCCATTTAGCATGCTAGGTTTTGCGGATGAAGGAAAACCAGAGGAACCCGAAAGAAAACCCTCAAATCAATAATGAGACCTAACAAACTCCACTCACATGTGATACCAAGTCTGGGAATCGTACCCGAGACCCCAGAGGTGAGAGGCAAGCGAACTACTGTTAAGGCCGGTTCATAGACGGTACGTTTTTCGCCTACAACTATCGTATACAAAACGCCCGCGTCTGTCGTAGGCGAGTTGTAGGCTTGATTTACACGCTACGACTCGAGTTGTAGGATGGCGCGAGCGTGTCGTATACTATAGCTGTAGGCGAAAATCGTACCGTCTAAACCGGCCTTTACACCACCCTTAATTCTCTTCACTTAGGGTACGTCATAGCCGCCATCTTGATTGACTATACTAAGCATTCCTCATTAATCTTCTCTTGTTAGATCAACCAACATGGCGGCTGTTTCATTGTTATTCGTGTCTCAAGGGATTTTTCGGTCACGTGGTTGCACACCAAGAATAAATACAGAAAATAACGTGTATGATGTTTACAGTATTAAATATAGACTCACGTGGTACGCAGCTTCCAAATTTTTCAGGAAATTCTGATATCAAGTCGTCGTTTATACGATCCTTTAAAGGACCAAGTACGATAACAGGTCTAGTACACTTGAGCTCAAACTGAACCACAGCTTCGTAAGATAGAATAGGGTCTTCAGCACGAGCACTTGTACTGCTTTCACTATCACTAGCGTTCGAAGTATAGCTAGGGTCGATATCACTGGTCTCGTTTTCAGACTCTTTCTTGAAAAATGGCAGTTTTTTCGAGAACTTGAAGCTTCTTTGTTTACGGACACTACCCGTACCATCGTTAAACGATCCCTGTGAAGGTTAGAGACCAAGGATATAAGATACTAGGATAAGTGCCTATAAATACGCGATAAGATATACAGCTATTTCAAAAAATGATGGTCAAGGTTTTGTTGTATTTTAAGTACTAAGCCCGAACTGCTCTATGGGCGACGCGAATCCAATCAGCGAAAGGTCTCAACGATATGGAATTTTTTCTTAACTTTGTCTGTACGTTTTTCCGGCATAATCTCTACTGTGCTTACATAATTTACATGTGAATATATATATTTCACCAACTTCACCAACTTTTTTTTAAATCGGCTGTATACTAGTTGATATACAATGGTTTGAAGTGGCATGGAAATACCCAATGGAAATACCCAGGCCGCAATGCCTAAAGGGAAGGAACAGTGCCATACCTATGAATACACAACATATATATTGCATTCTGATTGGCTGTATTTTCAATGTTGGACGATAAAGGATGGCGTATCTTACCCTTAGCTTGTCATCACTTGTTCGTGTGAACTTGACAGTCTTCATTCTTGCTTTTTCTCGTCTTTCAACCCTGGAACACAAAATATAGACGAAATGGCCAAGCTATAAGCTACAGTAATATATGTTTTCCTGTTTACAATATCTATGACAGCTATTTTTTCTATCTTCATTCTGATGAAAGCTATCACTATAGTTATCTGAAATGGGCAATTCATTGCATACGAAGGTAAAGAGGTCTATAGTGTCTGTATCTTACCTTCGTTTACTGGGGATCACCCCACGTCCTTCTTCATCTCCAACAGCATTTATTTTTCGCGCCTGCCACCACTCGTCATCACTAGCGTTAGTAACGTGTAAAATGTCCCCGTACTGGAAGCTGAGTCCTTGGCTTGGGAGACCGCTGTCCTTAGTCTTATCGTAATCAAATAATGCTCTGTGTGTTACAAATACAAACAGCTGTATGTTAGTATGGGGATAGAATGGCTCGGAAAATATGTTACTGATTCATTTTATTCGTGGTTCCGGCCCATGGCTCAGTTATTAACGACTTGATTAAAAATAATAAGAAATGAAATTTCTATCGAATATTATTCATTTGGTGTTTCCTGGTGCGACAGACAGACTTGGCGCCGAGTCACCGGAAAGTCCTGTGACATGTTTATTTTCATCTAGGAATTTTGCCGCCCCGACATAATGAGGTCTAACTTCAAACTGTGACGTAATTAGCCGTCATTACATAAGTACACGTTAGAGCAGTGTTCGTATGACTGTGAGAAAACTCAGTGCCGTAAGCGTGCCATGCCGTGATGTTTTCTAGGATTTTGATTAGCTGATTTTTTTCTCGCACAATGTGATTGGTATGACAATGCCGTGACAATGTCGTGACATTGGCGTGACCGTGTCCGCGCCGTGTTTCTTGCACTTGATTTGATGGAGAGTAAATTTTTTCGCAATGTGATTGGTTTGGCTTATGCCGGAGTGCATTTACAGAATAGCTGTTATTACAGTTGAACCCGCAATGAAATATTCTTTTGTTTTAAGGATCATACAAGTGAGGCTATCTGGCCGATACAATGCTTGTTGTCTCATTTGCATCTTATCTGCATGCATCCATATCTGCTATTCAAAATTAGGTATAAACAATGTAATCATTCAAAATACACTGGTAGATTTTGAAACGTCTTTAGAAAACTCATTAATAATTCATGAAGAAAACACAATAGAAATCATGACCATGAAGGAGGTTTTATATCTGATATGGATTCGTCTTCATTTGCATAAACTTTAACTTGGATTTTCTCTATCAAACTTTGATTTCGTAAAGTATTCTGTACAATATGAGAACATACATCATTTGTTTTCTAAGCCGTTAAATAAACTCGCAGATCGTGTCTTATCGGGTCTAAAACCACTCGGCTGCGCCTCGTCTTTTATACCCGATAAAACACTCCTGCTCGTTTATTAAACAGTACATAAAAGTTCAGCTTCAAGTAATACCGTCCCATTGTGTTCAAAACTGTAGTCGAAACAATGTTGAATGTTTTATCGAAGAAATTTGAGGACAAATGGTAAACAACACTTAGAATAACATCTGGATAGCTAATAATGTATGACAGCCAAGTATGAGAGGCTAAAATAAAACCGACCAGATAGAAGCCAATACTGGAACTATGGAAGTCAAGATAGATACATGCCCTTAAAGTCTAAGCTATTTTTGTGTCTTTCTATTTATCGATTAAAATCTAAATTTGAAGAGAAATGTTCAAACTTGCGTCAATAATTTTCTTTTTCTTTCTTCTTTTTCCGTAATGTTATTTTCATGTAAATTTTGTCTGATCACAAGCTTAGGTTTATTTATCAAAAACCATGACATCTCATGCATAAATGCAAAGTCTTTTTTTCATGAATTCTTTCTATAATGAATTCAATTGCTCACCAGCTCGGAATACAATACCTTATAATACCCTCCACGAAATTACTTGATTCTGATTGGACAAGAGAAGTACAATTAAATCCCAAATTGTACTCTGTAGAGTCCCAATTACGTTGCTCAATTTTTTTGAGTGTATTATAAACAAAACATTCTACAATCTTCTCGTACAATTCTGAATTTATAGATACTCGTGATGTTTTGAAAATTCTCAAATTGAACTCGCCTAAAGGCTCGTCCAATTTTGAAAACTTTCAAAACATTACTCGTACCTATAAATTCAGAATTGTACTCAAGATCGTGCGATTTCCTATACTAATATATATTTTGTATTGTCTTTACATAATTTACAGTCCGCTAGCCGGGCCGAGTAGATGGTTTCTAATGGCCAATGACTCTTTGGGTATACCACAGGCTTTTTATTCCATTTGCAAACAAATCTCTATAAGCAATAACAAATACCTGACATATAGCTGGCGTTTTACCGACGTTACCACTCCTACATTATTGCTGTTCATCATTTTTTCGCGAAGATGGTGGATTTTAGCTTCAAACTGGTTATATTCTGCAAGAAAACAAGAAATAATCGTTATGCTACAACAGTTAGTTATCAGAGGATCGTTCGACCTGGCTTAAAAATAAAAAATAAAAAATAACATTTACATTTACATTTATAACGATGTAGGTTGTATCAAAGTATCGATAATTCATTGAACACTTCAAACAGGTATTCTATAGTACAGGGTTTGAAATTCAATGGATCTAATGAATAAATGCAGAGGATTTTTAGACCTAACAGTCTAAGAGGAATGTTATAATTAAAAATGTTGCGGTAGATCGCCTTATCTCGTTCCTAATAACAGACACCTTAGTATATAGAACAAATCAAATAACACAGCAGTAAAGTGCTATTCACCCGTACTAACCATAAAATTCTCCATACCGAATGCATTGCTAGACTAGAGATTCACTTTGAATAAAAAGTGATTCTATCGTAGTGCTAACAAATGGACACAAGACCAGACAGAGGTTAAGCTCAACGAAAACACACTTCGTTTATATGTTTGTGTTTTCAAATGATATAAAATGCAAGGCCGACCAGATGGATTCTTGAATACTTAATTCTGTTACCAAGAGGATACCAATTCCACTCGTAATGAAATAGAGTCACCTGTTAAGATAACACTACTCTTTATACGGCAGTAAACAGTACTGGAAGAAGTGTGAGAGATGCGGATTCTAGGGTAGACAACGGCTACCACGCATGACCCTAAATACTTGTGACTCAGTCATATTTCATTACCAGTACTATTGCGGCTCGCTTAGTATAAACACAAAAATGTTGTAATGTCAATACTATTAAAATAGCCCGCTAATACTGTGGGCTTTAGGCTCGTTCTACCGAAAACAGATGGGTTTAAATAAACCATTATACCAAAGAAGGCGTGAGTGAGACACTAGTGTCACGCTTTGACGGACGAACAAGAATTATTTCCTTTGATCAAAGAATATTATAAACTAGGCAGGTGGTTTATGAGGGAACCCTGTAGTATAAGCTGGTGGTAGGGTTAGTGGATAACAGACAAAACCAACGTAACCACAGGAATAATTACGAACTTCTTAACTTGTCAACAAGACATACTTAGCATGACGGATACCCTATTCTCGGTTTTCGAGCGGAACCGACCAAGATCATCAGTGTTGTTTTGTATTTCCATTGCCAACGCAATAACATAGAATCTTCTGGATTTTCAGCTCGATCAACAAATCATAATAAATTATTATTGTGTGAGTGTTTTCGAGTCGAGTAATGGAAATACCGTATGATGCACAGACGTGGGTGGTGATAGTGGTGGAGGGTGGTGGGGTTTTTTGGGGGGTGGGGAGGGGAGGTTTTTTATGTGATCCAGGGTTAGAACATTTGGAACATCAAAGATAAAATCAGAAATCGAATTTTAGCAAACTAGAATCCCATAACAGATTGCACTAATTAAAAGCTCTAGACTTAACCATTCCAAAAACAGAGCTCCTATTTGCAAGAAAAAATATTTAATTTATATGTTATGAATATTTCTTTGAGCATTGACCGAGTTAAAGGCATTCTCATCAGGCATAAAGTGTGTTGGTCTAGTGACCTGGATATCGAATACTGGTAGTGTTTTGGGGGGTTTCAATCAGCTGACAAAAACCTTTGAATCTCATTATCTGCACCTCCAAATGGTGGTCAAACACTGACCACCATGTGCTGTCATCTAGAAAGAATTCTATTGAAAACTTATCATTCAGTCGATGAACATTCTGTACAAGACAGGAAATGACGTCAAATAAAACCCACCAATAGTTCCCCTTCCCTCCCCTTCAGAGTAAATTACCTTCAGGCTTGTACTGTGCTGTAATGGTAACTGTGCTCCCAGCACCTTTCAGTGCTGCTGCAGCTTGTTCATGGGTTGCAATGGTGAGGTCTGTGTCATTAACCTATGCAAAAAAAACTATCTCTTAAAATCGAAATTTAATAAGAATACTATTAGACATGCAACTCAGCTCCCAGAAGATCCAATGCAATTACAAAAAAAAAGGGTTCATGAAATGTGATAATATCAACCAACCATGAACTTGAGACAGCATAAATTATTTTGTCATCTTTGATCTAACAAGATCTATTCCAAATTGGGTTCAATAAACAACATCAACTAATAGATCAGAAACTTTGGCAATAGAGGCTTGGCACAATCAGGTGATGGCAGCCATGAAAAGAGGCAGGCATGCACACTTGAATCTGGTTTTATCTGGTATACATGAGAAAGGATTCAGTTTCCTTGGGGAAAGACTATCGTTGTGTCTCCTGTTATGGCTGCCATCATGTGATGGTGCAAAGCCTATATAATGCCCACTGTTTGAAACAGCCAGTCCCAGTCAATCAGGTTCTACTTTGACTATAGTCAGTAGTGATAAGTACTTACAGCTATTATCTGGTCTCCTCTTCGTAACTCCCCAGAAAGATCTGCAACTCCACCAGCCAGTATAAAAGACACAAAGATTCCCTCTCCATCTTCACCTCCCACGATGTTAAATCCAAGACCAGTAGGCCCCTTGTTTAGCGTAATTCTTCGCACCTCCCTAAAACACATAATGGCAAGAGGTTACTACGGTTGGGACTAGTTGGGACTGAGTTGGTGTGTTTAAATACAACAAGTGAATGAGAAAGAAACTTTATAGTGTTGTTACAAACTTTTTTTAGATGTTTAAGTTTCTCTCGCATTCCCTTAAAACACATTGATATGACTAACACCCTGTGAGGAGGGTATATTTTTCTTCCCTTCTGTATGGCTGAGTGCAGAATAAGACCTTTGCAAGTAGGGTATAGTAACACATATTCTTGCATTCTTTATCTCAATGTAAAAAGCTCTCAACACTTCAGCTCAATAGCGAATATTTTTCAGAGAAAGAACAGAATTGGCAACATAGTTACCTTGTAAAGTCATCATCTTCAGGCACAGCTGCTGTCTTTTTAGGCAGTGAGTTGGTTTGTGGGAGAGGCGATGGAGGCAAGGAGTTAGTAAGGCTGCCGTTCTCTCCAGTCTTAGGTGCTTCAGGGGGACCTGAAATAAATAGAGAAATAAAATTAAAGTGCCTACGCTATATACCACCAAACTCAATATTTTCAGTATTGATTCTACATAAAGTGAATATTTGAATGGTAAAAGAATTTCATATGATTTGAGTGATGCCTCTTGTAGATATCAAGGTTTATATTTTCAATATATGCTAATGAGTGATGTCATAGACTCAAAGAAGGTAATAATACTAAGTGTCATGACTCACTTGTTTGAGTTGTTTCCTGTACTGCTGGTGTTACTGGTGTTAATGGTACTACTGGCGTAGGTACCGACCCCTCTTCACCATGAAATGCAGTAATTCTACTTATTACTATGGTTACTTTTTCTTTCGTTGCTTTGAGCACTTGCACAGCATCTTCATGGGTAACATCTTCAAGATTCTTGTCATTGACCTGTAATCATAATATTGTTACATCCTGATGTTTGAAAACTGATGTCTCCATTGACCCTTCAAGGTAAGTGCATTGTGGTCTAGATTGGGTATTTTATTCACCATGCCTTATGTGGTGTTGTTTGCATCTAAGCAAGATGACAATGCATCCTGTTTATTGAACTCGGAAAAGGTGTATCAAAATACTCTTGGACCAAGGCACTTTCAATTATAATTCTCTTTTTTATGGAATGGTCATTTTACATTTTCATTTCAAGAGCCATCAAACCCATCAAGGGATCTCTTACTGTGGTTTTCAATATTCTGCAAACTCTGTAGTTATAAGCTGCATGCTGAAATTTATTTGTTTTTTTTTTGCTGCCATCAATCAAAGATGATTAGTCAGTACCAGTTATGTTCTTGACTGGTCGCAGTAAGAAACCAATTTCACAACAAGCCGTTGAAATGTCTGAGTTTGTAGAATATCAAAAACCGCAGAAAGGATACAATGGGAACTAAAGCTTCATGTACTTTTCATTTCATAAAAGATTTCTTCAAATTGAGAATGAATCATTAGGATTTTTGTAGCAGTTTCTTATAGCAGATCAAAGTACTTACACTTATGATCTTGTCACCAACTTGCAGTCTGCCATCTTGTTGTGCTGCTCCACCATCAATAATTTTTGTTATATATATTCCATTATCACCAGGCACATGTTGGTTACCATGACCACCAGCAATACTAAAACCAAGTCCTGGGATGCAAAAAATTTTCCAATGAAAAACAATAGCTATACATGATTTGAAATATATCATACTATGGATGTCAGCGAACTGCCGAAACGAGTCAAAAGAAACATGCCAGGGTCACGCCTCGAGTCTATGATTCCGCACACAAACATAAAACTTTTGGTCTTGCATTCCTTTCTTCATGTCTGTAAAATTGTTTAGATGAAACACCACAGGACCAAAATATTTTTCTCAATTTTCTGACCAAAACTGGTGTAAATTACAGTGGAATACCTCCAAATAGTACATAAAATTTCCTGCATTGTGATTGGCTGTATTTTTTGAAGGCGTGAGATTAATGTGTAGATACCCTAATTAAGACCACATAAACTACCTTTGCTGCCCTTGGAAAGAATGATCTCTTCTCTGTGTGGCATTTTGCCTTTGTCCTTTTTTCTTTTAATAGCCTAACAAATACAAGAAGATAGACATTGATTAGGTTAAGCCCCATTTACACTGGCAATTTTTGCGGCAATTTTTGCTGCAATTTTCGTGGCAATTTTTGGAAATATGAAATCTTTTGTCCCATCCTTCACAAGAGACATTCGTCTAGGAAAATCTTGGTATTCTGAAAAAATACTTTACAAGTAAATTCTTTACCATTATTTATTATGGACAAAATCACAAAAAAAATTGCAGCAAAAATTGCCGCGAAAATCACTAGTGTAAATGGGGCTTTAGCAAATATACTGAAAACAACACGAGAGATTTTCATAATCCAAGATGCTTGGGTTTTTTATTTCTGTCAATCAAATTTCCAATGGTCTGAGTCAGTATTTTTGATTTAAATGACAGAAGCCAACCACCCGGGCATCTGTGGCATTGTAAGTTGCTAAATGGATTACAATACTTTTAATACCTATGGTTGTTGTTAACAAGGAAATAGAAAATGGCATGCATGCATACTATGTGCAGTTATAAAGTACAGGAGTTGGCAAACACAAGAGAAGTGTCAGGAGAGTCATGGCACATAGAGGAGTGCTTCTCAACACCTATCTCATGTTCAGTCAATCCCCAAGTGCTTTATAACTTACTGCACACAGCACAGCAATCAAGTTTTTAAAATTCTTTTTTTATAGAATACAAATTTCTATAGCTGTTATTTGGATAGTAATGATGCAAGAGGAAGTATGTGGGTGTGCTGTGTGCTCAGATAAAGCACATGCTGTCAACCAATCAGAAGATGAGATTATTGATTAATTACAGTTATTTCATAAAGTGTAGTATGATTGCCTACCAGAGTAACATTTTCCCCAGCTGCCTTGAGAGCATCGACGGCTTGCTGATGGTTAACATTGACAGTAGATGTTTCATTGACAGCAGTTATACAGTCATTGACTCTTAACCGACCATCCTGTGCTGCTGCACCACCCTTGATAACCTTAGTGATGTATATGCCATAATCATCATCTATATGAGGGTTATCTGTACCACCAGCAATACTAAACCCTAATCCAGCTCCACCCTACAACAATATATATATATATATATATATATATATAAAACATTAAGATATTAATAATCCATAATAATCAAGTATACCCAGGGCCTAAAACAACAGCCAGTCACTGGACAATGTCTGGTCAAAACTGGAACTTGTCCAGTTTAATCTTTGCTTTGGAATTCATTTTGACCGGTAGCTTTGAGCCAGAAACAAAGTATGACCAAGCTAAAACTAAGTTGCCCTGTCATAATAACCAACGACAGACTGTGAGTTATTTCAAGCCTTGTATGTATGCAACCAGAAAAAGTAAAGCATAAACC
This sequence comes from Actinia tenebrosa, assembly GCF_029948245.1. NCBI lineage: Eukaryota > Metazoa > Cnidaria > Anthozoa > Actiniaria > Actiniidae > Actinia > Actinia tenebrosa. The sequence goes on along the minus strand of NW_028292569.1, from coordinate 8,026,016 downwards.
ACCTTACAATAATACAATGAAACAAAACATAAGTTAAGAAAATAATCATCATTCATAATAATCACTCACAAATCTAAAAACTATACACATAAAAATATAATATGCATATTATGAAACATTAGACAACATACAAGATACAAAGGAGAAAAGTAAAATATCGTAGATTAAGTGCACTTCAAATCTCTAAAAGGAATAAATTTAGAAATTATTTTGAGCCCTTTGGTGGAATGTTTTTTTGATTTAGATTTGACGCCCATCAAGATGCATGGAAGAAATCCTCAAGGTTCAAGGTAAAATATTGTACACTGTAGATTAAGTGCCCTTCAATTCTCTAAAAGGAATATAATTTGAAATTATTACCAGCCCCATGATGGAATGATTTTTGATTTAGCTTTGATAAACCAATACACGATAGTGCTAGAAATTCTAGAGGTTTGGGGTAAAATATTGTAGATTAAGTGCTCTTCAAATCTATGAAGAATATAAAGTTATAAATTATTACAGACCCTTGCTAGAATGATCTTTAATTTTTAGGTGATGCCTATTGTAAACACTTGATAAGTCAAATTCTTGATTACATAAAATGATTGTCAGAATGGTTCAACCCAAGGACTGAAGAAATCATTTGGCGATACATTTGACAACCACGCAAGACTGTGCAAATATAGGCACTTTAAAACTTAGCAAGTGAATGACAGACTGACTGAATCATTTTACCCTTTTAAGTGTAATATCAAGGTACTCGTGGTCTTCATTGCTGGATGGAATTTCTTTTCCCTGGAGAATATAAAAACAAAATCCATGTCAATTTTTATTTTTTATTTTTCTTAAGGTAGTAAAGAATTATGCTTCATTTCTCAGCACACAAATATCCAATAACAGAGAATATTTTTAACCTGCAAAGTATAGATTTTTCGTATAATTTCGTAGATTTGAAGGAAAACCATGAAAATGAAAAAAAGTATATTTTGAATAAATTGAAACAAATTGTGTTGTGTAACCCACTGTCATTCAACATCTGTCAAACATGACCAGTTTTCTGAAGCAAAGCTTTTTTAAGCCCAGCAATAATCAAACAATACTACTTAAATGATGAAGCAAATATAATACAAATTCAAAATATATTGACAGAAATTTTTTTCAATAATTCAACCTAAAATGTGAGTTGTTTGAGATAATTAGAATATGCTGAATATGAGAGAATGATTAAAAAAACACGGAGTAAATCTAACAACACTGAGATAAAAACCCCATTCAATATGCAATCAAATGGGAAGGTGTTTCCAACCCTGTACGAAAAAGTAAATCTACAGATAAGACTTTAAGAAAAAGAACACATAACTAGCCCTACTTTAATACTAGTTATCTGAAAGGAAAGCCTCTTTAATCAAGGATACAGAATAATATTTCTGGGGGAAAATTCAAGATTGAGTTTGAAATAAAATAATTAGTTTGAAATTGGGTTTTCTAGAATTCATTATAAAAATATAACATATACTACTCTTATTTATATAGTACTCTTATTCTTTCTCAAAAGCTTAAATACAAGGCTTTTTTTCTCTTGAAAGCTTTGGAAACAACAAGATTTATTAAAACCATGTCTTAAGCTGAAGCTAAAACGAAGAAAACAAAAGCCCTATTTAAGTTATAATATTGCAAGATATACTAAGTAATTAGCTTCAGCCAAAAATTCATTTGGAGAATGAGTATACATTATTCAAGATATGTGTGGAACTCTTATTAGACAACACAACCAAATCAAAAACCTTGCTTTTGCTGAAGCAAATGGTAAGAAATTTTGTAAAAAACATCATAAAGTCATGGCTAAAACAAGGTGAGATGATTTGAAATACTGCTTGAAGAATATTGTAAAAAATATAAAGCATATAGTATTTTTACCTTTTTATCTGGTCCATCTACTGTTTCTGGTGCAGGGGGTAGAGATTCTGACTGAGGAATAGCAACAGATAAACAAAATCAAGCAAACCTTGTCTTGGTCAATGCACTGCTAAAAAACATTTACTGTTGAAGTAATTAACTAGTTACAGAGGCCTAAAAAACAGAATATGAAACTAAGATAAGCTATTTACCACTGCTGTCGAGCGTCCACAACATGCAAATGCCTTTACCATACTTTCTTAAATCATTTTAGGACCAAAAGAAGTTCTTATATATAAGGAAAATGGTGGGAGTTGTAGCAGTCTGTCGATTATGCTAATTCAAATAGAAACATAAGCTTGAATTCACAATGCGGAAAATGATACCAAATAAGTTGGTAGTGATGGAAAAGTATCTGGTGAGAATCACAAACAGAAAACACACAACCCCAGTGCTAAACAACACCAATCACTAATCAAAATATGCTGTTAACATTCAACTAGAACATGATTAACCTTAAACTGTTGTTAAGATGATGAAACGATCATTTCTCCTTAACTGAATATGACACAAATACTAGTCATGGCTTAATATGCACTCTCTCAGTTTATAATACATAAATGTGAATGGTAATTTGGGAGAATTTAGATTTAATTGTTTGGCATTTTAAGATCAAGCATTGTTTTCTCCACACTTGAATGAGCATGGCACTCTTGGTGACATCATAGATCAAACATTTCAGCAAAGCAGACATCAACAATTGCTAATAAAACATATGCTTTGAATTTTAGTAAGGCTTTCAACAAAATTGAAAAAAAGTTAAATCAATTATTAGCTTTCTTAAGTTTTAAGCAGGTTAAATAGAATTGTAACTCATAAAAACCAGAAAAAAAACCTTACTAGTAAAAATATTTATTCATAAAAAATATGAAAATGTCTTTCTTGACATATATGAATCTAAAACAGTGTATAAAACAACCCAAGTCAGCAGATGACCAGTCTAAAGCATGTGAAGAATGAATTCCAATTCAAAGAAAATGAAGATGAACCACTAGGCTAGTGACCTTATGAACCCAGTTATCAAAACTCAAGTGAGTATTGATAACATTAAAACCAGATGCTCATTGCTAAAGAATCCATTACAGTAAACATCTACACAAACACTTTCAAATAGAGATAATTACGAGTTAATTGGGCAATCAGAATTGCACATCTCAATAAACACAACCAAAGGCTTTAATCAGCTTAAGAAAATTAGGAAAACTGATACCTAATAACTAGATAAGTCTTTGTATCATATACTTCTAAATTCTTGTGTTCAACTATTTGATGTTTTTTTTCCTCATTTTTTATACTCTCCTTTAAATAATATTTTTTTCTGACTTTTGGAACAGGAAACAACAATCCTTTCAATCATATGAGTTGAAAGAATTAGGAATAAACAAATTTTATAATTTCTTACAATGCTATCATGCAACATGGATGTTTGTTTGTTAGTGATTTCATAAAGAAAATTAAATGTTGGTGTTCATGCTTCAACTCACAAAAAAAATCAAACTTTTTAGGAAAACTGAAACTTGAAAACTGAAATACTGGAACTTGGAAGTGTCTTCACTACAAAGATACTTGATGTAAACAGCTTTGAGGGGACTCTAACGAAGGTTTTGTCTGTCACTTCACTTATTGATTATACCGGTATATATTCTTTTGTTCAGTTAATTAAGAACAATAGTCTTTTCCTTTATCAAAAGGTAATAGAAATTGAAAGAGAAAATTAAAATAAAAATTTGAATGACAAAGATCCACTCTTGTTAATAGACATTTTAGATTACATGAAAATATTTTCATACTGTCAAGCCACAGCTTACTAATTTATCACTAGGATTCAGTTTGTAAAGAAACCAGTTATATTCAAAAAATGCTGTATAAGGACTCTACGAGCCTACATGTCTTGGTATTACAAGAATCCTGATCACCTGAGGGCCAATGTTAATTGACACTAGACCTAAGGAAACATCTCAGCAAATGATGTCATAAAAAATAGGATGGATTTTCCATAAATATATAGAGGATATTACATGGGCGCGCGGAGATACAAAATTTATCTTTGAGTGTTGAAAAGATCTCTCACAAGTGAGCGCAGCGATTTTCAACATGAGAAAATAAATTTCGTATCTCCAAGCGCCCATGTAATATTCTGTTTATTATATATTTATCCATAAAATCAACTTAACAAGCTTTTTATTATTATAAAAAGTTTTTTATTTATAAACTATAGCTTAAATACACATGGTAACGTTATTTTCACATGTGAAAATATCAGTTTTTCGAAAAGGAGAAATATAGGTAATTTATGGATAATTATATGATAAATATATATTTTAATTCTATTTTTATAACATAAGGTCGTAGATATTTCCTGTTATGAGAGAAAGTAACTATGGAAGATTATGGTACTGGTTTGGCCCTACTGGTCACCTAAGTAAAAGGGTGCATTCACACTAGGCAAATGTTTTATTTTGTTTTTTACAAAAAATCTGTCATCATTGTGCGGGGATAAATGTAGATATATGTTTTTGCATTGGGAAAAAATTTGTCCTGGTCAACCAAACTTCAAAGGAGCTGTTGTCCTGCTTTGGAGGCCTCAAACCCTGAGAGACAAACGTTAAAACTTACAGGTTTGTCAACTTTTTTATGTTCAAAGACAATTGATTGTTTGACATTTTTGAGGTCAGACAATTATAATATGACGTTCTAGTGTGAATTCGATTTACAAGACAAAATTTTGGTTTTAAAGGGCCAAATGAATTTTCTCGGCCTAGTGTGAATGCACACTATATTATGATATTACTAAAATAATAAAAATCATATCGACAATACTTTGAAATATCAATTGCATACTGAAAAGGATTTATGGTCATGAGTTTTCTTTGAAGTTGAAGACGACAGGTTTTGACTAGAATAATGAACTGATTTCAAAAACACATCTTTAAAAGAAAAATAACAGAACTATCAACATATTTTGGAACACTTGAAGCCAGTGATTAATGATTTAAAGCCCTAATGTGGATGCCCTTGGTCAGTGAATTGGTAGAAATTTATAGGTAGATAAAAAGAATGAAAATGATTTGAATCTATTCTTAAAACCACAAAATAACATTATCATGCTGTGGAATGAACTCTATTTGTAACAAAGAAAGTTAATATATAGGTGAAACTGATAGTGTAATATAATCTTTTACCTTAAAGGAATGAATCCTTATCATAATTGACATGTTAATATATTGATTTGTTTCATAAAAAGGAAGGTATGTAGATTGTTAAATAAGATGCCCTTAGCTTTTACCTATGCACTCAAGGGTCACTCAAGCTCAGGTTTTAGACTGTTTTTTCTCATAATAATTAGGACACTATTTAATTAAACATTAATAACTTTAACAAACAGCGGGGGGAGGGTGTTGTTATCATGCAAATTAATGACTGTTTAGATGTATAGAGAGGTTTATTGTGCAGAAACACCAACAGGGACGACACTTGAAGAAAGTTAACCAATCATGACATAAGTGAAACCAATCAGGAACAAGCATGGAAGAAAAAACTTGTTATCAACAACTATGGTAGGGAAAAGAGATGTTGATTGGCTGCAAAGTGGCTCTTATTTCAACCAGCTCCAATAGTCCCTTACACAGTTCCCTGCGTCATCTCGAAAGGTAGCCATGCCTATACATCGAAGCGAGACGAACAGTGAGCTTGCAATGATAGAGACATTTGAATAATTGTCCAAGGTGTTAAAAAAAGGTCTCTATCATTGCAAGCTCACTGTTCGTCTCGCTTCGATGCAAAGGCCCGCCTACCTTTCAAGATGGCGCAGGGAGCCGTGAAGGGGACTTATGCAAATGAGAATTTTTTTTAGCAAGGAAAACTGGAGAAGCACAGGAGAACACTAACAACAAATTATTCACACAAGTTTTACCACATTGCGCCAAGAAAAAAATCAAACCTAGATCACAATGGTGAAAGGCAAGTTCTCCAGCACTTATATACTATATACCAAGGCAAAAACAGATGAAAACTTTGGAAATCAATAGAAGGAAATGTCTGATAACATGAAGGTAGCCATATGAAAGAATAATCATTTGCCATGAATTTTTTAATGAAAGCTGTCAGAGTAGAGGAAGGCAAGGACCTCATAAGATTAAAATTATAATGCTACATTTGCATGAATCAGTCTGTTCAGTTTCCAAGGCCTTGCTTTTATGTATACTTTTCATTTAACTACACATGCTTATGAATGGACAGTGCTTGCTTGGAGAAACTTATATTTCACTACCATCAATCCCTGTAAGAGGATTACATGAGGATTGCTTCACACACACTACAACTACATATGAAACCCTACAAAGCGGCCTATCGATACCTTGAGCACAATGGAGGCAATGTACTATTTTCCCACCAATAAACACTATTATGCATTAATGTTGAGAGTTTCCCAGCATATCCACAGGAATCCCACATGAATTAACAAAATTTTGGTGCAAAGATACAAGGTGCAAAAAAGTAATTTGTAGTATTTTCCAAAAAGAAATAACAAATCAATAGAAATTAGACTTATTAACTTTCATGAAAAAAAGAAAAAAAAAGAAAGTGTATAATTTTTAGTCTTAAAATAAAATGGGGAGCTGTCACCCCCCCCTCTATGCTGCCCACACAACACTCAACTCTCGGCATTTAAATCATTGCTACTATGGAGCCAATATTTTATTAAAACTGTTCAATGTATTTCAATACAAGATTAAATGGAAAAATATATTTAAACCATGACTCAACGGCATGCAATTTAATAAATTGAGTTGTCTTAATAAATTTTAATTTTCATTTAGAAATTTGAATTTTAAAAATTATAATATAAAATATAGATAAATTTGATATGATTTGAGATTATTTTGATATGTTTAATATTGGCTAGGAGATAATAGACCACGTTTGGTTTCTTAAAATTTAGTCTTGATTTAGAGGCTTATGGTACTTCATGTATGGTAGAAAAACACGGATCATCACATACATTTATTGGTAGGAATAAAAAATGCATCATATATGAAGTTCCTACCTTTCGGCAATAATAAAGATAGTTTTGGTAGAAATAATGGTCAGTTCACTACAGTCTATTCGATAAAGTTAGGATAAAATCTACAGCACTATATCTATGGATCCTTTTGAAGATTTTGAACATTTTATTCCGGAAAGCCTCGTTATTGTGCTAGATTTTAATATCTCAAATGTGGCCTATCCAAGGAAAGAATATCAAGATTTCCTTGTTAATCTGCTTCCATACCATTTTGCTGGACCTACAACAATAAATACAGAAGCCACAATGAAGATCAAATCAAACAATTTACAGCATGCCGTTGATGGGTGCATCATATTTTTTCATTTCATTTTATAAAATATCTTAAGAAAAACAGGCTCCATGCAATTGTGAATTTAATCAAATGTGAACTTCATGAATGAATCTTGATAACAGCAGGCAAGTTGCAGCAGTACTATTACAGGAATTTAAAATGATTACGAATGGGCAGGTAGATGTATTTTAAGCAAAGTATGAATGACAAGTATGAGGCTAAGATATGTGACAGGATCATTATTAGCAGAATGAGTCCAAAACTTTCAACTCGCACTTCTTCACCATTTCAGTGAAATTCTACACTGAGATTTTCTTAGTTGCTAATAGGAGTGGTTGATCGAATTGATTATTTCATTGCTACACTGATAAGTCATAACTAAATTTACAAGACCAAATATCAAAATCAAATTATTATAATCAGTCTTTTTCCAGACACTTCTTTTTCAAGATCAAATAATCAATGTCTTTTCTAAGACTCTTTATTTTCAAGACCATATAATTAATTTCTTTTCTAAGACTCTCCATTTTCAAAAACAAATATTCAATGTTTTTTCTAAGATTCTTATTTTTCAAGTGCTTCCAAAGTGCGTTTAAAAATAAATTTCAAATTTCAGCACTTTTTAAAGACTTTAAGGAGGAGCTTGGACCCTTTGTTTAAGTGGCAGGTATGGCATTTTTCAGTGGCTTAGTCTGTTTTGCATTATATAATATACACCTATTAGTCTTGTACACCTCAAGAACAAGAGAATATTTAAAAAAATACATTAATGTTAGTAGAGTACTGTGTGCTTCGTAAACAATGAAAATAGTAGGAGTGTTTGTGGAGCAAACCTCATGGAGTCCCCTACAGGGGGTGATGTTGTAAAATATAACTATATATATTATTATTTTATTTCATAATGCATCCTTGTTATTATGACATTAATATGACATTGATATTTATGTCTATTTAATGCAAGCATAATGCTGTTTTTAGATATTTCATAACTAGTACTAAAGGTGCAGACACACTATCAGACATCACCTGCAATGTTGCATGTAAAAGACTGTCTTTTTTGTTACATGTAATTTAATCACAGAGTTGTCTAAATAGTTTTAATTCTAACTCTCAAAAAGCCCCGACACTGCAAGAGTGCTGAGACAAGATACTTCAACCATGGTTATTGGGCTACTTGTGTTGTGACCTTTTGCTAGTGGCCTTCTCAACCCAGAAGAATACAGACCTACCCCCTTGATGAAAAAGAACTCACATATAGCACTACTCACTATTTATTTTAATATTATTTCAATAGCAATGATAAATTCTTTGGACTTAGCTTTAGTACTAAAATTCAACATATACTTATATATATAAATAATTGCAAATGTGAAATTTAGCAGTTATATGTTGTTGTTAGACCTTGTTGTTCGACTTCTTAAGTCAGTCTGTAAATCCACTATGCAATTTACGAGAAAAAGATCACATGCCCTTGCGGGACTTGAACCCATGTGAGAGGTACAATTATGTATAACAAACAAAAGCAAATTCAAAAACAGTCAAACCTAGGTACAATATCATATTAAAAAAGACATCAACAATCTTATATCCAGGCATGATGCTTTTTGCTCAAAAAAGAGGATTAGAAATAAAATGCAAAACAATTCTATAAACCTCTTTACCTTGGTCCAAATTTTTTCCCATTTTAGACCATGTGTCATTCCCTAGAGTATCATTTCTTTGTTTAATGGCTGTGCATGAGTAGACACATGAATATAAAGACAAATTAATCAATAATCTTATTTTTAAAACAATGACACATGGTCCAAAATTGAAAAAAAAAATGCTACGATAGAGGTCTATTAGACTTCACCAAAGAGATTTTACCAGGAAGAAAAAAGCATTTGTCGCCAAATTCATATCAATATAACAAGTAAAGCTTCCTCTGGTGTTAGCCCAGTATAAAAGATTAAGTTTTGTCAGGTACCACAAATATAATTTCTGATGTATATGTTATGAATGAATCTAAATTTTATTTCTGACTTTTCCAATAATAAACATAAAGATTTAGAAAATTCTTGGCACAGGTATGTGCATTTGTGAACTCACCACCAACTCCAAACATGTTTTATAGATGAAAGAATGTTTTAAATGGAATAATAAAAATAAAATATTGAAAAAATATTTAGCAAGTTACACAATAATAGTCCTGCTCAGGGTTCTTCTGCCATATTGAATAAACTATGTTACTGAACAACTGAACGATGTAAAAGAGATGAATGATTAGTTGATACATGTTTTGTTGATCATAAGACATTGTTAGAGGTGTCATTATTGTCTCAGTGTATGTTATTGAGTGCTTTCTGTTTTCCTTTTTGACTTTTCTGCTCAGTTTACTTTGTAAATATGTGACTCACCATTTGTCTCATTTCGATGTTTAACTACTAATTATTATTATTTATTATATAATTACCAATGAAATATCTATTTTTCTCTATTTCGAAAAATTGATATCTTCACACGTGAAAATAACACCATTGCGATAGCTATTCAAAAATACACAGAGAGAATTGCCTGAAAAAGCCAAAACATACTTCATTGATAATTATATAATAAACAGAATATTACATGGGGGCTTGGAGATACGAAATTTATCTTCTCGTGTTGAAAATCTTTTCAACACTCAAAGATAAATTTCGTATCTCTGCGGGCCCATGTAATGTCCTCTATTTATTCAATATGGCAGAAGAAACATGAAGGTGACTATCCGATATATAAGGTAAAAGGAATAATATACACTAACAATTTTACAAGCTTAATAAGCAAAAAAAAAAAAAAAAAAATGGTTGGACATTCCCTCTTGTAGTCAAAAACTTACCTAGCTCTTTCAAGCTATGAATGATAGGAAAAAATTATCGAATTAAATTTTAAAAATATTGAACACCTACCGGAAATTGACTTGAAAAAGAAACAGGGTATGGCTCTGGCTCGCTGCTCTGTGTCTCTGGAGCTCTTTCATCTCTTGGTGTTGAAATAGCCTGTAGGTTATAAAAATGCATAATATATTAAATTAAGGATGTAATACCATTTCATTACATAATAAAATATGCAACAGTTGGCCGTGTATGCATTATTACTGTTATGAAGTAGAAAAGCCATACACATCATGAGAACTAGGCCCTCAGAAAACATGTGTGGATATAATAATAATAAAAATGAATAAGGCTCATTTCAGATGCCGCTGGACTATGCCCCAATCTTAATTCCCAGACTTGAAGCCTGGCAAAAGAGAGGCATTAGAATCAGTTTTGTGTGTCAGTTCTAATTCTACATGGTGAATACTGCTGAGTTTGGCAGGCTTGTCATATATCATGCGACACTAGAGCAACACCAGATAAAGCACTAATAACTTTTTAAAATTTGTGAAAATGTGGTTCGACATGTTTGCTAACTTTCTAATGAATGAATTGTTTGCCATTCCTTGTAATCCTTTCTGTGTGTTTGCTTATGAATATGAGGTATGTAAACTTCATTGATTGATTCTGACAGTGTTTAACAGGAAAGCTCAGACATTCAAATCTATATAATACAGGTGGGATAAGAAATAGGATTAGCTGAACTACGCAAATATTCACAAAATGGCAACAGAAATGACAAGAATGTACACCATACAGCGAGAGCCCCTATTCTACTGTATATATTTCGGTAATATATATTATAGATACAAGGTCAAATGCAATAAGTTGCTATATAATACTGGGCTCAAGTACAAAAATGTTCAAATATATCAATATATACTGTGTATTAACTAAAACTGCAATTATATGCCTGAACACTGTTGCAATTGCTATGCAATAATGCAATGATAGAGAGTGAGGATGCATGACAGGTTTAATGGACAATAAAGAACTATCAATCAAATAAATCCTTAACACAAATATCTAATCATAATTTCTATGCAACTTTTGGTATCTAATAATTTCTTTGATTTAGCAATAGTCTATTACCCATAAGTGAGGGTACATTTTTTCATTGGGGAGTAAGGAAGAGCTGGAGCCTCAGAGAGGAGGTCACCAGTAAACATATTTTGAGCTTTCTTGGAAAGTCAAACCCTTTTTATTTTGATAATTTAAGCTGTTTCCTTGTTGAACTAATAGGAGTCATGGATTTCTTACTTAGGGTGAAGGAAAGGGGGAGAACTACAACCAATTTTTAAAACTTTACTGCCAATCCCCCAGCCCTCCCCCCCTCTAATAAAATAATGTACCTTTTCTAATGTGTCTCCAATGAAAATGATTGTAAGCTAAAAGGCTGCTATCTCTCTTTCTACATTTGCAGTCTCCCAAACTAATAACGACCAGCTGAACAAAAGCAACACTTTTTTTTGCTGAGGGAGATCTCCAAAAAAATTATTTGAGTGGCATTTCCATTGCACAATTTGACAAAACTGTGATAGAAAAATTTGTGTATTCAATAGGAATTTTATAGTTTTCCTCTCTACACAAAACCTAAAAAGGTAAATTCAAATTCAATCTTTGAGTTTCCCTGACTTTGACCAGCCCAGAGATTGTTTCAGAGTTGAAGGACTTCAAAGGATATCTGACCATCCAATATATTCCCCCCTGCATTTGTAATGTAATAGTATGCCATGTTATCCCAATTCCTGTAATGGAAAATACTGTTTGTTTTGCTATGACACACAAAGGATGTCTCTGAAGATCTGATCACATAATAGCAGATGGATATTCATGCTGGCAGCTTGTTAATAGCACTAATACATATTCATATCAATACCATACACTAGGTTTTTTTTTAAAGCACTATACTACATTGGCTTTCCATGTAAGGTTGACACCTTGAAACAATGAAGATGTTTTTGGACAGTAATGTCATACAAACATTACATGATAAGACTTCGTGAGAACATTAAAATGCAGAACCCAAGCTAAAAAAATATCAAAGACAACAGGAAAAGAATAATTATTGTTTGGGAAGCTCCTAGATGTACCTCCAACTAACATGCTTGAACAGAATGCATCTAAAATGTAAGCACGAAAATAAATGATCTACCAAAAGAGTCAATCTTCATACGAAACGTATGCAAAAAAAATTCAAAATATTTTTACTAAACATCTGAGAGTTGGACTAACATTGAAAATTAAAAACTGTAGATTGAAATTTGCCTTGAGGTTAAAATGTAAACAAAACGGTTTGATCCAATTTTCTGTCAACATTAAACTACCCAAATAATTTCTATATGTGCTCTATAGTTTTAATAAACTTTGTTTGCAATATTTTTTAGGATAATCTTGATTTGTAAAATGAAAAAAAAACGACGCCAAATGATACAGTAATTGTTATGGAGTAACAGTTCAGAGTCACGGTCTAGCAATGCCTCGAGATACATGAAGGCACAACACAACCAGCTGAAACTACACAAATTTAGTTGTCCAAAGTTTTTCTTAAGGCATTTCTAACATTATTTTTCACACCTTATCGTTGTAATAGTGGAGTTGACTATCGTCGCCTTGATCAGAGTCAACTGGCCGAGTTTCCCACTTTTGAGCAACCTCTAGCGTCTCGTATGCCTTTTGCTGTGGGGATTTACTGCCATCTAACAGCGTTGCCTCATAAAATTCTTGAATATCTGTCAATTGAAATAATAAATTAAGTACATAATAAAATAATTCTTATATTGGAGGAACCGTGGTTCCTAAAAATTTAGAGTAACGAATTTGGAGGCAAAACTTCGGTTCCAAACCTAAAGCTGGATCCAATGTCACCACAAGAATTAGAAAATCCTTGGGGAAATACAATGATAATAACTATAGAAACGAAGGAGGATTGAAATTTTGAAAGACCGATGGAAAATATGAGCTCAAAAAATATTTTTAGTAGGTTATACAGAGAGGTATATTAAATACTAACCTAGCAGGGCTAAGAAGAGACGACTTTGAAATATTCGGATTACTCGCTCGATAGCACCTCGTAGAGCTCTGTCCTGAGGTTTGGTTAACTTTTCGTGATATTTCTCTAGCAGCTCCAAGGCATGGTCAGCATCTAAACAGATGTAATGACAAAATATTACATCAAATAAAGAAATAGCCCTGAATTTTTCTCCCAAGTCAGATCGCATAACAACATATCACACATTCTTAAACTTACCTTCTTTGTGAACAGGCATAGCTCACAGCCGTCCTATCTGAGAACTCAGAGCATTAAATACATAAGGCTAAAGGAAAATCCCCATAAATCCCTGTGGCAAGACTGTGAATGTTTTGCTAGGTATAATGTAGAAGAAAAAGAGTAAAAATAAGCGGTAAAAATGACTCGGAAGAAGAATTATTCAGTTGAGCGATGAACGCCTTTCGCGTGCCATACAGAACGCTTTACCCTCACGTGACACGCTTTAGCCAATCATGTCTTTAAATCTCTCCACGTGGTACAGAATAGTGAGTTCTGATTGGCTTATTCTTCGCATATGTTTTTTGATAGTCAGTCGAGGGGAAAGAATATAACAATAATATGGTACAAAATACAAAATTGCTTTCTGAGGGTTTATATTTATACTGTCCTATAATAATAGACAACAATTATATTTAAAGTTCTAGAACAAAGGCATGTTTACACCCACTCTTAGTTAGACTCTTCTCGCGTTTTTTTCTATTTTTATGAAAAAATTATGAGCCAGTCAGTCCACGTCACACCCGGTACAGGAAAATAAGTTTCAGCCGTCTATGTTTTCAATTTTTTTACACCGTCAACTTTTTTTTACACCAGTCAGTAATTGGGATTATTAGAGTGTATCAATTACAATGCTTAATCACGTGACTGCAGATGGTTAAGATCATCGTGTCGTGAAGATGTTCGCCGGTATTTTTCAGCTGTTTGAGGGCAAGTCACTCCACCTGAACCGAGGTCATAAAAAATATACCTATGGGGTTTTTATTTCGCTATTTTTTGGGGTCCTGCCTTTGAAGTCAGCCTTCAGCAAAATTTTTTTTTAAAAAGTTGCTTATCTGGCATATTCCTTCTCAACCTGACCGACACTGCCTCGACACTTCTTACACTAGGGGTACACTAGGCCGGTTCAGTTATTTGTTTCCCAGGGAAGGGGGTCGGATTTAGGGGCGTGGGCGTGAGATCAATATTTAGGGGCGTGGCCGTGAGATCATGTTTCCAGGAAGGGATTATTTTTTACCTACCATGGAGTTACGTCGTTGGAGTCCAAATGCAATCCAGCTAATTTTGTTTGTTTTTTATTTCATTTTATTTATTTTATTCTACTATACATTTCATAAGCTGGTCCATCTGATTCCAACCTGCTTTCTTTAGCCCAGAAAAACAACCACGATCTGCTTTATCTTATGCGGTTTAAAATACCACTGTATCAATTACATTAATAAATATTGACCGCGCGCCTTTATCTATTGATGATTTTTGCTTATAAATTTCGTTAACACATTTATGTAAGATAGTAATTTAATATCAGCTCCTTTCCCAATCAATTAATGTCCACTCTACCTAATAATGTCATCGCAATTACTATTTATTATACATGCATATTACTGATAACCTTCCTTCTAAATATAAATTTATTTCGCGACCTCGTCTAAGATTTCTGTCTCTAAGGAGCTGAAAAGTTGTGTCAACGCATGCCATTGTTACGAGATGTTTCAAAATGCCGAGCAAAGTTTTAGGGCACGCCTTGGATTAGGATATTTCTCAGGGTCCAAGTGGATCATTGTGGAAGTTTGAGTTACATTCTATTATTCTCTGCTGGTATCTCTCATTCTTTATTTCCTCTCTCGTTTCCTATGGAAGATGTCGGGAGAGGGAACTGAGTTCAGTCCTTCCTGGAATTCTATTAATCTCTGACCATGCGCGCTCACGTGTGGGGTCATTTTCTAATTTAGACGTTCGAACGCAACACACCAACGCACCTATACTAGCTACTATTGAACTTTAAGTGCGGTCTTATCTGTTCACTCGCACACACTCTTCCCGGTGCCTTGCGTTCCACGCTTTGAGTTTACATGATTTACTACAATAGAATACCTCTTTACAACGAGTGCAAGCCGAAAGCCGAACGCCTATCGATCGGCCGCACTCATAACAATAACGAAACCGATTTTTCATTACTTTCTTTCTCATCTTCTGCGTCTCTGTCGCAAGCGCTGATATGCTCATGTGATTAGCGGACTTCATTACAGCGATGCGCAGACCACACTTGTCATCGCGACCAGGTGACGAGCTGAGTGATAACATGCGAAGTTCCTCCATCTATACAAGAATGCAAGAAAAGAAGACGAGGTTATAATATTAGTGCTAATGACGAGCAACATTTCTCGTATTACTTGAACACAACGACAATGTCGCGAAGTAGGCTGCACGATTTGTTGGGCGTTGAGTGTCGTAGTCCAGAATTTGACCGCCTACTTTAATCCATGCGCATAACGAAAATGGTCTCAGTACGCAAAAAGAGAAAACTCTAGCTGCTCAGCGTGTTTATCACACGCGAAGCTTTAAGAGTAATTTCTAGAAGGTAATTTCTACTTCTGCGACGTCACATGCAACATCTCAACGTGTGAAAACCAGAAAACAGTCTTTTTCATGCAACGTTCGGTAAGCGATGCGGTACGTGTGTCAGCACCTTAACTCATGCATACATCGAAATTGTTAAGGTTGCGGAGGGAAGTAAACATGGGAATGCTGTCCGGAGAAAAACCCTCGAATGAAGATTCAAACCCGAGTCCCGGGGGGGAGGGGGGGGAGGGGGGGGGGGAGGTGGGTACCAGTGAGTGCACTTCCGCGATCTACACCACCCTTGATTTTCAATTCGTACCTGATTATCATTTCCTGTTGAATTATCATTTTTGATGATCGCCTCAATCTCCCGATCTGCCTCTTCCTCGAGCTCCTGCATTTCCTGTTCAGCTATTCCACTTTCTTTCTCAAAATGAAACGTAACACGACTGGAACTGACACCATGTCCAGTGTCTTGAATTTCTGTGTCTTTGGGTCTTGGAGTTCGTTCAGGGGATTTGAGGATACCATACTGAGGTGTCTTGACGGAATCTGTAATGAAGCATACAGGTTGTCAGTAGAATGTAATAATTCTTCTTCGGGATTTCCCCGTCTCGGGATCGAAGCGCGGGAAACGGACGCGAGTTTTAAGCGGCACGCGGGAAACGAAAAAGAGAGACAATTACTATCTTTACCATAGGCATAATGTTTTCTCATTTAAGACCACGTGTCATTCCCTTGAGAATAAGACTCTTTGTTTTTGTTGTATCCATATTTATGTGTCTTCTCATGCGCAACCGTTAAACAAAGAAAATATACTCTAGGGAAGGACACCTGATCTGAACTGGGAATACGTTGCGCCTAAGCAAAAAGGGTCTGCTACAAACTTACGAAAGAAAAAAACATGGATTTATTTTCATGACGATCATTTAAAGAAACTAACCCACTTATACTTACCTTGTTTCTCCGCTATCTTTACCAACTGTTTTTCGATGAGTTCTTTCTCTTTCCTTAACACTTGTGTCCTCAGCAAGTCTCCCAGATGCTCGAGCATTTCCCGTCTTGCATTGTAGCAATCTCTCTCACTAGGTGTTAGGGCATGGTACGGTGTGTGTGCAATCTTACGATCCTTTGAAGGAAAAAAATACTTTAACATACTTTTATGATTAGCATTTAAGGCATAGGATTTACCTAGGGATAAGGCCAAAACGTACGAGACCAGATTCAGGGGGGAGGGGTGGGGTTACCATTCACCTACCCCCTCTGGAAATGAAATATATCCTAGATTTTTAATCGAATGTCTCCAAAACTAAAAGTCAAATCACAGAAACGTACACAACGTCTTGTATATCAATTGTTTTTACGGACACCCGCAAGTATCGAGAATTTCAACGCGAGTCCGAGGGGGAGGGGGTATTTATCTAATTTTAATTTTAATAGCCTCACCAAAAATAAATGCAACAAATTAATATTAATAAGTAAATTAACAGAAATAAGGGTGACCGCGACGACGTACACAGTGCCCACCAACTACACCCGAATCAATGCAATCCCTATTGATGGGTTGCAAGCATTCCCAAGAGAGTTAAAAAGACAAAAACATGGCGGCCATTATGGTACCGTTAACAATGGATGCTAATGAGAAATCTTTTGTTAAATGGTACCAACATGGCCGCGATGACGTAACGTGCAAACGAAGAATTTTAGAATGATACTTGACCATGATAAAGTTATTTTACACTTGTTTCGGTTTGAAAATCTGTGTTTTTATAAATATATTATACCAGTGCCAAATAACCTATTCAATACCTGATAAAAAACGGTATAAGCATAGTCGACCACGGTGCCTGGTGGAAAGCGGCTTGTCACGACAATAGGAGCGACAATATTCGCTCCGTGACGCATCAGCTTGTTTATCTGTAAAGTGAGAATAAACGATGAATGCAGAAGACTTACTAAAGACTACACTTTATAAATTGATATCTTCATCCGCCATTTTGACTTTTACGTCATGGATCTAGAAAAAGGTCGAGTAGACTTACAATACATCTGAGTCGAATCAAATGTGTCAGCACTGGCGGAGAGGTAGTGTAAAGAAATGAAAATAGGTTTGTTTGTAAAACCTTCCATGCCGTACGCCGGGATTGTATTACCATGCGTGTCCAATCAGAGTCCTTAGACACCTCAAACCTGCCGTGCGCACCATTCGCCGGGATTACATTATCAAGCGTATCCAATCAGAGTCCTTAGACACATCAAACCTGCCGTGCGCGCCGTGCGCCGGGATTACATATTATCATGCTTATCCAATCAGACCTCAGACCTCAAATCAGCCATGTCTCGCAGAGTCCCTAAACATATACTGTCGTTATATTTCCATAGTTAAATGATATCTGCTCAAACTATTACACTTAGTTTTGAATGAAATGAGTCTTACCAGACGAATCCTGCCTTGAGGGGTACGTCTTCTTTCAGCCGCAAATGACGTTGCTGCGCAAAGTGCTGATCCAACTCCTTTGTTTAGTTTTAAACTTGGATTTGCACGGTGCTCCAAAAGGGCGTCCACAGCCTGTGTAAATGAGCAACAACGCTTAGGAGAACAAATTTAACAGTCATACGCATGGTTTGATTCCTTGGGCTGTCATTGATTATAGAGCGGTTTTCATTCCATTGGGAAACGATACGACAAATTCGTAGTCGAACTGTAGCAGTACAGATGGGAAGCCATTACAATGTCACATCATGTCCTACCGTGTACGTGCTATAATTCTGTATCGTATGTTAATGTTTCCCATTTATATGAAAACCACTCTAATGCCTACTTACCAAGTCATTTCCACTACAGATCGCTAGAGAAAGAGGAGAATGACCTTCACACAACAAATCAGGATTTGCTCCATAATCAAGAAGAAGACGAACGACTGCACAGGCGTCCTAAGAGAGAAGAATGGCATTGATTAGGGGTCGAACTTCTACTAAGAACTAAAGGCTATGCTCTATTCTATCGTTATGTGAAATCAAACATAAATGACAGCGTTCATCTCCAAATTTGTACAAAGTCTTGTAGTCGCGAACCAGACGCGCGGGCCACAAGAGGCAACAAGACTGATCTTAGGCCTGTATGCATGCATTACTGTTATTAGACGCGCAACATTAGCAGGAATAGCGGACTACCCCAAGGGATGCTAATGACGATCAATCTTCGATCCATTGTTATCAGATCGATACCTTATCGTTGTCTTCTCTCGAACACGCAATATGTAAAGGTGTGCGTCCGTTATTATCTTCGCTTCCAAACGCACTGTCACGTATATCTGGGTCAGCAGCTGACTTCAGGAACAGCTCTGTGATCTGAATACCAGCAGGATCTGGCAACGCCACAGCGATATGTAGAGGAGCAATACCTAGTTTCTAGGTCGAGGAAAAAGAAACAAAAATTAAGGGGTTTTCTTACTGCTGGGTACAGTTATTAAAGATGTAATTTATGTTATCCAAGCAAATTTTTCGTGGAAAAAACTCCGAGCTTCAAACTTTTTTACCGAGAAAATTTTCTTGAAGAAACAAAAATCACATCTTGAAGAAAAAAAATATTCACACTTAATACAGCTATTTCGAAAATGGTTGAAGGGGCGAATGGCGATCGGTGATTGCTTGATAGAAAGAAACTGTGGGGTAATAAGAATTTCTTTATAAACATTTCTTAAATACCTGAACAATGCCTGCACCATTCATCGAATTGATGCGGTTGGTATTCGATTCATGTCTCCTTGATAGTATGACCACAGTTCCTTTCGGGTCGTGCAATCGCCAATCACCGATCGCCATTCCCCCTTTCAACCTCTTTTAAAATAGCTAGTTGGTTAAGGAAATAGCTTGGCTTTAAATAAAAAATGGACAACCAATGCACACTAGCAAGAAATGATCCTTCAAATTTTCGAAACCTTGAACAACCACTGTACCACTGGGTTGATAAAATTCAGGGCACGGCAAGAGAATATAAAGTACTTCATACTCTCTTTGGGCACGGTTAACTTACAGGTCGAATTAGAACTTAGCGTTGAGTTTTTCGGAGGATGGAAAACCGGAGAGCCCCAGGCTCACACGAGACGTCGAGTCAAGGTAGCGATCCTAACTCAAAATTGAGAGACAATCAAGTGTGGACCGTTATATTCATTCGCGACAGACGTGGATAGTTCTTCAGTTAATTACCTGATGAGCCAGCGTGGCTGATGTGTCAGCGCCTTTACGAAGTAATATTTCAATGGCTGCTGTATCTGCTGCTTTAGTGGCGAAGAACAACACAGGCATTGGAAGCGATGAAGAGTTTGGGTCCGCACCGCGTTTGAGTAACAGACGAACAGTAGCCTCAAGATGTGGACGTCTGTCAAGTAAGAGGATTGCAATAGCCAATTATTTTACACTCTGCCAAAGCATGGTAAAACTCAGGAGTGCATTGTTAATGAAATGGACATACTATTGATGGGTTGCAAGCATTCCCAAAATAGTCAAAAGACAACAACATGGCGGCCATTGTGGTACCGTTAACAATGGATGCTAAAGAGAAATCTTTTGTTAAATGGCACCAACATGGCCGCGATGACGTAACGTGCAATCGAAGAATATAAGCTTAGATGTTCCCTAGTAATTTTTCGGGGTTTTCATGTCGTGAAGGAACTGTTTGTTGATAATCATATCATATAACGAACGACATGAAAAAACTACGGAGGGAAGGAAATAGACTGATTCCATAAGTCGTAGTTTTCGCTCGTTTTTGGGTTGTCGTCGCTCGACAAAAGAGCGAAAACATCAACTTATGGAATAAGTCTAGGAAGGAAATGCCAAAAGCCCAGGATCTCCCTTCTTCGCCACTGATCGATTCATTAATATATATCTACTAGTACTTTATGATCCCATGTATTCTATACTAGATTCTACTGTAAAGTAGAAAAACTTGAAATACATCCACAGTCCTTTCAAATTGAGAGCGAATTAGATTTATATAAACTACAAAAAACATATACTTGCCTTTGCATGGTAAGAAAAAGCTGCTTGTTTTGTTCTAAGCTGCTCTCACTTCGTGCATCTTCTGTAACTGAAGACACATTTTTGGTCGTGCTGAATACACTCATTATACTGAACAGCGAGTTCTCATTGGATGCCGTTAACCCAGATTTCTCTACTTCTAAATGCCGTGTGTTGCTAAGTAAATCATCCTTCACCAAACCATTGTCCTCTCTGCTTTTATCTGTAAATATAAGTTCAGTGTTTTTTTGAGTTTCTTTTTTCTTTGCACTTTTTAAAAGTGTCTCTTTGTCCACACCTCGTTTTATGCTAAGTTTCATTCTTTCCTCGAAATTTTTATCCAGAATATGAATCTGTTTTTCAGTTCTTTCCGATTCCCCTTCATTCAATATCCTTTCAATTCCCTTTGCATCGCTGTCTTCGTGCTCTTGGCTTCTTAATCTAACCAGTTCACCTCCTGGATCAGTCAAAAACAAGTTCGTTTTGGGTATATTTGTATTCGTATCACCTTCCATTCCATGTGGGATCTCCTCAGAGGTGTTACTTACGACGTCACCTTTGGAAGGGTCAGTTGATTCAGGTGTGATCTTACGACAATTTCGATGCACAAAGGTTCCTTTTTGAGCATCCTCCTGAATGTAATTAAAAAGGTTTTCTTCGGGGATATTCTCGGCAATGTTGTCTTTCCACGTGTGTTTGGTATAGAAGAGCACGTGACAAGCAGCCAATACAGAAAGACCTTCGTCGTTTAGCTTGTTGACGTTGGCTCCGTAATCAAGTAAGCAGTTGATGACGTCACGGTGACAGTTAACCTGAAACGAAATATTAAAAAAAATTATGCACGCCAACTCTTTGAAAGACGTGGCCACGGTAATGGAAAGATGGAAGGAAGAAAAATGGAAAATGGGAAATGTTACAAATGAGTGCTGAAAATGGCCATGTTGAATTAGTTGAAATATGACCTTCACATCAACATGCGGAAAGCACCAGTAGTGTGCGCATTAATGATAAGACCCGTATTGGCGCTGCGTTAGCTATGGTCGCTAGGCCACGGTGGGTTCGACTCGCGTCATTGTGGTTTTGATTAGAGTCGTTTGTCAGAGAGCTCTCTGTGTGTTACCCTGGTCCCAAAGGCTTGAAGAATTTCTCCAAACCACGTATTTTGCTGGGAGAAAATTCGTCAAGCTTCTGGGACCAGGGTATCTGTGCGCGTTTTCTGTTTGTTAATTCTTCATTGTGAGTCAACGGTTTTTTACCAGATTCTTTGTTTCCGCGCACCCACTGCAAAACCATTACTTCTAAATTCCAAATAAAACTGGGCATTTTTAGGAAAACGTAACTATGACTATTATACGTAGTAAGGTTCAGGCATAGGTATACTTACAGCAGCAGCCAATAGCGGGGTGTATCCAGTCTTATCTGCAACATCTAC
Source organism: Actinia tenebrosa (assembly GCF_029948245.1). Taxonomy (NCBI): domain Eukaryota; kingdom Metazoa; phylum Cnidaria; class Anthozoa; order Actiniaria; family Actiniidae; genus Actinia; species Actinia tenebrosa. The sequence continues at coordinate 8,003,780 of NW_028292569.1, read as the reverse complement.
ATGTACTAAACCATCCTGCAGCAAATTGTTCACTTTGATACAGTCTCCTGCTGTTGCTGCCTGCAAAAGCTCCTCTGAATTGCATTCAAGTGGCCCTTTTGGTCCCCTGTCTCCTCGAATTCCATCAACAATGTCCATAAATGGAAAAGACTCAGGGATTGTCCTTCTCACCCTTTCATTGCTTTCAGACTCGTCAATCTCAATAAGCGAGGGTGTGTTTCGAACACTTTCCATGGCCGAGTTGGAATGACGAACTTTGATAGAAAGATTTTGCCCTGCATTGACATTGTACTCAGTAAAGTGTTGGAACAAGAAGGCACTTTCCATGACAGAGCAAAGTTTGATGATTTTAGCTCCAGACCAGATTCCAACATCTTCTCTCCCATTGCTGTAGGTTAATATTCCAGGTCCATCCCTTTCATCTTTCTTATAAATTCCCTACACAATCAAAAAAATCTTATTACAGGTCCTATATAAATGTGCTGTTAACATTTGTTATGGTTACAAACATCATTCCATACTTTCAGTGGTACAATATGTATTCGTTATAGAATGGCTCTGAGTGGTATACCACTGAATATACCACACTTTATATGTATTTTCATATTTTAGTATAAACATGAGCAATCAGGTGAGTGCATATAAGAATAAAATACAAGGCGTACATACCATGGGATATAGCATGAGCTACTGGTACTTTTTAGTATACACACTCCCTGACAAGTGATATATCCCATGGTGCGCCATTCACAAGAGCACTGTATTACTATTTTGTCTTAAATCATTATTGAAAATTAAAAACATTGCAATGCCTGATGGTAAGAAATGGTCGAATGAAAGAAATGTTGCATTACTGCCCCCAGGGGAAGGGGACTCCGGGAAAAAAGTATCTGGGATGCTTGTCGAAAATTATCAAAAAGACCCCTAAAAGATACCGGAAGTCTTTAGAAAAGGGCGTGGCTGAATGATTTTTAACCCCTAAGAGATACCACCACAAATAATATTAAATTTTATATAAAAAGTGCCCAGGATTATCCATATGGATGCGCGCTTCTCTCCTTTTCCAACACCCTAAGAGATACCAGAAAAGGCTGCTTTTCAAAAATTCGCATTTAACACCCTAAAAGATACCAAATCGCGAATTTTTACCCCTAAGAGATACAACGAGTATGGTGGCCTAGGGCTGCCATAGTAATTTTGTAAATAAACAATTGATTTTTTGAAAAACTATGCTTTTTTCTTTTCTTTCTTTTTCTCTTTTTGCAAGTTTTCCGTTTTTTGTTGATTTGTTTTTGGAAAACTGTGCTTTTTTTCGTTTCTTTCTTTCTTTAATTTCTTTCTTTTTTTTTTAAATTTCAGTTTTTCCAATTTTCTTTTTTTTAAATGCTCTTTTTTTCTATCTTTTTTTTTTCTTTTCTTTTCTTTTCTTTATTTCTTAATTTGGTGAGAACTCTTAAGCTTTCTTTCATTTCTCTTTCTCTTCACTATTTTTTTTCCCCTTTTATTTTGATTTCTTTCCTTTTTAATGGTAGGTTATTTTTTTCGTTGTAAATTAAACTACAAACAAACAAACAAAAAAAAGAAGAAAAAAAACAAATAATAATTAAAAAAAAAACAAACAAAAAAAACACGCCATTGGCCTAGAGCTGCCATAGACCAGAATGCAATTCGACAAGGATTATCCTTTTAGCGCGAAAAACGAAAGTGTAAACATGGCGGCGGTAAGGATCAAAAATGATCAGTGGAAAGAAGATGAACTTCTGAAAGAAGCATTGAAACGTTACGTCGAAGAGGGCTTGCATCGCGAGGAGATCCTAGATTATGTTTTGAGGGATTTTGGCGAGTATGCTTGGAGCATAAGGACACTTGACAGAAGGCTTAATCACTTTGAAATCAGTTATACTGATCGCACGGTAACCATAGACGAGATCCAAAGTGCAGTTAAAAACGAAATGCAAGGGCCAGGGAAATTACTAGGATATCGAGCACTACAGAAAAAAATCAGACAAGTTTATGGCTTGAAGGTACCAAGGGATGTTGTATATGCCGTTATGTATGATGTAGACTCTGATGCTTTGGAGAGAAGAGCTCCTCAGTTCAAGAAGAAGAAAGCAAAAGGCCATTTTACGTCGCCAGGGCCCAACCATGTGCACTCCCTCGATGGCCATGACAAACTCATGGGATACCAAAATTGGACATTCCCTATTGCTGTGTACGGCTGTATCGATACATGCAGCAGAAAAGTATTGTGGGTTAAAGTGTGGATCACTAACAGTGATCCACAGCTTATAGGTCGCTTTTACCTTGAGTACTTGTTTAAAACAAGAACAATTGCAAGCAGGCTGAGACTGGATAAAGGCACCGAAACTGGGGTGCTTGCAACAATGCATGCATTTCTAAGACAGAATCATGGTGATATGGATCCAGTTGAAACTGTCATTTATGGGCCTTCAACCTCGAACCAGGTAAAAACTATAATCAAAACTCAATTACAGGTATAAATTTCCACACTTATAACAAACAAACAGTAATATGACACCATATCACACAAAGTAAAATCTTTCTGTTTTCATCAATCCATGCATGCTCTCAGCCACTTCATTAGACCTGCTTTTGCAATGATATTTCCAATAATTGCCAATCAAACAATAGGTTTGGTTGAGATTCCTTTGTCTTGCCCTCCAAATTCAGCTGCATTCCAACGTGCTGCAAAGGGCCTATTGGAGATAGACAACATACACCTAGGATTCATAATTATAATGAAACTTAGGTTTATGCTGTCTATCTCAGCTTTAATTTGTTTGATAGTTATTCCTTTGTTTTCAAAGTTTTAACATCTTGTTACAGATTGAAAGGTGGTGGAGGGAACTCCATGAAAGGCTGGAGATGTTCTTTAAATTCCCTTTGAAGCAGTTGAAAGATCATGGGCATTATGACCCAAATAATGAAAGTCACAGGTATTTCTTGCCTACCACAATATTTAAGCATACAGTGAATGTGTTCAAACTTTAATAATAGTCATCCCAGAAACATTTCATTACAAAAAAAAATCCAGAATTTATAGCACCTCAAATCATGCTGTTCTCACGATAATAATTTTTGTAAAATAATGTTGTCAACCCTGGTAAACTCTTTGCGATTTTCATTTATTTAGTGCAATATAACTTCTAAGCCACTCACTAATTATAATTTATTAGGAAAGATGAAGTATCACATACCTAGATTGTGGTTGAAATATAATAATAAGCTTGATATAAAAAATGAAAATATGGCATATTTTCTTCTGAAGAATTGCAACAAAGAAATTGTTCAGAAGGTTGAAAAATAAATAAGTATTAATGCATCTTAAAAGTTATACCCAAGTAATAAACTGTTCACTTTAGTAAAAATATATAATAGGAATATAATTTTGGACTTTTTGGCTTGTGTGTTGAATAACCTACTTGTTTTGTTTAAGGCATCTCCTTGCTTATCTTATGATACCCATAATGCAAAAGGAAATCAACACATTTGTTGATACAGTTTGGAACAGTCACAGGATCCGTGGTCAAAAAACCACTTACCTTCCAGATGGAGTACCAAATCACATTCATGACTTTCCAGAAAAGTATGGGCTTCAAGAATGTGGTATGATAAATTTATAATTCAGTCAAATATGATGCAGTTATCATATGAATTCTCTCAACTTACTTGCCCAATTTTTAGACATTTTTGTTTATTAGAGTTGGAGGTTGCTCACAAGAGTATTATTTTTGAGACAAGTCATACATATTGTAAAAAGATCTTATAAACATGATCTTTTAAATTATTTTTGTTATTGTCATTAATGATGATGATTATTATTATGGTTATTTATGACCAAAATGAGAAACATTTGTGTGCTAGGAATATACCAACAAATTTACAGTTAAGATAATGAAATCAATGTTCTTTGTCATTTCAAGGATTGAAAGTTACTGAGCAACAACTGGAAGAGGTTGCTGATCTTTCAGATGTGTTGACTGACAACGACGACTATTTGCCACCAGGTTTAAGGGTTAAGTGTGAACAAATAATAGACCCACTAGAAATTGATGTCTCTGACATTGCCCATGCATTTCGATATCTCAAGGATAATGTAGTTTGATTTGTTAAAGCATCTAAATACAGGGGTGTTCAGGGGGAAGGGGGTTATATGGCATGAATCACCAAGGCCAAAATTAAACTTATATTTCCCGAATTAGGAAAAAAGAAAATAATGAAAAGGTATTTCAAAAAACTATTTAAAACTATTCAACGGTACTTTACCTTGTTTGTCATGCTGTCGATCATTACGACATTAGCCAGCAATTTCTCAAGGCTGACAAATTATCTTTTTCAAAATATTTTAAAATTTCAAGGGCTAACTAATTGGTAGAATAGCAAGAATAACTCACAGATTTATGAAAATTTGACAATTACTTTTATTTAGCTTTCCAAAGGATGAGTGAATCACAACTCATGAGGATTTATTTTGCAAATCATTGGATCACAAAAAATTATAATGTACAATAATGGTTCATAAACAAAACCCTGGACAACCCTGTAAATAGTTAGTAGTTTACTATTCGGTGCAACTGCTCAGCTCTGCTGTACACCAAATGGAAATTAATTTTGCAAGTTCAAATAAAAATCGTAGGACATTCTGGTAGTTGTATAGTCAAATAAAATGTCCTACACTGTATTTCACTCAAGACTAGACTAGGCAACAGTTGATATGTATTCTGCATTTATTAATCTAAAAAGTTCAGTACATCATCATTGCACTTGTATAATGTATTTTGAACTACGATCCTTCAAGCTTTAAATCAAAAATTTAATTTTTTAATCTTTTATTATTCAATAACTGCAACAAATGAATATAAACATATCTTCATCAACAAGAAATCTGTTAATATCAAGATAACAATTATTTCTAAAACAGTTACATTTTGCCTTCTTCAACCTTGTGCTGCTACTATAACCAGGATCACTTGAACAAGATGAATCCAACAAGACTGACAAGGTACTGTAGATGCAGAAAAACCAGACAGTGATAAAACTGATAACAGCAGTTGCCAAATCACCATTTTCCATACATTAGTTCACTGGCCAAATACAAGGCACTCAATCAAGACTTCAAGGTGATTTCTAAGGATATGCAAATTTGTAGCTTGCAGCCTCAACAAAATGCTCTGTTCTTGACTGGTGAACCATTCTATGGAAAATGATGAATCACATTATCATGTCTCCAAGGTCTTCTATCAATGTGCTCAATGTGCTCTTTTTCTAAATCATTGTAAGTTCAAACCTCCTAGGAGATTTTTTAACCGACTGTGTGATCATGGTTTACTTTGGCTTTGTGAAGTGGTACTTTTATTCTAGTAAACCTAAAGTGCGGGTGGCCACTGTTGAGTTAAAAGTTGCAAGAATATGATTGCTTAATGAGACTAATTGAAGTGGCCCAAATTATAGTAGCTGCACTGTAAATCCTAATATTACTGTGCATACACACAGTATATCATATATAAAGCCAATACTCCAAAATGCACTATATTGTATTTTTCCTGTTTTTATCTTATATCACCTGTATATTTCTCTGGATCTCAAACTATGTTTCAATTTATTTTTAAGAATATCCCCTGACATAAACAGGCTTGTTACTTTAATGCCATATAGTGCATTCAATCTGCTATAAATTTCTAATAACATATACCTTTTCTGAAAGCTCATAACACAAAATGCATATTTGATATAATATCTAAAAAGCATTTGATTGTTGGAGAAAATATAAAAAAATGAGTTTGAACTTCAAAATCTTGATAATATAACTTTGCTCACCTCATGTCATTTTTGTCTATTCTATTCATTTTTGTACCTTTAAATAGTCATAAGGATGCATGAATAATAAATGAAAATGACAGAACAATAGTAAAACATTTAAAAAGATTGAAATGGAATAATAAATTCAGTATTCCATGAATGGATATGTTAATGAGCTTGTGAGGTAGCTACACTGCATGGATTTAGATGGAGCAAAGCCATGTCTTGTATTTACCATGCTCTAGTACAGAAAGAGAGGCACTGCTGTAAGAGTGCATGAAATTTATCCACGAAATAAAACTTGACACTTATAGTGGAGTGAAAAAGTGCAAGATACAATTGTGACTTAATTAGCTGTCTTTGTGCGAGCAGTGACAATTCTTCTTTGTTGTTAGCCAATTTAGTTAAGAATGTAAAATTTTGCTATTAGGAATTGATTCATGGATGTATGATGCATGCTCTGCTATGCATCTACATCAAATAAGGCCACCAAAACAATTACTTTTTATTACAAATATATTATCCAATTATGACTTTCTCATTTTCTGCTTTAATATAATCATGTGTACTTTCACAATATTGAAAACATTGTGGTACATTTGTTTGGGTGGCTTTGATTAGAATAAGCTGCACTGTAAATGAGCAGTATAATACCTCTTAGTCTGAAAATCTCCTTTGCCTCACGCTTATTTCACAAAAGTGTTGGATCTTGGAACTTATACTCCCAAATAGCAGAGCTAATGCTGGGAGATGTAAAATAATTAATAAGTAATAAATAATCGACAAGTAAATAAAATTAAAATGTACAACAGAATTAAATAAGTTCAAAGTCTTTTCAGATGGTTCGGGGTCTTCATATTCTGGATGCCACGCATTGCCAGTGACTTAAATAAACTTATATTATTTGCTTGAACTGTTTCAGTTGTCAACTTAAGACAAACGAAGTTCTTGAGTGCTAAAAAAAGTATCTATCTCATGGGTCAACATTTGTGAGCTCTTGCAGCCCAGCTAAAAAGCAATACTCATTACACTTGTGCTCAGCAATAAAGTTGGTAATAGCAGCATCTGATAAATTACCTGCACAAAAGAGCAACTCACCATCATCATCACCTTTTGATGTTGACGTAGCTATTTCAGGATCATACATCACATTACCACTGCCTTGAATATCAAGAACCATCATTGACTTTTCAGATTTTTCATACGAATAGTGTGCAAGACACTGTGCTTTCTTACAAAACTCACTGTCTTTATCTACAACAATCTCTCCATTGTTGGTGATAAACTTAATAAATTCTCCCGGGACAAATTCCTCTACTGTGACATTTACAGTTTCTTCTTCGTCAATTGTCCCATAATATATCTCCGTATACTGGATAGGCTGGCCAAATTCTTTAGAGCCCTTGACTTTGTTTGCCAGAGAAACTGCAAAGTTCCTTGCCAAACTATGCATTTGCACTACCTTTTTAGTGTGACAATCCACAGGTTGATTCAACAATCTTAAGTCGTCCAGTGCTTTCGGCAAGTATATTTTTACGACCCACAGTTTGCTGGAATACTTGGAATGTGTCGTAGATGCTTTCATGGCCTTCCTAAAACCCCCAGTTCCCAGTGGCTGTTCTTCAATGGTGAATTCAACAGGCATTGGTTCTTTGGTCCACGACATGTCAGAGATGTTAAATGCGTGGAGTGAAATCAGGCTTGTTCTTTGTTTCTTTACGAGTCTACCAAGCTTCATCATGTCTACGACAGACAAACTCCTAGGATACTCAGTTACCTTTTTTTTAGTTGGGGAAGGTTCACTTTTCGATTTCCTTTGCGTTCTTTTACATGGATCAGGACCGACTTCTTCAGGTTCAGATGAGCTACTGTCCTCAATGTCCTGGTAAGCATGTACCTCAGATGTACCAGCAATGAATCGCACATGGATCAACTTTGTGTTAGGTATTTGAGCTACAGTTGAACAAGATGGCCCTTGCTCGCCTGCAAGAATATCGCAGGTCATTTTAGATGTTAAAATCGGGGCAAAGTGCCTTTCGCACGCTTTCTTGATACCTTCGATAGTAAATTCGTCACCGTCCTGATCGAAAGCTACAAACTCACGAGGACCAATCCGGGAGTACTTCTGGGCCTTACCAGCAACTGTTGCGCTCAGACGCTGTATTACTAGCTCATTTGTTTTTTCCTTCCCCTTAATTGGCTTTTAATCTTCTGAGCTTTCTTGCTTTTCATTTTATCCTTGAATTTGTTCCAATCCTTCTCAGCCATGTTTACAAGACAACCAGACAACAATCTCTCGCCTCGTGCTTGCAAAGTACGCTGGGATGCATAATCTATACCGAATTGCATTCTGGTCTATGGCAGCTCTAGGCCAATGGCGTGTTTTTTTTGTTTGTTTTTTTTTTAATTATTATTTGTTTTTTTTCTTCTTTTTTTTGTTTGTTTGTTTGTAGTTTAATTTACAACGAAAAAAATAACCTACCATTAAAAAGGAAAGAAATCAAAATAAAAGGGGAAAAAAAATAGTGAAGAGAAAGAAAAATGAAAGAAAGCTTAAGAGTTCTCACCAAATTAAGAAATAAAGAAAAGAAAAGAAAAGAAAAAAAAAAGATAGAAAAAAAGAGCATTTAAAAAAAAGAAAATTGGAAAAACTGAAATTTAAAAAAAAAAGAAAGAAATTAAAGAAAGAAAGAAACGAAAAAAAGCACAGTTTTCCAAAAACAAATCAACAAAAAACGGAAAACTTGCAAAAAGAGAAAAAGAAAGAAAAGAAAAAAGCATAGTTTTTCAAAAAATCAATTGTTTATTTACAAAATTACTATGGCAGCCCTAGGCCACCATACAACGAGCATCCCTAGTACTTTTTCCCTGGAGTCTCTCCCCCCCCCCCCCCCCCCCCCCCCGGGTACTGCCAAATATGCAACAGCTTTCCTGCATTCTGATTGCCCATATTTTTTTTGTGGTGAAAAAAAATTTTGAAACAATAGAATTTTCATAGTGTGATGGCAGCCATGTTAGATGGCAGGAACAATACAATCATTTTACATGAGAAAGAATTCAATTCCCATGAGTAAAGGTATGTTATTGTTCTGCTATCTAGCATGGAAGCCAGCATGTGATGGTGCAAAACCTCTATTAGCTTTTTTACAATGTCACATTTATTCTAAGATATACTCTAGTACCTGAAAGATGTTCCCACTTGGAAATACAAAGCAGCCAAACCCTTCCTTTCTGTCAAACTGAAATTGTCCAGTAAAAGTGGTTTTGTCTGGCCAAATATATGTTCCTTTGCCATGCTTCTTGTCTTCATAAAACTCACCCTCATAAGACTAAAAATAAAATAAAAAGGAAGATTGCTTTAATAACTTCAAGAAAACTTCTTTTTATCCTCTTCTATCTTTTCCGTTCAACATTTTTTCATTCCTATGACCACTATAATCGTATCATCGTTAGAAAAAAAAAAGAAAAATGGAACATGATAATGTGATTTGATGAACCAAATCCATTATTTGATTTAAGAGTGCCCGGGCTGCCAATTCCTGGCACTTGCAAGAGGGGATCATGCTTCTCCATTAAAATATGCAGACCCTTCTGTCGAGGAGCTTCGGCAAAATCCATGGTTTCTACAATTATTAAAATATGTCACTGGATCGGATCACCTTCCAGAATTAGTGTAGTAATCTGACAATTACTGCGTTGCGAGCTGAAATTTGGTTTTTCGCTGCTGCCAGTCAAAAATATGAAAGGTACCAACTGATTAGGTTTGATTGATGGTAGTGAAAAAACAATTTGCAGATTGCAGCTCGCAGACACTGAGTTTGCATGTTTTTTGAAAATTGCAGTAAAGTAACTAGGTGGTATTGGCTGATATCCATCAAATTTTGGCTCACCCTAACTGCGTTCAAAAGAATAAACCTCCCGGGTAAAACTTTATATTACGCACCTAAAAAGGCCATTCAAGAAGACGTCTAGCAATTCAAACAACTGTGAACATGTTATTAAGAGGTAGATTTAGTTTTAAGCATGGAATACCGATGTGCAAGATCAACCCTGTCATCATGCAAGAGAACGCCATCAAACAAAAGCAGTGTCCGGATAAGCTCGACATCTTATCATATTCTAAGCATTTGCAAAGTAAAATATATACGTGCTTTAAGAATGCTAGCTCGGTTCTTGACTTTCGACATTTGCCTTTTATTGTAATAACAATAATATGAAAGGCGATTCACAGAAAACGTATGTCGAAGATTATTGATACTCGTTGTTGCAATTAGAAGTATCTTGTATATTGTAACGTAAAATATTCCTATGAATGAAAGACTGATTAATCCCAACATTCTTACCTCTCCATCTGCAAAGGTAAGCTTCCCAAAGCCATGCCTCAAGTCTTTATAAAACTCTCCTTGGTAAACAGCGCCATCAGGCCAATATTGTTTGCCTTTTCCATGGCGCTTATTGTCTGTATATTCCCCATCGTAGCAAGCTCCGTTAGGCCACTTGAATATTCCTTGGCCTGTCTTCTTATATCCTTCTAGTTCACCATGATACACTGCACCGCTTCTATACTCTCGTCTAAAACGGCTTGAACTCAGTTTAAGAAGACAAGTTGAATGATCTGTGGTTCTTTGTCGTGTAGTGACCAATCCGTAGGACTTACCCGTAAACATCATCTACCAGTCCATTCAATTAATGGCTTCCGATTACACCAAACAACATTAATAAATGAAAAGTACGGTGTAAAACTCAGATAAAATATTAATTCGAAGGCAAAAAGTCATATCGAACAAAGACACGAGCTTTTTCGTGAAGTTTTTTAAGGGGTTTGATTCTGGACTGTACAGCGTTAATAGCGTTGCCAGGCCAACTGAGAAGAGAAATCGTTATGCATGGGTGAGTTTAGCATCCGTGCCAATCTCAGCGGGCGGTTCGATTGGGTTTATTCAGGTAAAACGGCTCATATATTCATTTCCGGAAGAAAAAGCAGCTGAAAAATCAAACTTACTGTAGGAATAAAAGCTTTTGTTTCATTTAGATTTTTAATTTTGAAAATTTTGGGCAAGAATATAATTAGTCTTTACTTGTGTTATTCCACAGGTAACCCATAGTTAACCCTGAGAAAATGATTGACAACACTGGGCATTGATTTCTAGTTTCTTGAAATTTGAAATAGAAAAACAGTTTTTTTTTCTTAGCTATTAATGAAGGCTATACTTTTCTATGCATAAAACAGAACATTTTCTGGGCTGATTCGTGCAACTTGTCCTGCAACATTTTTGCATTACAACTTGTAGAGCAAATGTTGCTCTTAATGCCACTCCTTGCATACAACAACTTTTCCGTATAAAATAACTGTTATAAATCTCTCGTTCTGATTGGTTGGAAGTGCGTGCTTTATGATAGCACTAAGCACATAAGCACACTTTCAGTTGTGTCATTCCCATCTAAAATTATGGTTTTTATAATTTGTATTTTATAAAAGAAATAAAAAATTGCTTGCTTGCTTTCTCCACTATAGGTCCTGCTTCTCCTAACACCTCTCATGTTTTGCAAACCACTGCATGTTTTATAACTGTACATAGGACGCATGCACATTTTTTATTTCTTCATCTTTGATTGAAGAAGAACTCTCTACTCTTTGCAACAATGAAAAATTGTGGCACACAGAATGGTAATATAAGCAACATTTGCTCTGCAACTTGCAACTCAACAATTTTGTGTTACAAGTTGTATGATTTTGCTGTCTGTATTACTGCACTTTAGACAGAGCACAGTCAGCACACATGAATTTTACTTGTCAGGGTTTGCAAGGCAAGGGAGTACAGGAGAACCTGGAGAAAAAACCTTCAACCAAGGGAGAAACCTAGCAATCTCTACTCACAAGTGATGCCCAGCACAGGAATCAAACCTGAGATCCCAGAGGTAAGAGGTGAGTGCACTACTGCCATGCTTAATTCCTATAAACTCTGGCAATGTTGTTAAAAATCATGGAACTGCACTCTCAAGAGGGCTGTTTTTGTATCTGTTTTCTTTAATACAGTCGATAAAATTTAACCCAAAAAATAACATGTAAAATGCTAAGTAAAATCTATTTCTGCAGCAGATAATATGTCATGTGAATCACAGTAACTTTGCTCATTAAGCTTAACATTAGCAAAATGATTCCTAAGATTTTCCAGAGCATTTTTATTCAACCTGTTTTCTTGTTTTTCTTTTCTCAGTTCCTCTTTTAACTGAAATATTTCTTTTCTTAGCAGAGTTTCATCAAGTTTGCACTGCTGTTTTGTAACAAAAGCACAATGCTGCAAAGTCTCCATATTTTGTCTCTCGTTTTCCTCAAGTTTTGCTTCAAGGTCTTTGCTCTTAATTGTTTCCAAGTCCAGCTTTGTTTTGACCTCCTTCAAATCATTCAAAAGCAAGTATTTTTCAGTCTTCAAGTTTTTTAACTCCTCACCAGTGGACTTCAAAGCTGTATGATGCATTATCAAGTCTTCTTTCATAGATTTACAGCTTATCTTGATGCGTCTGTACCGCTTTTTCAACTCAAACCACTTTTCTTTTAAAGAAGTCAATGCAACTCTGGCCATTTGTTTCTCCCTTTTACATTCCAAAAGCTCTTCTTGCAAAGAATCTACCCTTCTAACTAAAGCTATATTTTGTAACTTCAATCTCTGGAAGCACTTACGAAGTATTCTTAGCTCCTTGTTGGTCCAAATGCATTCATCTTCATCTTTTGTGTCATCTTTTGTCGTTTTGGACTGATGTGTCGTGGAGTGTGTGTTCTCAGCTGATGAAGACGACGAGCTGTGTTTCTTTTCGACTTCATTCGTCCTTGCAATGAATTCCAAATAGACCTTGTTATAAACATCTATCTTGTTATCTTGCAAACTCGTATCTCGAGATTGAGACCGTTCAGTGTCTAATAAATCATTAACAGTTGCAAAACTAAATTTCGGAGAGTGAGCCTCAGCCGCCATCTTTTGTTTTACCACTGACACAGGTAGCCCAACACTTACTTTGCTATGGACACAGGTAGCCCAAAGTGTCTACGTGTAGCCTCTGCCCTCCTCTGCCTTGAATGTAATGTTTTCTCATTTCAGCGTGAGACCATTTGTTATTCTCAAGAGAATAACAAATTACTCGTTTGAGTTGTATCCATATTCACGTGTCTTTTCGTGCGCAACTGTTAAAGAAAAAAATTATACTCTAGGAAATGACACATGGTCTAAAATGGAAAAACATAACGCCCCTTGTAAATAGTATTTGGCTGGGATCTTTGAAAACATTATATATACCCAAGGTAAAGAGGTCTGTGAATAAATTTCCATCTTTATATCTCGATTTTATATGATATTTTATGATAAAGTAGTCATAGTAGTTATTACGTTGGGTTGCCTGTGTCGTATCGATCAAAAAGGGGGTAATATGTTCATGTTCTATATACACCAAACTGCCAAATCGGACTATATATTTTTCTTGTATTTATGTGATTTGGCATCATTTGCTGTCATTGGGTGTCATTCCCCATCATTCGCCACCATTCCCCTTCATTCCCGTCAGTCACCGTCATAAGACATCTCACTATCTTTGACCATGATTGACCATGATTGACATTCATTCACCATCATTCACCATCATTCACCATCATTCACCATCATTAGACATCATTCACCATCATTCACCATCATTAGACATCATTCACCATCATTCACCATCATTCACCATCATTCACCATCATTCACCATCATTCACCATCATTCACCATCATTCACCATCATTCACCATCATTCACCGTCATTAGACATCATTCACCATCATTAGACATCATTAGACATCATTGACCATCATTCACCATCATTCACCATCATTCACCGTCATTCACCATCATCAGACATCATTCACCATCATTCACCATCATTAGACATCATTAGACATCATTCACCATCATTCACCATCATTCACCATCATTCACCATCATTCACCATCATTCACCATCATTCACCATCATTAGACATCATTCACCATCATTGACCATCATTGACCATCATTGACCATCATTAGACATCACTGACCATCATTCATCATCATTGACCATAATTCACCATCATTCACCATCATTCACCATCATTCACCATCATTCACCATCATTCACCGTCATTACACATCATTGACCATCATTGACCATCATTGACCATCATTAGACATCATTAGACATCATTCACCATCATTGACCATAATTCACCATCATTCACCATCATTCACCATCATTCACCATCATTCACCATCATTCACCATCATTCACCATCATTAGACATCATTCACCATCATTAGACATCATTAGACATCATTCACCGTCATTAGACATCATTCACCATCATTCACCGTCATTCACCATCATTCACCATCATTCACCATCATTCACCATCATTCACCATCATTCACCATCATTCACCATCATTAGACATCATTCACCATCATTGACCATCATTGACCATCATTGACCATCATTCACCATCATTAGACATCATTAGACATCATTCACCGTCATTAGACATCATTCAACATCATTGACCATCATTAGACATCATTCACCATCATTGACCATCATTGACCATCATTCACCATCATTCACCACCATTAGACATCATTAGACATCATTCACCATCATTCACCATCATTAGACATCATTAGACATCATTCACCGTCATTAGACATCATTCACCATCATTGACCATCATTCACCATCATTCACCATCATTAGACATCATTAGACATCACTGACCATCATTAGACATCATTGACCATCATTGACCATCATTGACCATCATTAGACATCATTCACCATCATTAGACATCATTCACCATCATTCACCATCATTCACCATCATTCACCATCATTCACCATCATTCACCATCATTCACCATCATTAGACATCATTCACCATCATTAGACATCATTAGTCATCATTCACCGTCATTAGACATCATTCACCATCATTCACCATCATTCACCGTCATTCACCATCATTCACCATCATTCACCGTCATTCACCATCATTAGACATCATTGACCATCATTGACCATCATTGACCATCATTGACCATCATTGACCATCATTGACCATCATTCACCATCATTTACCATCATTCACCATCATTTACCATCATTAGACATCATTCACCATCATTAGACATCATTAGACATCATTCACCGTCATTAGACATCATTCACCATCATTCACCATCATTAGACATCATTAGACATCATTAGACATCATTCACCATCATTCACCATCATTCACCATCATTCACCATTATTAGACATCATTCACCGTCATTAGACATCATTCACCATCATTAGACATCATTAGACATCATTCACCATCATTAGACATCATTCACCATCATTAGACATCATTCACCATCATTCACCATCATTCACCATCATTAGACATCATTCACCATCATTCACCATCATTAGACATCATTAGACATCATTCACCATCATTCACCATCATTAGACATCATTAGACATCATTCACCGTCATTAGACATCATTGACCATCATTGACCATCATTGACCATCATTCACCATCATTAGACATCATTAGACATCATTGACCATCATTAGACATCATTGACCATCATTGACCATCATTGACCATTATTAGACATCATTGACCATCATTCATCATCATTGACCATCATTCACCATTCATCATTTGCGATCGTTTACGATGGTTAAAAACACAACAACACTTTACAACGGGGCCGAACAAAACAAGAGAAACAAACAAAAGAGTGGATGGGAAAATGTTTGAACAGTTCGGGATATACACCTACTTGCAAAAACGTTGTCATACGAAAATAGAACATTAGTGATTTAGTGTGATAGGAATTATATTAAAAAACAAAAGACCACTGAAGCTGAACTTTTTCTTTTGTCTTTTAACGTATTCCTTTCTCACTAAATCACTAATGTTCTAATATCGTATGACAACGTTCTTGCAAGAAGGTGTAGATATATCCCTGATAAACAGAAAAGCCGCGATAACTGTATCCCCTCCCCTCCCGTACCCATGAAACTTAATTTTTCGCGGGTTAGCACCAGAATCCGATGCAATATTTAAAAGATGGCGTTATCCTAACAGTAAGCCAGATAAAGTGTTCTACGGCGATTTCTACGGCGTCTTAGTAAAAATGCTTGATACGATCGTGAGAAAAACGCTTTATGTTACTTATATGTGAATAACTCAAAGAAAACACCCAGTGATCCAAGAAACGAGCCATAAGCCCACACTTGTGGAAGTCCATGAGACAAGGCAACTCCATTGAAATTTTTGTAGTGTCCTCAGCTGTGTGTACAAAATCCAGAAGTCACATCAACAATATCTACTGTACATGCCACCTTACAGCCCTGGTGAGGACATCAGTGGACGACTGTATCTCCTGTGCGAGATCATCAGATTGACCTGAGAGTTTGGCAGGCACGCCAGAACACTTCGCCAGAGAGGGGCTTATGTAACGCAGGTCAGCTATGAAGTAGCGTGGGCATTAGCTTCAGTTTTACAGCCATCTGCTTATTAGATAAGCCTAATGAGCCTATGCTTCAACATGGTCAATGATGGTCAGTGAAGTCTAATGATGGTCAATGATGGTCAATGATGGTCAATGATGGTCAATGATGGTCAATGATGGTCAATGACGGTGAATGATGTCTAATGATGGTCAATGATGGTCAATGACGGTGAATGATGTCTAATGATGGTCAATGATGTGTAATGACGGTGAATGATGGTGAATGATGGTGAATGATGGTGAATTATGGTCAATGATGATGAATGATGGTCAGTGATGTCTAATGATGGTCAATGATGGTCAATGATGGTCAATGATGGTCAATGATGTCTAATGATGGTGAATGACGGTCAATGATGGTGAATGATGGTGAATGATGGTGAATGATGGTCAATGATGGTCAATGATGGTGAATTATGGTCAATGATGATGAATGATGGTCAGTGATGTCTAATGATGGTCAATGATCGTCAATGATGGTCAATGATGGTGAATGATGTCTAATGATGGTCGATGATGTCTAATGATGTCTAATGATGTCTAATGACGGTGAATGATGGTGAATGATGGTTAATGATGGTGAATGATGGTGAATGATGGTGAATGATGTCTAATGACGGTGAATGATGGTGAATGATGGTGAATGATGGTGAATGATGGTGAATGATGTCTAATGATGGTGAATGATGGTGAATGATGGTGAATGATGGTGAATGATGGTGAATGATGGTGAATGATGGTGAATGATGTCTAATGACGGTGAATGATGTCTAATGATGGTGACTGATGGTGAATGATGGTGAATGATGGTCCATGATGGTGAATGATGGCGAATGAATGTCAATCATGGTCAATCATGGTCAAAGATAGTGAGATGTCTTATGACGGTGACTGACGGGAATGAAGGGGAATGGTGGCGAATGATGGGGAATGACACCCAATGACAGCAAATGATGCCAAATCACATAAATACAAGAAAAATATATAGTCCGATTTGGCAGTTTGGTGTATATAGAACATGAACGTATTACCAAAAAGGGCAAAGCAAATCAAAGATGGCTGCATCCCGGTCGACAGACGGAAATGAGCTGCAAAACATGGCTTTTGTGCAAGTTTCTAACCTAATGGACAACGATTACTCAAGGTGGATGGAAAATTTACCAAATGAGAAACAGCTCTGCCTAGTGAATGATTTAGTAATTCCAGGATCTCACGATTCAGGGGCATTTTTCTTGGACAAGTCGCTCGAGGTAGGTCCAGACGAGCCCCAAACGATCCAGAACCTCGTCACAGTATTTGGAAGACCGGCTAAATCTGTTATCTGCAGCTGGTCTATAACACAAACTTTGAATATATACGAACAGTTAATGAATGGGGTTCGGTATTTAGACCTAAGAGTTGCTTTTAGACCACAAGACAATGAATTAAGAATTGTCCATGGTCTCTATGGATGCTCGGTGTTTGAAGTCTTGGAAGACATCAAGAGATTCGTCAGCGAACGCCCTAAAGAAATTGTCTTCATTGATTTTAACCATTTTTACAATATGGATAGCGAGGCTCATCAAAGGCTAGCAGATACCCTTCTTGGGATGTTTGCTGAGATTTTGCGAGCACCTGGCGATGACAATATGAATTTCACTTTACAAGATATGTGGGGAAATGAAGAAAAAGTTCTCATTTTCTACCACAATTCTGATGTAACTGCTTGCTATCCATGTTTCTGGCCTTCAAGTTTCCTTAATTCTCCGTGGGCTAACGTCTCTGACAAGAAAGAGTTGTTGAAATTTTTGAATGAAAAATGCCTCAAGTCTGAGCTTTCTGCCAGTTGTTTTCATGTAACACAGGGTGTGCTAACTCCCCAGACATCAACTGTAATCCAAAATATGTCAGGTTCCCTGAAGGAATGTCTGGCTCTCAGGTGCAATTTTCACTTCACTGGCTGGTTGAAAGCTTTGTGCGACAGTAAGATTCACAAGTTTAATATCATTATTACAGACTTTGTAGATTATGGGGAGTTTATTCCCACTGTAATAAGTATGAATTATTTTTACTAAGAGCCATGGCCTTTGGATGCTATCGCAGTATCTAGATTACTGCCTGAATATGGAACTCAACATTTCTTATTTCAGCTTTTTGCATAACAGTTTAACAAATTCATTTAGAGAATATGTTCCAACCTTCAAATTTTATCCTTACCCTGAGCAACCTCTGGGCTGATCAAAGTTAGAGCACAGTTAGCTCACAGATCTAATCAGAATTGTTTGTTAGATTTTGTGGAGGGAGGAAAACCAGGAAAAGATTGAGAAAAACCCTCAAATCGAGGGAGAGCCCTTATTTAACTCTATCCATGTAATGATACATGAAAGAATTGAATCCCAGACCTCAGAGGGTCAAGTGTATTACCATGGTGGCAACCTTGATGAGAATGAGAAAAATGGAGTAGAACCTTAATTTACAAATTTTATTGGCATTATCAAAGATGTGCATGGCATAGTATACACTATATATTGCAGATTAAAATGAAGGCATTCAATGAGTATGCTACATATAGAGTATCACCTCAGGGTGACCAGTTCCTCTGCTGATGTAGGATGAATAGCAACACAGTTGTCAAAATCCTTTTTCGTTGCTCCCATTTTTATGGCCACTGAAAAGCCTTGTAACATTTCGTCAGCTGCAAGACCAAGAATGTGCAGACCAATCACCTGATAACATCAAAACACAAGTAAAACATGTTATAAGAGAAGCCTTTAATAGCAGCAATATTCAGTCACATAGAAACTTGGCTGTTTCAAATTGTTTAAATTTGGAATGGTTTTTTATTTGCCATCAATCAAAAGTGTACATAGCCTCCTTTGCAGATGTTCTTCATGTCTGGAAAGAAGGCCAAAGTGTACATACTACATGTCATTCTCTTGAGAATAATATTGTTTGTTTGAGTTGCATCCATATTCATGTGTCTTCTGATGCACAACCGTTAAACAAAGAAATATCACTCCAAGAATGACACGGTCTGAAATGGGAAAACATTGCTACCAAACTAAAAAGATCTATTATATATCAATACATGGGTTGAGTGCTAACACTTCATCCAAGAAACAGTACAAACTAAAAGTCTATTATTGTTAAGTGCTATTTAGCACTAAATTGGGACTTAAAATAATGACCAATGAGTCTCCAGTCATGATGACAAGCCAAATTAGATTTAGCTTGATTTTAACTAGTTTGTGGCTCAACATTACTAGTCAAAATGGCTGGCAAGATGAAGATTTGACCTGACAAGTTCCAATTATGGGCAGACATTGTCTGATGTTTGGCCATTATTTTAAGCCCTGTACATAGCTACTGGTAGTACTGTTTAATGGATTAAACGTTTGTGCTGTAAACTGTTGGTAACAAGCCCTACCTTTTCCTCAGGAAGAAGACAAATCAGCTTCATGTAGGTCTTGTGTTTCTTTTCACACATAGCATAGTACATGTTTACAAATGCTGAAGTGTAAATTTTAAGGTTTTCTTTTCCGTACTTTGCTGTAGCCTCTTCTGCAATGCAATGGAAAAACAAACTATGATAGCCTATTTGCATTAATTACACCACTATATACTACCACTACCAGAATCCTTTGCAAACTTTATTTTTTAAGTTTATTAATGTGAATTTTCTTACTACATAATACACTACATTATCACAAGGCATAATTGGTCATCCAGGAGGCAAATAATGAAGCTTCGTTACAATAGCCTCGATTGACAATTACGGTTCAACACAAGACAATTTGACAAGAGTTAAATTTTAAAAATGGACAGTTCCACAACTGAGGGAATTTCTCAAATATGTTGGAGTTGGCAATTCACCATCTTTTTGTTTTGTCCTCTGAGTGACTTATAATGCCTTGCAATTGAAGATGGGCATTAAATTGTCAAAGTAGTCCATCACTTACCTTCTGTCATGCCCACAGTTCCAATTGGAGGGTGACTGAACACCACAGTTGGAATATTAGTGTAGTCAAGCTTGTAGTCTGTCTTGCCATCGAATAACCTGTGAGCTAGTTTACGCCCTGCTGCTATGGCAACTGCATAAGAAAAGAAAACTTCAATTAGGCACTATGTTATGGCTACCCTGCTTGTGGAGTCTCCTTTATTTCTCATCTGTGGAGAAGGTAAAAGGAAGATTCGGCTCGAAGGGTATGTTATGGTGTGATCAGGAAAAAAATAATGGTTGTTCAAGGGAACGACAATGTCAATAAATTTAAGATATTGTATCATAACAAACATGTCAATAAATATTAAATATCAGATATATTTAAGTCACAAATTAAATATATAAATAAAATTTAGTATAAAATGTCAATAATCACCAACTAGAAATGTACAAATAACAATAAAATTAATATAACAATAATCAAGCAATCTTGGATTTGATTTATTTTATTATTGAAAAAAGTCTGTTTCTTACCAGGTGTGAGGAGAGCCTTGCCACATACATCACCAAGGGCATGAACAGTTGGTCTGGTGGTGTTCTGAAACTAAAAAAGTGAAGAATGATCTCAACCACTACAAATTTGTTCTCAAAAATTATAGTTTAATTAAAACCAGGTTTTTCATCATTCATGTGCCAGAGGTTTTTATTTCTAAACAAACTAATCAAAGAATTAATGAAATATTAACCTTTGAAAAATAAGAGAAATTTTAAGGAATTTGATCTTACCTCATCGACAACAATATGGCCTTTCTTGTCAACTTCTATTCCCTAAAAAAAAAGAAATCCAAGTTCAGTTATTGAAAGTTATCGATTTCCTGGCATTAATACATTGGGAACGTTTTATTTCCCAGCAAGAGAGATGAAATCAACGAACCTACATGGTTATATGTTAAGTACACGTTTATTCACATTTATAAGCTGTAATTGAACAATGTCAAGTTAAGCCAGTCAAGATTCAACTAACAAACTCCCACAAGACAGATCAATAGATCCCTAGAAGCACAGGAGAGAGCAAACAAGCTAATTTATTCATGTAATGGTGGTTATGCATTAGAATTGTAAATGCCATAAAAAGTTTCTTCTATAACTGCAATTTTTGGAGGCTCAAAAAGGGCTTACTACGGTTTTTTGATATTCTTCAAACTCCTACATCTTAACAGCTTGTTTTGAAAGTGGATTTTCACTGCCACCATATATCAAGAATATAAAAGGTAGCAACTGATCATTTTTGATTGACAGCAGTGAAAAGTTTAAATTTCAGTGTGCAGCTCACGACTACCAATTTCACAGAAGTATGGAAAACTGCAGTAATGTTATGCCTAAGAGCAAATGGCTAATAGAAAGTGGTTGAAATAAAGAGCTTATACCACTTACCACTTTTTCTAGCCCTAAATCTGTAGTGCTTGGGTTTCGACCTACAGCCCATAACAAACAGTCATATCCTGAAAGATCCTCTTTGCTCTTTTTAATGTTGTTTGTAGCATGGATGGTTAGCAGACCAGTAGAACTATCTTTGGTTATCTCATTTAACTGGGGAATTAATAGAGATTATTTAAACAAATTATAAAGTTAATAAAAAAACTGTAAAATCTGGTGCAGCCTCAAGCTCAATGGCCATTAGATTGGCAATAAAGCCAGGTTTGCAGTATGACAACAACAGCAACAACAACAACAGCAGCAACAGCATTACCAGCAGCATCAACAACAACATCAGCAGCAACATCAGCAGCAGAAGCAACAAAAACAGCAGATATGAATATAACATACCAAGTTCTAGGTGGATTACTACTTACCCCCATGTTTGTCTGTAGATCTATGCCAGAAGCAACAATCTCTTCTGTGAGTTTGTCACTCAACATGCTGTCAAAATTTCTGAGTACCTAGTAAAAACATTGGATATAAACAAGGAATGCAAAGACATTGATGCATTGATAAAAAGAGTTTTCATTATCATAATGTTGTTCATACCTTGCTGTACCTGATGAAGAGAGACACCTTAGAGCCTAAAGCATTCAGTATACCAGCTAGTTCTACAGCAATGTAACCAGCACCTACGACTGCAACTTTCCTGTAACGAAAAAAAATGGTTTAATCAAACGAAAGTATATTTTGGAAGACTTGGTAAAATAACCCATTGGCTTTCTTTCTCACGCAGCCACTATGCTTATTCTTGTGAGAATAAAAAACCTTTGTTTAGTTGGTTTATTCTCAAGTGCTTAAATGTAAAGCTGAGCATAAGAAAATCTATTGTTGCAGTATAGAAAAAAAAGCACTTTTTTATATTTACTGCATATGCAAAATAAATGTTAACTATGGATTTATGGGAACAAGGTTCAGAAAAGTCTCTTGGAAGTAAGATCCACTTTGTGGTCTAAATAACAAAGACCAAGGAAGGGTTCAGATTTCTTTGATTATGCTACTACAGGTATAGTCTAGTAGCCCAACTGGATGAGATCAGTTTAATCCATATATAACCCATTTTCCCCATGCTATATGAAATATTAATGCACAACATATAGTTCCAGAAATAAACCTCCCCCCCCCCCCCCCCCCAACAGAGGAATTTGGAATTTCCAAGGAGTGGGGGAGGGGGATCAGAGAAAGAAATTTTTTTGCAGAGTTAGCATGGGAGAAAATTGGAATTTCTGGGGGTAGGTGGGCTGGTCTTAAAGAGGTTCCTTCATGGAGGGGGGTGGGAGGGGTGGAGAATGGATAATTTTTGGAACTACACAATCCAGCACATTCCATACTTAGGCAGCTCATCAAGTTCAAAAAATCCATCACTTGTTATTCCATATTCAGCACCTTGAAGAAAATTAAAACATTGTACTTTAATTGTTGGCTGTTAATCCCACATAATCACAAGTGTAGATATCCCTTGAATACCTCTTGAAAATTTCAAATGTTATTTATATCCTGAATAAACAACCTTCAGTTGATCAAAGTTAGGTAAAGTAATCGAATTGCTATTTAGATAACTATATTTTATGCACCATTGGAAAATACACCTAGCTTGCAATGTCTGATGGGAAGTAAAAGTGCAATAACATTAAAGATACGACAGCTAATCTTATTCTGATTGGCTGTGTATTTTCAATGTTATGGGATGATATATATAGATAACATACCTGGTACTTTGGGGACTGATGGGTGCCCACCAACGGCGATAAGAACATGTTTACCAGAATACACCTCATCGCCAATCTGAATAGTACCATCAGCATTGAATGAAGCATGGCCTCTGACGTAATCAACCTTCGCCTATATATAAAATAAGTTTACAGAATCAGAATAGGTAACATGATTTAGAGTTACCAGATTTATAACTGCTTATAATTATTACAGAGTTATTATCAAATAAATATTAATGAACAGTGACATAATCTATACCAGCAATAGCTATAAAAATGCATACCCCAAGTCCACATACAAATGTCTGTAAATTTGTCAATTTTCAACTAAAGTTTTTTTGGCCTATATAACACCTGACATAATGAATATTCGTGTCATAGGGCTACTAATTAAAGTAAAGGTACTCTTTCTAGTGCTGACGATATTTAGTGAATGACGATTTCTAGTGAATAATGTCAGATTACTAGTGAATGACGATTTCTAGTGTTGGTAAAGACCCCTTGCAGCACTTTGGAATGCAGCTCAATCTGAGGGACAAAACAATAGGTTCCAATTCTCAGGAGATTGGAATTCTTTTGTTTTGTCCCCCAGATGTTTTGACATCACATGCAAAGGGTCTATTGCACATGCATAATAGATAAGATTAAAATAAATATATGTGCACCTTATCAAGATTGTTTTCATAAATCCCATTCAGTTTCTTCACATAAGCATCTCTTTTATCCTTTACTTGCCTACAAAATATTTGATGAATTAATAACTCTATAGAACCAGTTTTTGTCAATAATTATAGTTCTAAACTCTATAAATGCCTGATAAACAATTAGGTACCCACGTCACACAGCCACTCATGGCATGAGAATTAAAATGTGCTTGGCCATATGATATTTATAAAATAACTGTAATGAATCTTGCGTTCTGATTGGTTGGGAGCGTGTGCTTTATGAGAGCACACAGCACGCTTTTGTCAGTTGCATAATTCCTATCCAGAATAACAGTTATAATTTGTATTTTATGAAAGAAATAAAAAAACTCGCTTGCTATGCTGCGCCGTGCAGTTATAAAGCACTTGGGGATTGGCAGAACACCCGAGAAGTGTTGAGAAGCACTCTGCTACGCAACTGCTGCCAACCCCCTCCTGCTTTATAACTGCACACCAGCATGCGCACGTGTTTTCTATTTTTTCAATAATGCATGGCTGATTTAGTTTTAGATCAAGGCATAGCAGCATATTGACACAAAAATAAAACAGCTAATAAGAAGCAAATGTTGTTCTATGGTAGAAATTTATGCTATAGCTACACTTCAACACTGTTTGTCCTATATATTAATTGGGATCTAGAAACTCTCTAGAAACACCAATAAAAATGTTATTTCCTCATATAATTCCCTTACTTCCAAGCAAAACTGTTATAATTGACATCAAAGCCATAATCTTTCAAGTCAGGAAGCTGCTCTGCATGCATTGCAGTCAAGAACATTATCTGTATGAGTTAAATAGACAAAAACAAAACAAACAGAATAAACACAAAATTGATTTAACATTATAAACACAGGTTTTAGCTCTCTTTGCATGCAACACTGTATTTTTGGGATCCATGTGGATCATATCCTGGTATGAACTTACAGAAGGTCTTCTGGCTTGTTGACTTACCTGTCATTCTAACCGTGTATGCTTAATGAAATCCCATGAAGACTCTAGGAGACCCTACTAGTCTGCGATAGCCAGAAATGTGGTGAACTGGTTCATAATGCATGTGTATGCTCAAATTTAATTTTTAGCTAGCGCAGGTGATTCCTTGATCAAGGTTTTTTACTTTACTCCTGAAAAATGCTGTTTTTTTGCTTTACAGCTGCACTGCCATTTTTTCAACTCTCTATGCAATCATAATCCTTTATTGCAAGGGAGCTAGCAAGTTAAGGTTTTTCTATCTATTTTTGCAAAAAGAAATATTGTTACCAATCACAGCTTTTGAGATTTAGAGTTTCCCAGTGCCTCTGGCACTTTGTAGAAGCATGCACAGTTTAAATGACAGGGCTCTGGGGGTTGAGAGTGAACAGATCAAGGTCTTCTGGTTGGTCAAGAAAAAGGTGAAGGATATATAAAACCCTTCTCAAAGTTATCTTGAATGTGAGGTTTACACGGAAATACAAAAGAAATGCCACAAATTCCATCTAGAAAGAGTGTGATTCCTTTTCAATTTTTATGTTAGCCTTGCATCCACAATAAATCAGAGAAGGGTCCATTGGGGTAGTCTCCCTCGCATCCGTTTTTAGTGTCGGTCGTCCTTACATGACGACCGACACTAAAAACGGATGCGAGGGAGACTACCATTGGGGTGAATAGAAATCAGTAATGGGGATACCCAAGGAATCCCAATTCTAGAGAATTGCAGATACAAAATTTGTTTACCTAAATAATGTAGCACCAAAAGGTTAACATATTTTCATCAATTGATTTATGAAATTTTATACTGTTAATATTAATGACAAGCATACCTTTTTAGGGACACATCCAACATTGACCTATGTAGATAAAATGAGAATTTACAGTTAGGTTGAAAAGGTCCTAATAAACGGACGAAACTAGTCCCTAAACTGCAATTGTGTTGTTGTTAGTGCGTGGGGGAGTATAAAAATCACCAGAGGGTGTAGTGTATAGATATGAAGATCAGCAAGTCCTTCAATGTCTCAACTGAAAAGTTATTTTGAATTAGTATTATTGCATTGATACATACAATTTTATATAGCCTGAGGTTTATAAAAAAAAATCTAATAATAATTTTTTTAAATTGCATAATAATATACTAGCGAACCCCAAAAACAAACATTAGTCATATGACTATTTTTTCTTCTCAGGAAACAGAGGTAGAGAGGCTCTCCCCCTCCCTCCCCTCCCACCTCATATTTTGTTTACTACATCTCAGATTCCAATCTGCTTGCGTAACAAGTGGGCAAAGGATAAAGATGTATTAATTTTAATGCAAATAATCAAGAAGCACTGGTGCACAACATATTCTGATAGCTGAGATCAAAGCAGTTTTATTAAACTTTCACTCATTAATCCTTTGACTCGGAAATACTTTATGGAAAAAGTGAGCAACTACAACGAAAAAAACCTGAATTTTTACAGCCAAATAAGTTCAATGTGCATGGTACAGTAGTTGATGCTAGCACACTATGAGGGCTGCAGTATATAGCTGCTGCTTGCATGAGCATGATTTGATTCACTCTTACAATCAAAATTTCTTAGTCACCTCTCTTCGCTGTCTTTTTGAAATTATTGAAATCCCCTTAGTATAGCGATTGCATATTATAACAGCGCTCCAAAAAACAGTAAATAACTACAAGCTAAGAATCATAATCTTTATTTGCTCAGCTAAACTTAACCATTTACTATAAAATATTTTGAAACTCGTACTGTAAACTCCCTCTCTACACCTCCCTCGGGACTCCATATTCAAACGTGTCAGAAACATTGCATATCTTTGCCCTATCAAAATTATCAACGATTGATCATACTCCACGAGCCTTGAGTAAGCCTATATCTCTCTTACGTAAAGCATGAATACATGAACAAACTTATGAATACATGAACAAACTTACACAAGTTCCCCCAAGGGGTCCATGTTCGACAACAGCACTTCGAATGCCAAACTCAGCAGCTCTTCGTGCACTTGCTATTCCTCCTGACCCACCGCCTATAACCAGGTAATCATAAGCACGGACTGCACTAGACATCATTAAACGAACTGAAAAACGCATTCGTCCGTGTTATATGCCGTATTTACTCTACTCCTTCCCTTCTACTCCAGTAAGATTCTCAGGTCAAATTTGGGTCGAACGTTATGCACAGGAAGCCCAAGCAAGGTAACCTTTGTGGTTGTATAAATTGCAAGAATATTTTTTTGTAGTTAGCTTACTTATTTTTCCATTTAAATTTTTATTGCTATTCTTTTTCTCTCTGTACGCGATTTGGAGCTACTCCCATGAGTTTTAACCTTTATACTTCTGGTCTTTGCTTGGGCTTCCTGTGATAATATTGTCGAGGAGATCTGAGGCAAACGTTCACTGGGAGAGGATAAAGCGGTTACAAATCTGCAAACTGTTTTCATGGAAAGAAAATCCTATTCTCAAAAATCAAGGCATTTACGACAAGGTGGAAACAATGGTTTATAATAGACGCAGTTTTATTGATTTAGGTGTGGTGAGTAACAATAAGCTCCCCCCTATCAACCCACCCCACCCTGAATTGCAATGGATGGACGCATCAGAATAAGATACACGAGATGTATTGGATGGACGCATCAGAAAAATTCGTTAAAAATTATCATAGACCATAGTGGACGCATAGGAATAAGGAATTAAAGGGCGTGAGATGGCTTGGATTGAGATTTACCCCAGATGGCTTGGATAAAGGCATGACAAGAAAAATGTACCCAAGATGGCTTGGAAGGATACAAAGTTCTGTTGTAATCAGTGATGGATACTGGGTGATGGATACTGGGTGACAGAGAGAAGTTGAGCTCCCCTTCAATTTTGTACTCCCACAATCTCGTGTATAAGCTTGTATAGGGCGTTTTCACTCAAGCCATATTAGTGTATTAAACAATAGAAACTTTCTGCACAGTTTTTGCACAGTTAAGTTAGCAGTCGCTGGTAGAACTTGGCTGTCCAATGTCTCACTAATGTTTCTCAGTTAACATTTGGTACAACTCCTACAAAAAAGCGAAAAACGTTTATATGAGCTCAAAATTCTCGAGCAAAGGGTCTCCAAACTGGCAAGCGCAAGCCATCGCAAAATAAATACAGCGTAGTGATGTATATCAGCGTGCGCTTGAAGGTTTCCCTTTTCTGGGGAAGGTTTCTGCTTTCTCGGTGTGTGTCTGTGTTGTAGTGGCATATGGAAAGGGTCTGAAAGGGCCTGGCATGGGAGAGAGGAGGGAACCTGGGTCTTTGAACCGACTTTGACATTTTGACATCGACAGAACTAGAACCTGAAATATCTGTTCTAAAAACCGCTCATGAATGAACTACAGGGGCGGCGGAACCGGGGGGTACGGGGCATGTGCCCTCCCCCCCCCGAAATGTTTTGGGGGGCCTGGACTATCACAACAAATTGGTTCACATGAAATATAAATGCATAGATTCGATTTTTATTACTGTTATTAAGTTATTGTTGTGTTTTTTTGCAAGTGCCCCCCCAAAGATTTTCAGCTTCCGCCGCCCCTGAACTACCACGTATTGTTCGTAGCTTATAGGATTTGCACCATTTGAATATGTATATATATCAGTATTGCTGGCTTTTTTGTGTGTGTTTTTTTTATCATTAGTATTCAGTATTTGTAAAATGTTTATGTTGGAGGAACTTTATTCGGGACTTTTGTCTTGTTCAATATTTCCCTCAACCAGTTTTTTCATTTGTGCGTATTTACCCATAACTAGTTGCAATTGTAAAAAGTGGAAAAAAATGAAATAAAATAAACTAAGAGGAGAGTGAGAGGAAGGAAGGCTGGGAAATAGTTTAGTTGCTTGGAACGCAATTTTCTGTAGATAAAGTAGGTTTTACCTTTGAAAGCTGAAACTCAGCGCTGGTCAGTTTCGATAAGATGGAGAAGTGATCGCATTTGGGAATGTCAAAGTATTTGCATTCCATGCCATGGGACTTTAGAATCTGAACAAAAGAAATTTTGACCCTTGTGAGATAAAGTAGATAATTAGTAGGACTATTCTCACTGAATAAATTATGACCAAGCAGTATAAATTAAGTCAACACACATGACTCATTGCATAACGTCGTTTGGACCTTCGAAGTACGAATTTTTCCCCACTCACCCACCCCTAAGTCTGGTGGCGGTGGTGTTCTCGTTTTCCCTATTCTTGCTGTTTGCCTCATCATCGTCGCGGATCTCGCCCCATAACTTAATCATACTGCGACGTGATAATGGCTTCAGTGAGGATATATTACTAACTATTGAGTATTTAGAGTACAAAACACAGGGAGTGCGTACCATACATACGTAAAAAAGTCACTAGATAGCATACCAATGAAACAATTGCCTTATTTCACTATGACGTCACATCAAAACAATCTATTGTTTTAACGCAAAGGATCATGGTCGTCGGAGGGGGTCAAATCAACGCAAATCCACCGAAAATTGTTCTAAAAACCGTATCAATCCACGCCGAAGAGAAGTAGAATAGCCAGCAAACGCTCAAAATATTTTTTAGTACATATTAATACATATTATATCTGAAAACCAGGCCATTTTAGATCAAACTGTTTCGCTAGGAGCAAATTTTGTTGAATTTTCTATTGGATTTGGCGATTCTATCCCCACATAAACAAGCAGTGACGTCATAGTGAAATAGGGCAATTGAAAACGAAAGAAATACTTGTGTTTAGTGCGATTTAGTTGTTGTGCTATTTCACGGATATATGGTTTGCACTCTACTAAGAGAATTCCAAACTTGTTTTCTTGCCTCAAGCATGCTTTTGGATTGGTTATGCAAAGAGGGTGACTCGTATTCGCCCACAGGAAGAATCACAGGGCATCTAAGGGACGGTCGAACCAGCTTTAACTGAAGAGCAGGACTGTTTCTTTTAGCAGATTCCCTGAACAACAATCAAATCGCTAATGTCAGTTGGTAACGCGAGAGGCAGAAGAGTTAGATTTTGCACAGGCTAACACTGAAGCTAAATTAAAAATTTGATTCTATCAATAAAAACGGAGTCTCATCTTGTGCCACACGCATTGTCGCTTTTGACATTTCCATACACCTGCCTCCTTAGTAGATACTGCAGCCGTATCGTATCATACTTTATCCGTGTGATTGGATGAGATACTGGAAGACAATGGAAGCCATTTTAATGTTACGGAATGTCGTGCCGTGTAAGTGCTGTAAGTTAGTTCATGTCTTCAGTCATTCCGTTGTCACCATTCCCGAAGATTTACCTCTTTCTGATTCTGAAATTTCAGTTCTTAGCAAGGGTTTGAACTTCGTTCCTCTTGCTAAGAAATCTGATGAATTTCAGGTCAAGAAAGACTCTGAATCTTTTTTTCGCCGTACTCGCCTTAAAGCTTTTTTCTCCGACTCTTCTAACTCTAACTGTGAACGTGATGTCTTTGAGCGCCTTTGTCCTCGTAAGTCTAACTGGGTCCCTCCCGAGGGACAATTTTCTTCTCTTGATCTTTTTGTCAATAAGTGTCGCCGTGATATTTCTAATGTCAATCTTAACCGTAAACTCAGTTACTCTAATCTTTCTAAGGACGAGTGGTTGGCTTTACGTCAATTACGTAATCGTTCTGACATTGTTATTAAGCCCGCTGACAAAGGCGGTGCAGTAGTTGTCTGGCGTTCTGACCTGTATAAACAGGAGGCTTTACGTCAACTCTCTGATACTAATTTTCATCGTGAAGTGGATAAGGATCTTACCCCTGACAATCAAAAATTAGTTAAAGACACTGTTAACTCTTTCATTTCTGATGGCTCTTTACCCTCCACTGCTAAAAACCTTTT
Source organism: Actinia tenebrosa (assembly GCF_029948245.1). Classification (NCBI taxonomy): domain Eukaryota; kingdom Metazoa; phylum Cnidaria; class Anthozoa; order Actiniaria; family Actiniidae; genus Actinia; species Actinia tenebrosa. Next base: position 7,972,753 of record NW_028292569.1, on the reverse strand, counting down.
TGTTATTACTCCTCGTACTTCTCACGTCTATTTTCTTCCTAAGATTCACAAAGCTAACAACCCTGGCCGTCCTATTGTTTCTGCTTGTAGTTGTCCTACCGAACTCATCTCTAGCTATCTAGATTCTCTCATGCTGCCTATTGTTCAGTCTTTACCTACTTATATTAAGGATACTAATCACGCTCTTAGTATTTTTAATGATTTTCGCTTTCCTGATAACTCTTCTAAGCTTTTGTTTACTATGGATGTCAAATCTTTGTATACTGTTATTCCTAATGATGAGGGCCTTCGTGCTCTTCAGCATTTTTTCGATCTTCGTCCTGTCCTCGAGCCCAGCACTCCCACTTTGTTACGCTTAGCTGAACTTGTTCTTACTCTTAATTGTTTTTCTTTCGGTGATCGGTATTATCGGCAGATAAACGGTGTTGCTATGGGTACTAAGATGGGCCCTAGTTATGCCAATTTGTTTGTTGGTTATATCGAAAACCTTGTTTTTCAACAATATACTGGACCTAAACCTGAGTTTTTTGGACGGTATATTGATGATTGTATTGGTGCTACTTCTTGTTCGCGTAATGACTTAGATTCTTTCATCTCTTTTGTTAACTCTTTTCACCCTGCCTTAGACTTTACGTGGGAGGTTAGTGAAACATCAGTCACTTTCCTTGACATCTTGCTTAGTGTTAATGACGACCGTCTTAGCACTAGTGTCCATTACAAACCTACTGACTCTCATTCTTATTTACTCTACTCGTCTTCTCATCCTAAGCACACTCTTAACGCTATTCCGTTCTCGCAATTTCTTCGTCTTCGTCGTTTGTGTAGTGATGATCTTGATTTTTCTGTTAAATGTTCTGAGATGCGTTCCTTCTTCCTTAAGCGTAATTATCCTGCTCATGTTATTGATCGCGCCATTCGTAAAGTTTCTACTATTGATCGTACCACCGCTCTCACTCCTCACACTCGTCCCTCTAATGACCGCATTCCTTTCACTCTTACGTATCATCCTATTAACATTTCCATTAAACCCATTGTTAACCGCAACTTTTCTCTGCTTGACTCTGATACTCGCACTTCTGCTATTTTCAACAACCGCCCTCTCTTTTCCTATAAACGTGATCGTAATCTCCGTTCTTTCTTGGTCAAGGGAGTTCTTCCCTCTAACAAAGAACCTGGTACTTTTCGCTGTTCTCGTAAACGTTGTTATACTTGTCCTCACATAGTCTCTCACACTTCTGTTGTCGGTCCTAAATCAACTGTTAAAATCACTGACCATTTTGTTTGTACCACTTCTAATGTTGTATATTGTATTAAATGTACCCGCTGTAATCTTTTGTATGTGGGCGAGACTGGCCGCCGTCTTGGTGATCGCATTTGCAATCATCTTTATGATATTCGCAATAACGATCCCACCAAACCAGTTTCCCGCCATTTTAATCTAGCTAACCATTCTCTTTCTGACTTCATTGTTTTCGGTCTCTCTTTGCTTAACGGCAACAATGATTGTCGCAAGACCAAAGAAATGCGGCTTATTCACCTATTGGGCACTCTTAGTCCCAACGGGATTAATGAACGCTTTATTTTCAACTAACCTTTTCTTTTGTCTTTTGATTGTTTGTTTTTGTTTCCTTGCCTACCTTGCTCTCATTGGTTTCTTTTGTCTTATTCTATCATATATACCCTCCTTTCTACCACTTCTTTCTCTTTTACTCCGACGAAGGACTAGCGTCCGAAACGTCAGTAAGTTTTTTCATCTTTTCACGGTGTATAATTTACCTTTTCATCATTACTGTTAAGTTAGTTCCGTATTTTTCCCACTCATACGATAACCATTCTTATGATCTTCTTATGGGAAGCCATTTCAATTTTACGACAGGTCGCACCGTGTACGTGCTGAAAGTCAGTACCGTATGTTGGATCCCGTATGTTTCCCGCTCATACGATAACCATTTTTATGGGAAGCCGTTTCAATGCTACGGCATGCCGTATCGTGTACGGACTGTAACTCAGTGTCGTATATGTTTCCCACAGAAACGAAAACCTTTCTACTCATTTACTCACTCGTTCATCTTTACTGCTGTATTGATAGTCGTCTTTAGTAAAGGCAGTAGGTCATAAACTCCAGAAACAAGACACATTCCTGAAAAAAAGACAAGAAGGAATCACCAACACATTAACGAGATAAGTACGTGGCCAGTTTGAATTGGCACGAGCAAAGGCATTCATTGGATTACGGATTCCAAGGGTCTGGATTCCGGATTCCAAGGGTCTGGATTACGGATTCCAAGGGTCTGGATTCCGGATTCCAAGGGTCTGGATTCCGGATTCCAAGGGTCTGGATTCCGGATTCCAAAACTTTTGTATTGCGGATTCCGGATTCCAAAGCCTAAAATTTCGTGGATTCCGGATTCCGGATTCCGGATTCCCTCACATGGGGCGATGCACGGAGATACGGATTTTATCTTTGTGTGTTGATTGATATCTTACGAGTGAGCGCAGCGAATATATGATATATAATTATCGACGAAATACAATTTTTTGAATTTTTATTATTTAATGTGATTTCTAAGGAATCTTACCCATAGTGTTATTTTCACACGTGAAGATATCATGTAATATCTTCACATATGAAAATAAATATCCCTTTTTAGTAGTGAGAGAAAATAGATATTTCATCTTTCTACTATAGTCACTGATCATCAATTCGGCTCTGTCCTTATAATCTTTACCTTTGATCCTTTTAGGCAGATCAGCATCTTCCCAAGATTCTTGTATCATCATCATGGCCGACAGGTGAGCTCCGGCTGAGTGCCCGCACAAATATAAACTACAACATTAATTAATAACAGATTCCTTAAGGCACAGACACACGGTGCAACATTGCGCGCAAAATTGCAGGTAATGTTGCTGAAGTAGGATAGTTTTCTACTTCAGCATTGTGCGTGCAACAAATTGCGTCGTGTGACATGGCTCGCAACATCAATTGCATGCAACATTGCGAGCAATGTTGCACTGTGTGTCCGTAGCTTTAGGCTCAGGTCAAACGTCGAACTTCAGATAAGCCGAACCTAATTGGAAACTAGGCGGTCTTTTCTGATGTCATTAGGTTCGGCTCATGTATAGTTCGACGTTTGACAATAAGAACGATAGAACAGAATCAAATTACAAACTACGACATTGATAAATAACAAATTCGTTAGAACAGTAAAATAAGGCATTGTTGCGTGCGTACAAAAGCGCAACAATCTTCTTGACGTTTTTGCACTTGCTTGACACCCTGGAACGACCTCTGGGCTGATCAAAGTCAAGGCATGGCTAAGTCACCAATTTAATTGGAATTTAGCTCGTTAGGTTTTGCAGAGATAGGAAAACATAAGAACTCGCGAGAAAAAATCTTGAATCAAGGGAGAGACGTTACAAACTCATTCACATGTGATGCCGAGTACAGGAATCGAACCCGAGAACCCAAAGGTGAGAGGCGAGTGTATTACCGCGACCCCATCTTGAGATGTGCCAGTATTTTGGAAAAAATTCCTCGTATCAGTAGTACTTACGGTGATTCGGGGAATCGTTTTGCTACAAACTTAACGGCAGATTTGACCTGAGCAACGATTTCATCTAGCGTAGCTGAAAATAAAATCATAAAATTGCTAAGTCTAAAAGACTCCACTGGCGAAGTTTTGGCGATGATTAATTAATGCACCATGCAACTTGCACCAAGCAACCAGAACCATTAAAAAAACTAACCTTTTGGCGCTAATTGATACTCAACCATAACAGTAAATGCGGCCGCTCTCATAGCAGCAAAGATTGGCGGAGCATATTCGTCCTTACTACGAAAAGAAAAAAAAGTGAGTTTGATAACCAGAACTTTTCGTCAAGGGGGTGGACAGAAGTTGACAGGATTACACGACGTACAGCTAGCCTACGTCACATCCGGAATTTTCTTCGTAAATATCGTATTTACGAAGAAAATTTCGGATGTGACGCAGGCTACGTACAGCAAGATCCATACGGGCTGAAATAGGTTCCAGGTGCGACTTTAGAATAGAGCTGCATGAAGTTACCCTGTTCCCTCTTTCGTTAGAAATTATCTTCCAAAGAATGTTGCCTTTGCTCTCCTCTCTGTCGTTGCGTCTAGTATGTTGCTATTTTGTCAAACGCTCACTGGATCTACCCTTCGTTCTTGACATAGAGTCCCTTTGTTTCTGTTTTTTTAACAAGAAAAAAATGAGGAAAGGGAAGCCTACTCCTATCCTTTCTCCAAGATCTTGGGTGCCTACCATTAACTGTCACCATCTAACCGGAAATTAACCGGACATTCCGGTTGGAAAACGAATGGTACGTGTCATTACGATTGAGGTTATCCACTTTTCCCGCTCTTTTCAGTTCTTCCGGTAGACACGTGTACCATTCGTTGGAATTACAAGTTTCCTGCAAACGAATTTCTAGCCGGATGGATTGGTTTAAATGGTATTAAGCACCCCTTGTTACAGTTCTCCCCAGTTTCATTCCACTTGCTCGAGTTGACTTTGTCGCGCACGTCGATAAAACTGGGTCCGAGTTCGGACTTTTTTTTATTACTAGTATAATCTACTAGCCTCCTCCGCAGGCATCTCATTGGCTCTTTTTGCTTCTTGGGATTCCTTTGGCGAAGACAAAAAGACGAAGGAGGAAGGGGGCGGGGAGGGAGAAAAAGAAGAGAAGATGCCACTCCTCTCGCTTTTTCTCTCCCTCCCTCGTCCCCACTCCTCCACCTTTCTCGTCCCTAGTTCTTCTCAGCCATAAAATTTAATACAGGGATCCCAACAGAGAATATAGAATGTATGGAGTAGCCTGCGCAGGAAGCTAATACTAGTAATCTACTTGCCTGCTTTCTTGCCAGTAACCACCATGAAAAAATATAAATACTGCTGCTGTTGAGTGTGACAAAAAAATAATACCATGAAATAAATTTATAAATGAGCAAGTATTTTCAGAGATATATGATGAGGTTATAATATCTGACAATGATAATCCTTTATGACTTACAAGATAATCATTGTAATCATTTTATATTCAACGCCAGATCCAGGGTATATGATTTTAATGATGGTGGTGGCTGCATGACCAAGGAAGCTGGCCAATATATGGCTTCCTTTTAAATCTTACATTACTCTCATATTTATTCACTTTTTAGGACCCAAAAGGGGTGGCCAGCCAGCCTATCCAGCCTATTTGGATCCTCCTTTGATATATATTCTACTATGATTAATACTAAAGCTCCAATTCCAAGTTCTCTGTTGTGCAGGGTTAGCCTTGACTTTGTACAGAATATTCACGTGTTCCAGTCAAGGTCAGTTGAATTTCAAAGTGTTTGTATTGTCGAATTTGTGCAGTCTTTACTTTACAGCTGGTATTTGTGAATATTCTGACACTGATACGAGGCTAAACCTGAGTTAATAAGTCTGTAATCAAGCAACACAGCCAGTGGCATAGCCAGGGGGTCATCCTCATGCTGTAGAAACCTAAACACCTAAGTAGTCATGTGATAAGTTCACGCAGCTTACCAACAGTCCCTTTCACAGTTCCCTGTGCCATTTGAAAGGTAAGTAACAATGCCTTTCCATTGAAGGGAGAGGAACAGTGAGCTTGCAATGATAGAGACCTTTTTTAACAGCTTGGACAATTATTCACATCTCTATCATTGCAAGCTCACCTTTGTCTCACTTTATTGTAAAGGCATGATTACCATCCAAGATGGTGTAGGGAACTGTGAATTAAGGGACTTTTTTCTAAAAATGTGTTTTGGGCCCCCCAAGAATCCTGACTAGGCCCCTGACATCGGTTTATTGCAACTCATTATCATGCTGGGCCCGGTTGTACGAAGCCTGGATAGCGCTATACGATGGATAAAGAGTGTCCATAACAGCATCGACTTATCCACTGGATAAGGATTTATCCATCATATAGCGCTATCCAGGCTTCATACAACCGGGCCCTGGCCAAGGCTGAGCAACACAGAACTCTAGACTCTATGCTTTACCATTCTGCAGTGTTTCCTTTGTCCTATAAACATCAAGTGTGCATTCTTCTTTATTCCCATAACAAATGTTTAGCTCCACATCAAAGCTCTCTCTTGCTTTAGAAGTCACTGTATCGTATAAATATAGCTTAAGCTGAAGATAATGTTTTCCATTGTCAAACCATAGGTTATTCCATTATACAGTATGCTTAACAATTATTTGCTGAAGGTGAAGGGAATATCGGGGAATATTTACCGAGAAGTGAGTCTTCGAGCGGCGAGGTAAATATTCCCCGATATTCACTGAGGCTGAGGCAAATGATTGTTTTAGTGATTCTTTCAAAAAAAAAAGAAAAATAAGAAGATAAAAGACACATTTTTTGTGGTAACAACAACAAAGCAATTATCGCTGGAGGTGATTATCGTGTGATAGTGTGAGTTTCTCGACCAATCAGCGTGCCAGATTTTCAATAATCACCTGTGTATTTTTTCTAAACATTTATATTAAATTATTATATACTTTGAGCCCACTGATTGATATAGGTAGAAAGAGCAAGGTCCACTGGTATGTCCCTCACCCAACGACTACAGGTATATTCGTTCTCCACATCCTGAAAATTAATTAGATTATATGAATAATTAATCGATTTTTTGTTGTTTTTTCGTTGTCGTTGTTTTTTTTTTTTTTTGTTTTGTTTTGTCTATATTATGAGCATATCTCTTTTTCGTCATTATTGGATTTCTCACTATGAAAAATCCTTGGTAGAAATATCAGAGCTTTTAAAATTTTCCTTCTTATCCAGGAAGCCATGTGCTGTTTACATGACAAAAGTTATTAATGATATCATCGCGGTCATTTACATATTACACAGATTTTATGTAATATGTATTAAAAAGAGCATTACATGACCGCTTGAGAATATCTTACGATTGAGCTGCGCTCACTCGCAAGATGCCACTTCAACGTAATCGAAGATAAAATCCGTATCTCCGCGAGGCCATGTAATATCCTCTATTTATTATCTTACTTTTCAAAAAAATCCAGTTATTTTGGAAAGATGGTGGTTTGCTTATAAATAAATTGGCTAGTATAGCTCACGGTCATTTAGTGACTGGACTCCAAAGTATAAATCTTATCCAGAACAAGCTTCAACAGCTACTCTTGATAGTTTTTGGCTATAAAATGCAACAGAAGATAACACATGAGCCAGGTTTAGGCATTTTACCTCGTCCATGTCTTGTTTGCTGGTCATTTTGGAGCTTTTTTCCAGACGTCTTCAACTCAATTGATGGTTTTCACAGCCGCCATGTTGGTAGCCTCCTTTGCAGCCGCTGTGAGGCGCTTCCGGTTCCCGTCATTCCCCACCACTGGGAATGACGGGAACCGGAAGCGCCTCACAGCGGCTGCAAAGGAGGCTACCATGTTGGATGAATTTAACAAAAGATCCGTCATTGTCTCTTTTGTTAGTATATCATCCAACATGATGTCCACCGTGTGTCTATCCGTTCCTTCCAGATCAGGTCACAGGCAACCCAAGCTCAATACATTTATAAGAGAATGTATGGGGATTTAGAGTATCTTATTTGAAAAAACGTGAACAAAAAAGTTTGACAACTTACCTGTTGTATCATTTTGTTTATTTTGAACTCCTGTATGCAGTTTCAGCGAGTTTTGAAAATGACACAACAGGCAAGCCGACAAACTTTTATTCACGTTTTTCCAAATAAAATACGGCATATTCTAAATCCCCATACATTCTCTTATAAATGTAGTGAGCTTGGGTTGCCTGTGATCAGGTCATCGCTAATGTCAGACATATGGGTTAGCTGTGTATTTGATGATAGAGTATCCCTAGTAACTAATGTTGACAAGTAGAGAAGGTTTCACTTTTATTCTCCAAAAAAATATGCATTAATTTTGACCGGAAAATATAATTTTGGTACAAATAGATATACCAAGGATATTACTATCGAGTGTTCACAGGATTTTAGCATTTAAATGTCGACCAGCACAAGAACTGTTGGTTTTGGTGAGTATTAAATATTTTAATGTCCTCGGACGCCATCTTGGAAAAAATAAAAGCTTAAGACAGCGGGTGTTTTTCCTTGTTAAAACAACTAATAGTCGACATTTTATATGTATTTTGAAGTGTTAAAAGCTTCAATCTATAGCACAGGTTTATTCTGTGAATGGAATTGTAGAAGTTACAAATTTGACTTCGTTTTTTTACAATTGATAATTAGCCATGTTGCAGTGTTGCAAAGTATAACAGATATATAGTTTTCAAAGCTTACTGCTCATAAATTTTATATTCTCTTAGTTAATTCTCCTATTATTCTCTTAGTTAATTCTCCTATTACCAAGACGCTTTTATTACTGAATGGTTCTGCATCACTGGTGAATATCCTGCTTGGTTCATCGGCAACAAAAAAGATAATTTCTGGTTACCACTGGCTGCAAGTTGTAACTCACACCAAGGTTGGTTATGTCAGTCTCATGTTAGCAATGCCTTATATAAAATACCAGTTATAAATTTCGCGTTCTGATTGGCTGGGAACGCATGCATTATGAGAGCACACAGCACCCCTTCACTTTTTACTTTGACATTTGTATCCGAAATAATGGTTACTCTAATTTTTTATTATAAAAAGAAATAAAAAAAACTTGCTTGCTGTGTTGTGTGTAGTTTTAAAGCTGGTGGGAAATAAATTTGGCAGAACCTTGTGGCAGAACTCAAGATAAGTGTTAGGGCCCGTTTATATGATACCAGAATGAGTTCGTTCCGGAACGAGAATGAAATTTCATACCGCGGTTACAATGACAAGTTCAAGCTACAATCGCATTGAAATGTCTGATATGCATGCATTATTTGTTTCATTCTCCCCCGAGAGCAGTTTCATTCCGGAATGAGTGTTCGTTCCATGTTTACAGGATACCAGTATGGAATATCTTTCCGGAATGAGTGTTTCATCGTTCCAGAATGAAAACCGGGATGACTCATTCCGGTATGACTCGTTCTGGAATGAAATTTGGCTCTGGTATCATGTAAACAAATACAAAGAAATATATGGCAACCGGGATGAACTCATTATAGAATGAAACTCATTCCAGTATCATGTAAACGGCCCCTTAGGATTAGCAATGATGCATATGTAACAAAGTGCATCTCGACACTTCTCACAAATTCCCAAGCACTTTAAAATTGCACACAGCACATCAAGCAAGATTTCCGAATAGAATAACCGTTATTGTGGATACAAATAAAGAATTATAGAAAGTGCATGCACATGCTGTCTCCTCTGATAAAGCATTCGCTCCCAACCAGTCAGTACATGAGATTCATAATAGTTATTTTATAATAATTTTTCTAAAATAGTACAAGGAACTGCTCTTGTACAGCGTGGAATTTTTTAAAAAATTACAGTAATGCTTAATTTGTGCATTCTTTACTTTACCGCTGGTATTTGTGAATATTTAGACACTGATTCAAGGACTAAGACTGCATAAATGAAACCTTAATTGAGGAACGCAGTATTTTACTAAATTCAAAGACCATCTAGCTATTGCATATGCTACATCATGATTGCAGTTTGGGCCAATGTTTGATAGTTCTATAATACTTCATTATTATGGTGGGAAGTTAATTAATTTTTTATTCTTACCATCTCTTTCTTTTATCATAGTTATTGCAGGGGCTTAGTTCAACTATATATTTTTCAAGCGCAAGGGATCTTCTATGTGGATCTATCCTATTGTATGCTTTTCGCATTTTTGAAAGACGTCAAGGTTCTGGAAAATATGCAGTAAGTTGGGTGTAACACCACAGGTTAATTTGGGTATAATTATAACTTGTAACATATTTCAATTTCAAAAAAACTTCAAAGTTTTTCAATACCCTGAAACAAGTAAGTATTGATGTTTTTTTTCAGTCATATGTTTTTGCAAGTACAGTTATTGCTGCAGGATTACAGTTGATTACAGTGTATGGATTGAAGCATTATGGATACCAGCTAGAGCCACTACCCTCTGGATTGTATCTTTGATCTAGTTATCAGTTCTGTTATCACTATTTCATTAATGCTAATTGAGATAAAACTCATTTATAACAGGTTAATCAGTTGGGCCCAGTTGTACCAAGGGTAGATAGCAATATCCAAAGGGATAAGTCCTTATCCAGTGGAAAAGTCAATGCTGTTGAACTAGTAGACTACTGTCAGTTACATAAATCTTTGTAATGATTGGACATGTACACCAAAAAAAAAAAACAACTTGGAATTAGGAAATCTTGAACTACAAACAAACGTTCGCTGAAAATCAATAGACCAGTTTCGAATTCCAAATTACCGCTGTGTTCCTTGATTACAAACTCATTTGCACAGGGTTAGCCTTGTATAAGTGTTTAAATATTCACAAATACCAACGGTAAAGTAAAGAATGCACAACTTCAACAATACAAACATTTTGAAACTCGATGGACCTTGACTGGAACATGTGAATATTCTGCACAAACTCGAGGCTAACCCTGTGTAAATGAGTCTGTAACCAAGAAACACAGCAGTAATTTGGAATTCGAAACGGGTCTATTCATTCTTTCTGATAGAACCGAGATCACCTGGAAAGAATGCACAACTTCAAGAATTACACAAACGATTTGAAATTCCACAGACCTTCACTGGAACACATGAATATTCTGCATAAAAGGGAGACTAACCCTAAGCAACAGAGAACTTGAAACTGGAGTATTGTACATTACTACGCAACCCAAAATACTAACTCTGTTCGTTGGAAATGTTTCCTTAACATTAATATTTTCCACAGATATGGAATGATATTTGCAACTCTTGTTAGGTATTTCTTTGAAATCCCTTCAATAGATGCCGTAATGGTTATAGGTATTCCTATCTCAGGGAAGGTTCTAAACTACTCCGTAGCTCTACAGGTATTTTCTAAATCTTTTTTTCTTTCTATCTTTCTTTCTTTTTTTTTTTTTTCTGGTCCAGTGTTCTAACAACGTCTCATTCCTATGCTTCAAGTATCCACAATACGTTAAAAACATGTTTTCTGATTGGCTGTTGGAGCTGGCAGTATTTTCTATTCCAGACTGTGATCGGATATAGTTTTTACCTATATGGATCTCCTGGCCATTACATAACTTCTATGTAATTTGCATAATATTGGCATTGCTAAATTAAAATCGAACAAAATTTGACAAGCAATGCTATTGGTCTTTGCAGATGCTTTTGGGCAGCAGGGAATCTTTTATTGCAGGAGTCTGTGGAATGGTATGATTTATTCACATTCTCTGAATAATTTATAGCTAGTTTGGTATTTCATGGTTATTCTGAAGGGTAATAAGGGTTGGCGTGGTGCGCTTTTGGCAGGGGATGGAAAAGTGTGGATACATGCACTTCAGTGTAATTGTTAATTGCACTGTGAGCTGAGCATTGTTTGCATAGAATATTGAATGCAGTGGTAGTGCGTGTGAGCGAAAAGTTTCCCCAATTAGTGCGAAAGCACTAGAACGACTAGACACTTAAATAAAAGTGATTTAAAAAGTGCATGATAAGTATGTCAGTCACCACTGACAACAGTCTTTCTCAAGACTACACTCACTCACCTGGACAACCACGTTTCACAGCAAACTTCAACACATGGGTTCAAACCATTTACTCTTATAAGTATGTTACAAGTAGTTTTCAGTAGAATTGTGTGAGACATTATTATAATAGTGTATTGTCGTGTAATACAGTATGGGCAGTGTGGTAAGTTAGAATGAAGTAAAGTGTGTTGTAGTTTAACTTGGAATGTTATGTCTTGTCATGTGTTGTGTGGTGTGGTATGTAGTATTAGGGTGTAGATTATTGTAGTATGGTCTAATGTAGTGCCATTGTAACATAGTGGGGTATGATGCATTTTAGTGTATAGTAGAGTAAAGTATGTTTTTAGAACTTTGAACATGCTGCGCTAACATAATTGTATTGTATAATAATTTGTATACAGGCTGCAGGGCTTATTTACAAGAGTAACTTAGCCTATGTTCAATCATGGCTTAAACTACCAGGATTCATCGTAAGGCTGTTCTCCAGAGTGTTTGGTAGTCTGTTTCAAAGTACTCCTGAAGAATCCCCTTATCCCTTTCCCTTGGGGGCAACGGTAGAAATACAAGAACAGCAACAGATGGAATGGTATGAACAACAGATGATACAAAGAGCAGTAGCATCCAATGCTGCGCACCAAAGGGTAAGGACCTTGAATGCTACTAGATGGTTACACTTCCTTTTGCACAGTGGCCTTCGTATACAAGATCCCCTGACATAACCTCTGGGGTGATCAAAGTCAGGGCATGGTTAACTCACAGATAAAATCCTGAAACAACTTCTGGGCTGATCTAATTTAATTAAGTAAGGGAACAGCTAACTCACAGATTGGATTGGCATTTAGAGTGCTAGGTTTTGTGGAGGAAGGAAGAGGGGAAAATCAAGAGAAAAACACTCAAATCAACTTAGAGACCTAACAAATTCCATACTCTTAAGTGTATAATGCTGAGTCCAGGAATTGAACCCTATGTCTGATCATTTTGTTGGCTGAGAAATGATCTTGAGTGCTGTGCATAACCATTTGATAATCATAAAATCTACTCTAGATTTGAATAAGCCCTGTATGGTCCTTTTTATGCTGAGGATAATGTTATCATACAATATCAATAAATTTGCATTATTATTCCAGACAAGGGCAAGAGCAGGCCAGGGATATGCTGAAGTAATGGTTCCACCAGCAAATGGGTTAAGAGACTGGTTATTGGCCCCACCTCGAAACCACGCTGAAGGATCACCACTTGATCATCATGACGACAATGCTAATCAACAGCAGCAACCAATGGAAGAGATTTCTGAAGATCAGGTATTTGATTGATACTTTAGTTGTTTCTGTGCCATTACCAGGTACCAGCTAGTACCTAGAACATGCTTTATAGATGTTTTGATGGCATGGGAAATATTCAGTAGATACTAACTGCTCATTACAGTTGAAACCCAATTAATTCTCACAACCAAAAGAGGGAAGGGGGTGGGAAGGATAAGAAAAAGCTTCTCTATTAACAGGGTATAAGAATTGCTGGGTTTCACTAGACGTTACAAGGGCGGATCCAGGGGAGGGTCGGGGGGGGTCGCGACCCCCCTGTCCTTCCTGAGGTCAAATGGGCTTCCTGTGGTAAAAATGCGACTGGGATTCCTTTGCCCACAAAATTTACCCCTGAGACCCCCCCTTCAAAAAACCCTGGATCCACCCTTGCGTTATTTCCTGTCTTGGGCAGTGAATCATGAATTGTAGCCTTCCAGTAGAATTTGACAGCAGCACATGATGGTCAGCGTTTGACCACCATTAACAGCAGTCAATGAGATTCAAAGGCTTTTTTCAGCCGATTGAAACCCAGTAATCCTTTCTGGCTGACCTCTCATGGTAATCACCACCATTTGGAGCAGGAAATGAGATTCAAAAAAATTCATTGGCTGATTGAAACCCAGCAATTAAACTGGTTCATATAAGAATAAATGCATGTCACAAGGACAAGAAAAAATTTCCATAATAGTGGGCACTAGTACTAGTTAGGCCTCTAGTATATCAGATTACGTCATATTCAATGTGTCGGGTAAATGATTCTCACTGTTGTTTTTTTTAAGAAATTTATTATATCTTCTGTATTGGTTAGGTGCGTAGCCTGGTTGAAATGGGTTTTGCAAGACAAGATGTTCTCCACGCCCTCAGTGTAACCAACAATGATATAAATAATGCAACATCAGTATTGCTATCCAATTCTACTCAATTTTAACCCTGCAGTCAATCAGCAATAATTATTCAGAAGTACTCTACTATGTATGCCAGTGGATGTGTTAACTGTACACTGACAATTCAATCAGTCCAGAGGTTGTTTCAGGTGTTCATCTGTGTTAGCCATGCCCTGACTTAATTGCTTGGCCCAGAGGTTATTTGAAGATTCCATCTGTGTTAACCATGTTCTGACTCAGACCGGAGGTTGTTTTTTCCGGCTTCTATCTGTGAGTTAGCCCTAACCTTGACTTTGAGCAGCCCAGAGGTTGTTTCTGGCTTCTATCTGTGAGTTAGCCCTAACCCTGACTTCAATCCACCCAGAGGTTGTTTCAGGATTCCACCTGTGAGTTAGCTGTCCCCTGCCCGACTTGATCAGCCCAGACGTTGTTTCAGAATTATATCAGTGCATAAGAAAAAGCAATAAATGTGCACTACAATAAACACAACTTTTCTTTGTTTTTGCTGCTCAACAGTCTCCTACTCATAAGCTAATAGTGTCATCATGCAATGCTTACCCCTTTAATTAGCTAATTAGGGGACTTGTGTGTCAACACTAATAGCGGCTGCATAGGAGACTAGAGTCAACTGTGATTGGAAACAAAATTGTATATATAGAGGCTTTGCACCATCACTAATGGCAGCCATGACTGGAGGCACAACAAGTCTTTTTCCCCTTGGGAAACCAAATCCTTTCTCGTTTAAATTATATTAGACCAGATGCAATTATTGTTCCTGCCTCCAATCATGGCTGCTATCACAGGTTTCCTATCACATGATGATGCAAAACCTCTACTTTTCAGCGATCTTACTCTTGAACAGGGTATGAATTTCAGCAATTTTACTCTCAAACAGGGTCAGGGTTAAGCAGCACATCCTTGCCCTAAACAAGCAAGAGTACCCCCTCCCCCCGGGGTTCTGGGTAAACAATTAATGAAGTTCATATTGTGCATATTGCAGTTTTGCAGCTCTCAAACATTAGTTCAAGTTACCTAACAAAGTATTCTTTGTTTGTACATTGCGTCATTGTGGCCATGTTGGTGCAATTTCCTAGGGAATGGTTGCAACCCATCAATTTTGTTACTCCTCATATGCGTGTCTCTGTGCAAAAGGTCTCAAAATGCCCTGCAGGATATGGCCATGGACTACCATGAATACCTCTCATTTTCAGCTTTGATGTCTCTATATTTATAATTCAGTATTGTTTTTGTAATGGTTGGACATGAAAGTGATGTTTTAAAACAACTACAAGGGTTTATTATAGCCTGCACATGTACAAGAGTATTATATCATTACACCACTGTAATAACAGATTATTAATATAATAAAAATTATGACAAAGAATACTGGGTAGTAGTGTTGATGTCAATCACAGAAAAATACCTTCTGCAATTTTAGAAGTATTAAAAATTCTATTTAGTGCAATAGCACAGCGCACTGATTCTAAAAATAGCTTAAAGATTCGGACAAACATTGCATTCTGTTTAACTGCTACTAGGATTATTATGTACTTATTGACTGAGTGGGAGGCCCGTACGGGAAAATATTTGGCTCGAGGTCATGTCGTACGGACCAAGCGCAGCGAGGTCCGTACAAATGACCGAGAGCCAAATATTTTCCCGTACGGCCCGACCTAACTCAGTCAATAAGCATTATTTTTATCATATGACCCTCACGAAAATAAAAATAATTAAGAAAAAGAAAGCGCGCGGATTCGAGCAGGGCCGGACGGATTTTTCCGGCCCGCTTCCGTCAACCCGTCCGGCCCCCATCACGTGACTTTTTCCAATGGCTTTATTAGAGCGCGCGAGCAGTGCCGTATGGGTCATATGATAAACAAACTGAT
The DNA here is from genome assembly GCF_029948245.1 of Actinia tenebrosa. NCBI lineage: Eukaryota > Metazoa > Cnidaria > Anthozoa > Actiniaria > Actiniidae > Actinia > Actinia tenebrosa. The sequence goes on along the minus strand of NW_028292569.1, from coordinate 7,957,078 downwards.
TTTATTATTTTTACTTAATTAAGTTACAATAATAACCCATGTAAACTAAGATCAACTGCGATTGGCTGTGAAAATTATCTGCTGAAAGTAAACTTGTAAGTTTGTTTGTCCGAATTTCGCCTTTGTCTTCGTTTTTATGACGTCAGGGTTGTGCTGCGCTATTCTCGATTATCTGTAAACTGAGATATTCCTACAGTTTGGTCCACCTACAGTTTGTTGTGAAATTCGTTTTTAACTAATTATTTTTGATCAACAGCAGAGCAAAATCAATTTCATGACAAGCTGTTGGAATTTCTGAGAGTTCCATCCGCTTGTTTGTGAAATTGGTCTTTCGCTACCACCAGTCAAAAATATTAAAGGTAACAACCAATTATTTTTGATTGACAGCAGCAAAAAACGGTATCCGGTCATTTCGAGACACAGTCGTTTCGAGACAGGTCGTTTCGAGACACTAAGATACAAGTTCGAGACAGGCATATATCCGTTTCGATACACCTCATACACCGTTCAATATATATCATATATATAGGATATTACAGGTTCAAAACGATCTTATAAAGATAAGTATTTATTGCTATGTTGAGATACAAGGATACCAGACCAAACGTTACCAAGTTTTCCGTAAATTATTGACTTGAAAACTCGTCAATCGACAACAAGAATGATCGACTCGTCAAACTACCAGATCTTAGTCAGAAAACTATGATTTTTTCCAAAATCTTTATCAGAAACTCACATCTGCTAAACTTTATGAAGAATTTTTAGGTAAATATGAAAGGGGATTCAAGTTTTTTTGAAAAAAATCAGAGTTCTGACTAAGATCTGTTGGTTTTGACGAGTCGAACATTCTTGTTGTCGAGTCAAAATATCTCGTCCGCGTCTAAAGTTTTTGGGCTAGTCGTTTGCGTGTTTCTCTCTAAACTTGAATCCCCTTTCATGTTTATCTAAAAATTCTTCATTAAGTTTAGAAGATGTAAATTTCTGATAAAGATTTTGGAAAAAATCATAGTTTTCTGACTAAGATCTGGTAGTTTGATCATTCTTGTTGTCGATTGACGAGTTTTCAAGTCAATAATTTACGGAAAACTTGGTAACGTTTGGTCGACCTGTCTCGAAACGACTGTCTCGAAATGACTGGCATTCCAAAAAACTGATGTCACAACAAGCTGTTGGGATGTCTGAGTTCACAGACACAAACAAAAGGAAAAGAATGGAAATAAGATCTAGAGTAATTTTTTTACTTGGCCAATGAAAAGATAACAAGTACAAGTATTTATTGCATAGGTTCTGCCATAGATACTAATTCCATAGATTTCTTTTGTTTTCCTTTCAAGGGCAAAGTAAAATCTGTTTAAGCTCTATTAGTCTACTAGAATGATTTTCCTTGGCCTGCGAAACAAAGTTGATAGTATAGCTAGAGTGATTTTACTTTGCCTGTGAAACAAAGTCGTATAATTAGTGACTAGAGTGGATTTCACGAGTTTATGAAAACCACTCGAGCGTTAAATAAGCCTGGATTTAACAAGTCATAAAGTGCTTCCTTGCCTTTATTATGCTATAACCTGTTAGAAAGTGAAAGAGTACTGTGACATACATAGAGTTGTATATTGATTTACAAATGTGCATCTAAATATTTAAGTCCAAAGAGAAGCCATACATCCAGAATTGATTAGATTCATTCAGATTAAAAGAACATTGATAGCTATCCACAGCATCTTTAAGGAACATCCCTGATGTATCTTTACTATCCACATATATAAACTAAGTAAAAAAATGTTTGAGCTAACTAATAGACCAGTCATTTATTTTTCTAATTATTCCAATTTTTTACATTACAACAGGCTTGACAAGGTACATTTTATCCCCTTTTTCATTAGTAAAGATGGGCGATTTCTTGTAATGTTCGATAAGGGCATCAAGAGAATCGAACGTGCGCTGACCAATCTTATATCCACTATCCAGGGTTTGGATTCGAAAGTGTTTGATCCTGTCAGGAGCCTTCATAGACACAGAAAAATCACCTCCCTAAAAAAAATGGAGGCAACAGCATTAATTATTGAAAAATATATTAAGAGTAAAATATGAATGACAGCTTGAACATATCATTTAGTTCTCAGTAATCAGTGACTTAAATCTACTCATAGATGACGTGTGCTGTAACGGTGTTGTGTACTTTAAGCCTGGTATTGCAGTTTTGACTGAACTGTATACAGCTACTTAAAAAAAGGTTGAATACTGCATACTGCATGGTGCATTCCAGACTGAAGCGCATTGTGGGTCATAGTGACATTGTCTAAAGTAGTATTAATAATAATAATTAATTATTCTATTTTTAGAGAGAATAAGAGAAAAATATCAAATTCCCTTGGCTGTGTTACCAGCGTGGTTGGTCCTTGTAGTGTACTGGTTAACACATCGGACTAGAATACTGAAGTTGTGGGTCGATTCCCACCAAGGTCATTTGATATTTTTCTCTTATTCTCTATACTTCATTATACACACCGAACAGCATAATTCATTACTACTATACTATCCTATTTTTAGTGTATTCCATCTGAAACAATATACTAACTACATGTAGAGTCAATTGCTGTATATTTACTTTTTATTTCAAATTAACGAGAACCACACAATGCCCTTTGGTCTTGGAATGTACTATTCAGTATGCAGTGTTCAACCTTTTTTGAAATAGCTGTATGTAAGTTGAGTTTGTTTAAGCGTTGTTCTCTCTTACAATGAGGGTTTTTTCTGGGTTCTCTAGTTTTTCTCTCTCTCTAAAAGTCAACATGTGAGTAGAGTACTGTGTGCTGTAAACAGTGAATGTAGTGGTAGAGTGTGTGGTGCACACATGTAAACAGTGAATATAGTGGTACTTTGTGTGGAGCACACCTGTAAACAGTGAATATAGTGGTAGTGTGTGTGGAGCACACCTGTAAACAGTGAATATAGTGGTACTTTGTGTGGAACACACCTGTAAACAGTGAATATAGTGGTACTTTGTGTGGAGCACACTGTAAACAGTGAATATAGTGATAGTGTGTGTGGAACACAACTCACACAAGAGCCCCTTACAGGGAGTGATGGTTGTAAAATATAAAATATTTTTTTTAAATCTAATTTTAAGGAATCACTGCCAAAGTAATGTTCAATAAATTATTAACAACAACACAGAATGAGGATAAAGAAATCCTGGTAATTAAGAAGAAAATATTATATGAATTCCCTTTCATTACTCAGTAATCATTTAAAACAATGATAGAAGAGACTGTTGAAATATTTTCACAGTTTCAGCAGTTTTGAAGCTATAGAACAACTATGAAGGATACAAGCATAATTTATATTAGGTAACGAACTTTAAGTTATGCTGAATTTATTCTTATAGGTGATCTATGATGTTAATCTATCACAATGAACTTGAAATCCAAAAGAATCTACAATACTGCAGTTTTGAGGTTAGAGAACAATATTATTATGAGGCAAGATACAACCATGTGAAACAAACTTTCAGCTATGCTGATCACTCTGGTCATTCTTATAGCTGATTTATAATGTGAATCTATCGCAATATTGTTATGATAATATGAACTTGAACTCCAAAACAACTTAGCCTTTTGTTAAGTTTTGAAAAATAGGATATATCATGAACTAGCTGTAGAGTCCTGGCAGGGTTTTCATTAAGTTTTGAAATAATAGGATAAGATCATGGTACTTTAAGCAGGAGAATTTTGCTCAGAGACTGTAGCATTTTCTGACCTCGAGTGAAAACACTTGATCTAGAATATAATACTGCATTGTAATATTTTTTGTAATACTTCAGATTTATTTTGATAAAAATGGCCAAGAACACTGTATTAAAACCTTCTAATTTAAAATCTAAGCATTTTTCCCATAAAATGTTTCTTGAACCACGACTTTACTTTACACATAAATTAGCTATACATTAGACTTTAGCTCTTTACTAGGACTTGAGTTTGTATGCATCAAGTCATTTTTATTTACCCATGCCTATATAAAAAATTATTGCTATAGTGTGTGCAACCATGTGACTCAAAATCCCTTGAGATATGAATAACAATGAAACAGCCGCCATGTTAGGTTGATCTAACAAGAGAAGCTAATGAGAAATGCTTTGTTATTGACAACCAAGATGGGGGGGCTATGACGTAACATGCCCCCCTCCCAGTACATAATGGGCGGCAAATATATTATTATTTCATTCAATTTTTTTGAATGACTAAGTTTGTCTATCATGCTGCAATAGACTTTTTCGATGATGGCACCAATCTCAAATAATAACAACAATTTCAATAACAAATAATCTAGAAAATTTATACATACCCGAGTTTCACTTTCTCGTAAGAGAAAATCTCCATTATCACCATGTATACCCAATAGCTTTTCACCATTTTCTCTTGAAATCTGTCCCCAGAACCATTCCTCATTTCCAAATGAGAGAGCTTTGTGTGATGGGAGCAAAACTTTTTGGAAAGCCTGAGCTGAGTCATTTGGTGAGAGTGGCAGCTTTTTCGTAGGATGTGATTGAGAAGGAGGTCTTGCTGGAGCATCTTCTGACAAAGTCTTAACATAGTTCTTGGGTACAAGCCCAGTTTTTCCATCACTTTTCTTGGCCTCCCACCAGTCAGGATCCCCTTCTGGCTGCCTTATAATGTCTAATATTTCATCTTTTTCAAAGTTGAGTTCTTCTGGATTAGAGGAGCTAAACGGATACAAAGCCACAACTTTAAAATTCGGATTCTCACTCAAAGTATCCTCTTCGGCATAATTGGAAGGAAACCATCCAACATTATTACCACTTCGTCCTTTCCACCAACCATCGTGTTCTTTTTCAAGAACGTCAATTAAATTTCCCTTATTGAGTTCAAGTTCATCTTTGTTTCTTGGTTTATAACTGAACTTGGCTTTAACTTGACATATTGCAGCTTTAGTATGAGGAGGAATAAGGACAGATTCTGGTGTACAATATTGATTCCTCTCATTGTCATAGCCATTACTGTCAGACTGACCCTTCTTTGCTCCTTTACCAAATATATTCTTCAATATTTGTACAGGTTGCTTTTTAGGCCCTTTCCTATCAACATAATTTGAAGGGACATAACCAGATTGGTTTCTCTCGTTTTTAACTTTCCACCAGGTTTGAGAATCATCAATAATGGTCAGTTTTTCATTTTTCTTGATAGAAAGTTCCTCTTTCTGTTGAGCATTATATTCATATAATGCAATAGCAATGGACTCGTCCCCCATCTGAAATGAAAGTAATACATTTTTATTAAGACTAAATTAAACAACAAAGAGGAATGTATTGAAATCCAACAAGGCTATAACAAACTGTTAATGCGTGACTTTTTTGGTCATTATTAACAGATCACCACTGAATGAAGGGAGGGTGATCTCTCCTGAAACGTCCGTTACTAAAACTAATTTTGACTCTGTTATCTGATATCTTCTATATTAGTACATTTTTAGTTAATTATATATATATATATATATATGCTTTAAGCATGTTGAGAGCCTGATTAAGATGCATTAACAACATGCAGGTATACAAAAACAAAAAATGAAAAACTGGTTAAAAATAAAATATTGGAAAGAATAAAGGGGTTCCAGAAATCATTTTAAGGTCAGCGAAAAAAAACAGCTTACAGTGTATAAATAGCCCTATAAATTTCTTTCTACGACATGTTTAGGGAAGTATCATGCCTTCAAAATAGTGGTTTTACTTAGACTAACCTTAGAAAGAAAAAGTTACTTTAAAAAAAATTGAAATAAGATCTACATAGTGACCTCTACTAGTCTACTAACTATTTCACACTACACCACTTCTCGATAATATTATAAAAGCACTTTACAAAAACAATAGTCTAAAAAACATTATAAATTATGAACAAACCTAATACCAACACAGCCTAAGTTACTTATTTATAACATTCGACGAATTCCAAACATTCTCATACATCTAGCCGCGTGTAGAGGAATAAAGAAAATGACTTCAACTACGTTACAAATATGTTGGCTTGTGTACTATAATAGTCTGCACGAATTTTGAGAGAAAAATCGAGTTTTGTGGAATGAGAATATAATAATAATCTGGTTTTCATAGCGTGAATAAGATAAGGTTTTTCAACGACAAGCTGTGTCTACGCACCATATAAAGTAAACACAAGACAAAATATTAGAAGACATGGTGCTGTGTTATAATCAAACATAATCGACCGCCACATTGCATGCCATGACCACAAGCCCCTGCCTTTCTTGTACTTCGTATGCCATTTATAATCTTATCTTAGAACCTTATATCAGTAGGGAATAGGGGTTTCAAGCCTGACTTTCGCACACACTCTTTCTACACGTAATTCAAAGAAAAAGCACAAGAATTAGAGGAGTGTCCATTGACCACATTCTTTTCTAGCTTCAGCGAGAGCGTGTCCACTTCTCGGTGAAGTTAAGACAAAAGGCATCACATTTCTGTATTGAGAGTGACCCTGCCTTTATAGGGCTTCAAAGAAGCTAAGATGTGATTGAAAATATAGGTAAGAAGTTTAAAATATCGTGGTAGGAATAACAATAAAGTCAGTCAGCAGTGACGACGTGGTTGGTGAAGTTGTGAGTATTGAGAAATACTAGCTCACCTTTCTCGGCTTTTTGCATCGGTAAACGACTCGTTTTAAGGACACCAAGGTTCTTGGTTACTCTACATGTTTTCTTCTACTGTATTTGATCTCTTAGCTGACCATACACCGTCGTCTTGTGGTTTTTTTGGGGGGGAGTTTAACAGAGTAAAATGTTTCTTCCCCTGTACGTTTGATGGTGTATTCGAGCGGTTTCCTGTTGCAATACACCCATATCACGTGACCTATAAAACGACACAGGAAGCCCAGTCTTGTTTTAATGGCCCAGTGTGCCTTGCGTGCGCAGCAGTCAAAGCCGATTGAAATGAAGGAAAGAAGAGGAGATAAATGGAAAATGATAAATGAAATACAAAGAAATACAAAGAAAATTAGGAAAAGCGGTAGTTGACACTCTCCAAAATCGAAATCGGGATTTTTTAATTTATATAAATACGAATAAATAGGAATGAAAAGGAATAAATAGGAATTCCACCAATTAATCGATCAATCAATCAATCAATCCTAATCAATCAATCACTTTGTTTCTACGTGAAGGATACACAGTTAGAATCACAGCTTGTGCATAAAATTCCTGAGGTACCGACTGATTATTTTTGATTGACGGCAGCGAAAACCCAATTTCAGCGTGCAACTAGCTCGCGTGTTTTTCCATATTCTGCGAACTCGGAAGTCGGTAAGAGAGAACTTTATTCACTGAAGTTTCAGACCGCCTAAAAGTCTTTCAGCAGACTAAAAAGATTAATATCAATTCAATTGTTAATTAATTGCGTTGAATTTTCCCACGGTGTTTTTTCGATTTTTGCCGCTTTTTAAGCTTGGGAAAGTTTTGGCGGGATGGTTTCCCATGACGAAGACTTTGTGTTATTCCCTTGAGAAGTCTTTCAGCAGACTAAAAAGATTAATATCAATGCAATTGTTAATTATTTGCGTTGAATTTTCCCACGGTGTTTTCGATTTTTACCGCCTTTTTGGCTTGGGAAAGTTTTGGCGGGATGTTTTCCCATGATGAAGACTTTGTGTTATTCCCTTGAGAATAAGGCACCGTTCACTTTTTATCAGGGAGGGGGGGGCGGTGGAAATCTGGGGGGGGCATGTAAAAAATCCGGCTTATAGAGAGGGGGTCACATGTAGAAGAATCAATGTCAAAAGGGGGGGGGGGGGCATTCAGGTATAGAACAGGAAGGGGCCAGCAGATGTCAACAGCAATATAGAGCGGGGCTAGTTTTTTTTGTATGGACTCTTGCTGGAATTCAACCGCCCCCCTCCCCGATAAAAAATGAACGGTCCCTAATATTCATGTGTTTTCTCGTGCACAAAGACTTGATACTCTAGAGTGAGAAAACATTGTGCCCAAGGTAAATATAGTTTTACAGAAGTTTTAGAGCTGCGCGACACCGTATAATGTAGAGGATATATGCAGCCGCATATTCACATGGAAAAATTCGATGGAAATTTCGAGCTCCTGTGAATTTTTAATAAGCAAAGTAAAAGATACCAGGTCGAGGACGTCCACGTCTGCGACTGTGATTTTCTGGCTGGGAACGCTATCCACAATGTCGTACTCAGACCCCTTATTTCTTACTGCGCATGCTCAACGAATTAATTTATTTCGTCAAGCATGCGCATTAAAAAAGTATAAGCTCTAGGTACGAGATTGCGCTAGCCAGCGAGTAAGGGTTCTTCTTACATTTTATATTCACGTTAACAAGATCACAAACAGGCGTGCATTGGTGCTTGTTACATAGTAATGACATCCAAACAATTATTTGTTAACACAGATCGCTTCAAATGCAAACTTTAAACGGAATGGGAAATGTCCTCAGTTCTTCCCTAACCTTAGTATGCGTCCTTTAGTTTGGTCGACCAGCTGCCCTCCCCCCTCCCCCCATACCTTCACCCCCACCCACCCCTGGTGACATTCCTCAAACCCCAGTGTTTCAGTGCATGACGCCGTTACGAATCATGTACATTCGAGCTAGAAAAGATATATTCATTCTGACATTTAATGCTGTTAATTTTGTTCGTTTAGTATTGAATGTTATCATTTCTTATGACATTTTTTTTTTTTGGAATATGATTGTATTATATTTTATCTGAGGTTCATTATAAAAAAATTACCCAGCTTTGATATCCTCATTAAAAATATTGTACTTTAAAATCTTCACTGATGTTACATTAACATATCGTTATTCAATGGCTTGTTCAACGGTTCTTACTATCAATATTGGCCTTATCATGCATGCTTCTGTAGCCTGCGCAGCGAGTTACGTTTCTGATGGAGGAAATGAAGAATGGAATGTGCAATTGAATACATCGAATCAGTGAGTTCTAACTATTGGAATTGTCCCCCTTCCCAACACTCCCCCCAATTATCATGATATTCATCTATGCTAGCCATTGTCACCAAGGCAACTCCGGAATGCGCATGCTCAGATAGGACTCAGATAGCCACAGAGTTTGTTACATTTATAATTCGAGGGTTTTCTCTGATTCTCTATCGGCAAACACAAAACCCAACAAGCTAAATTCTTATTAATTTTTTGAGTTATCCGTGCCTTGGCTTTGACCAGCCACGGCTCAACGAGTTCTCCGCGTGACCTGACTTAGATCAGCCCAAGTTTGTTTCAGGGTTCGATAAAAATGATGACTTCCTCATCCGTTATGTTATCGCGCGCGGTTAGTATCAAGCCTAGATATAAGCATATAAATATACATATAAAACACTAAATGACTGAAGACTTACAATGAATTGTACATTAAAAAGCTCTCTTTTTATCGCGAATATTTAAAAAAGGCAAATCACGTGACAAAAAAAAGACTTATTAGCACTCCTGATTGATTTTCGCTGTTTGTCGAGACTGAAATCTTAGAATTCTGTCTGACTATTGTTTTAGATTTAGCAATAAATGTTGTGGTAACATTATAGATGCCACTGGAAAGCGAAACAATTTTGACACCTATCGATATCGGTTGAATCGTAAATGATATCAATCGAGTGAAAAATACTGAAAGCATACTTCTATAATCGAACTCGTTTGTTTTTGAAAGTGAGCTGTTTAATCTGTATAGGATGTTCTCTTTCTCTCTTCATAAAACGTGTACTCAAGAGCTACGAGTTCCATAAAAAAACCCCTCGGTTTTGGCATAAAGATTGTTTAATTGTTATTTTTTTGGTGAAAATAAATATTATTTTTTTGTTTGTTGTAAAGTGGAGTCAGTTTAAAACTTCAATTATGTAATTAAGTTTACTGTTTAATTAGTTGTGAAGAGACAAAGGAAAAGGTAAATGTGTTAGAATGAATGGTTTCATGACATCAAATTTGAATAACAATAGAATAACTGTCGGTGACAGGAATTAATGGCAACTAAAGAATAGCTCATTAAAAGAATACTATAAGATTTGTCCAAAATGCCGCTCTCAAAACTATTCTACACTCGAAAGGTTTTAGTCACTTGCGTGAGGAATCAATACTCACGTGAAAATCACCTTTTACAACACGGTTCCAAACTTGGCTGGGCAAGCATAATCAAAACTGTGACGCAAAAGCCACTTTCAGTTGAGCCTTGCACTAGTTGTTTCTCTTTACTAATGAGTGATAAGGATGGCGGAAAGAGAACAAACTCAGAGACCCAGTCTATCATTCTCTATCGATAATATTTTGAGAGATGATTTTTCAGGCTCGTCAAGACAAAGCAGAACGGTTCCTTACTTGGTCCAGACGAGAAGTTTAAGTTTGCCCCAGCTACGAGCTTCCCAACAAGTCATTCCATGCCAATGTTTATCTTCCCGCTACAGACCCCCTTCTGTATACTTGTACAACCCGCAAGATGTCAAGAAGGAGACGGAATTTTTGTCTAGAAGTCCGGGGAAAATATATTCAGAGATGGTGAGGAGTTCTGTTCGATGTGAAGTTGGCAAGGCTTCTAGTGAACAGCAAGGTAGTTCGAGCAAGTCAAGTTATTGCAAAGGTATGCAATTTAGATTAGTAATTTAATGTCGTTAAACAAAGTGATATGCTCTTGAAGAGTGGTGTTTAAGCAGGTTGCTCACTTTACACATGTAAAGAAATAATGCAATATATTACTGAATTAAAACTTGGAATTCAACGCAAGATTATAAACAGAAAAAAATAGAACTGTTTTAGCTTCTTAAAAGGAACTTGAAAAATAATGAATAGACTAACCGAAAAAGAAAGTTGATAAAATAAAAACAAGTGTACATGATAATGGTATCAATATACGCGGAGACGCTAGTACAAGTTTTTAAAGCTGCCTTTAATCAACCAAGTCAAGAGCGAACACACCTTGGCCGAATGGGAAAAAAAATCTTATCCAAACCCGTAACTTCCCTCTCAAATTCATACGTTAAGCCTCAAAAAATATTTCCTCCACGACTTCTTAAAACATGCATGCCTAGTGTTTGATGAAACCTTTTTTAACTTGTTAAAAATTATAATTAAGTTAAAATATGTGAGGAAAAACTCAATTGGCTTTAAATTCTGCTTGTGAAATTGAAGCATTAATTAAGTAGACATCGATTTTCAATTTGAATTTAACTTCAGCGCACTAATTTCTGGGCCCATGAATTAGCCCAAAAGAAATCTTGCATAGATTTCTCGAAAAAAACGAAATTGCTTCTCCGTTACTATTTTACATACTATATATACATTATTCAAGTGTAACAATTCAGTCTTATAGCCGAGAATCTCTAATTTTATTGAGTTAATTTGTCAAATTGTGTTGGAATGATAAAGCTGCTTACTTGCTTCGGAAAACTGGGTTTACTAGCTGAAACCAAAACCTGTATATAACTAAGCCGTTATGTTATTTTGAGAAGAAGTGGTTAGAGTCGCGCTTCGACAAATGAAAGATTAATATTTTTCAAGAGCAACAAAGTAGTCAAAGAAGAAGAAAACATTTGTTTTCCCGAATTTCCTTGCGTTTTAACTTTCCATAGATAAATACGTCTTTACAGTAGAATAGGTACTCAGTAATTAGTGTCATCATTACAAGTCGTGTTAAACCACTCTTGCTAATGCTAAAACGGAACAATTCATTTTCTTGTCATTTACAGAGAAATCCTCAAACGACGAGCGGAATAAACAAGAAAAAGACGACGACCAAACAAACAGCGCCAAAAATGACCAACAAAAAGAGAAGAAAAAGAGATTCCGAAGCCATTTTTCTCAACTTCAGCTGCAGTACTTGGAAAACATTTTCGCGCGCCAACACTACTTGAGTCGCGATGAAAGAACACTGCTGGCCGGCGCACTGGAAATGACAGAGCTGCAAGTTCGAAACTGGTTTCAAAATAAACGTTACCAGAAAAGACACCGAGAAATCCAAGCCTTACAGAAAGTTGGTAAACAAGTTCCAGTTCAAGTGCTAGTGAACGAGGGAAGTCCGTTAATCAATACAATTAGACATGAACTCAGGTATTAGGTAATAATGATAATGATAGATACATTCCGAAATATTTTGAAGAAAACAGATTAAAAGAGTTAAAAGGTATGTTGTTATGTTAAGTTGTTGTTTTTGAGGTCAAAGACCTGTAATTTTCAGTTTGGTAAAAGCACAATAAACAAAGGCGTTTTAGAAGAATTAGATTCGTTTCACGTAACTATAAACAAAAGATTTGTACGTTCGTATGATCAGTATTTGTTAGTTATCAAATAACGAAATAAAAGATGTTGCAGTTGTTATTTTCTTCGTGTCTTTTCACCCTTAATTCTTTTAGCAATTACTCCTTTCTTTCTATCTCCTTTTACTTCATTTGTTACTTCTTTCCTTCTTTCTTTAGCTCATTCTTTCTATTTTACTTTCTTTCGTTGCTTTATTTCTCCTTTCCTTAATCATTTCCTTATTTTCTTCGATCTTCAGTTCCAATTATTCCGTTCTCTTGTTCTTTCCTTACTTCGTTCTTTCTCTTTTCGTATCTTCAAGTTCCTTCCGTTCTTTTCTTCCTCATGTGCATGGTCTCCCTCTCTTCCTCTCTTCCTCTCTTGTTCTTTACAATTTTAGATTCTTAGCATATTTTAAAAAATATGCACAAAAATACCGTTGCGTAATTTGAATATATCTGTTTCCATTTAGTATCACTTGATTAGGCTAAAGCTCTGTAATCAAAACAAATCCTTGAAAAATTAGTATGTAGCTCTAGGTATCATTAATTTACATGATGCATCTGAAAAAAGTCCCAACGACACTGAAAGTAATTAAGACGTCCGCAGTGACTGAATGATACTATAGGAAAAACTATAAACCGATTTTTAAAAAACCTTATACTTATGGTTTTAATTCAGAGATTCTTAACAATGTCTACTACGACAATCTACGACACATTTTAAAAGAAAAGTTCCAGATTATTGAAGATTACAAAAACAGGAAAACAGGTTTTTTTTTTCACAACTGAGAATCCCCATTCACATCCTGTACAGCACAACTTCCGGATTAAGTAAGGATTTATAGTCCCCTTCACAGTTCCCTGCGCCATTTCGAAAGATAACCGCGCGTGCCTGTCCACGGCCACCTAAGCGAAAACGGCTGGTGACCTTGCAATGTCATATAGAGACAGGTGAATGGCGTCCAAGGCGTCTTTATAAGCTTTTCATATTTTTTATTGAATATATAATTGTCTAAGGCTTCTTAATATGTTTTTCATAGTTTTTTGTTATAATTCTCAAGCCACTTAGATTCAGTTCCTACCAAAATTTCAGACTCAAAGTATTTCCTGCAACTAAAGCCGACATGATTCGAAAGAGATTCCAGAGTAAGTCCAGCTTGCTGTACATCTATTTAGGAGCTCATGGTACATTCCCTTAAATTGCATACTCTTAGTTCTTCAAAGTCATGCTGGTTTAAATTATCTCAGGACTTTATGATGCCATCCAGAACTCCATAAATGATAATACATGCGATCGCTCCGTTGAATCTAGCCTGCAAACCTCCGCAAGAACCATGCAACCGATAAAGCTTCCTTCATTGTCATAAAACTACAGAATTAAATTAATTTCCATTCAAATTCCAACTATGAATTTTGCTAGGGCCTGCAGTTTGATCATGTCCAGAAAGACCCTGGAAACCCTCAATAGAATAGTCAACTGAATCCTCGACAACTGACATGGCTTGGCGAAAGATAACGCAGCATGAATCTGGGAATCGGAAGCGCATTGACGTTTATAAACAGCGTAAATGCATGATTGGAGAAAGTGGCATCTAGGGTGATTCTAACGCTGGACTGCTAGCGGGTCAGCAATCCTTTTTTAATAGGACAATAACATGACTTTTGGAGGGCATATTGTTTATCTGTGGCCCGAGTAGAATCATTTGCGCCTGAGCGTAGCGAGGGTGTAAGCGTTTTGCTGCAAGGGTCACAAATGAACAATATGCTCAACCAAAGTCATGTTATTATCATTATCATCAATATACTAGGCCAAGTTAAGCAAATTTTCAAAGTTTCGGAGTTGAATCTTTGGCAAGCTGCAAACGTATTTGCGGCCCGACCAAAATCCATTCATCGCCCACTGGGCGCGCTTTTTCAAGAGGGCAGTTTGTTGTTTGGCCTTGTATATTGATGATGATATTATTTTAAGCATTGGTTTCTAGCTTTGACTTGCTCAAGGATAGATGGTAGTAGCTCACATGTTTTCAGTTCGACCCCGTTCGACCCCTACTGTAGTACTATTTGTGGTTAGCGAGGCAAGTTTGGTTTTAACCCGCCAGTAAAGGAAGGGGGAAAGGTGGCCGACTTTTTGACAAGATTTTTTCAAATTTCTTAAGATTATAGAGATTTCTAGTCTGGATACCCTTGCATCAAGTGACACTAATATACACTCCCCCACTCCCCTCTCCGGCCTGTACCCATACCTTCCCCCTCCATCCACACTTCCGGAGTGTAAATAAGGGAAAAAACCCTGCATGTTGATATTTCTTTTGATAATTTCTGGGAAAACTGTCAGGTGTTGGAGAAGAATTATTTTGGAAATCCTGAAGGTAACAAGGTGAAATGGGTCTTCAAATGACATCCTTTATTTGGGGGGACGATACATGTCACTTGACCGGGTTAACCGAAGAAAATGTATGACTCGTGAAATATTTTTTCCGTGTTAAGTAGAGCTAAGACATTGAGTTCATGATTACTGGGTTGAATCTCATTAAAAGATTTAATTATTCTGAGAATACTAAGAGAGAATTCTGAGAAAAAACGGAATATGCAACGTGACTACGAAAAGTAACACAATATCCTTGGCTTTTTACCGCATGATTTTAAAGCTTAAATTCGTCTAGTTCGCGTTTTTATTTTCGCTAATAACAATTAATGATAAGATGCATTTCTATGTAGCACAACAAGATAGAAGCTTTTAGTTGTAATGCTCTTAAATGGAAGATAGCTTTCGGCTTTTACGTAGGATTCCTAATTTTGGAGCGTGACTTATAAAACTCAAGGAAAGGGGAACCCCCTATCATGACATCACGCGATTCAGTCATGCAATTAGTCATAACCCAAGGTCAGAAAACATGGTGATGATCGTCCTTTTTGGATTTCTTCTACCAGTATTTTTGCTTCTAAAATGATGCATTAAATTTTGAATAAGTTGGAACTTTATGTATTTTTCTTTATTTTATTTAATTTAAAAAGGGATAGCTTTCTAAAAAAAAGTTTTAAAAAAATTCAGTGATTATACCAGTACTAATGATGACTATAAATATGGACAGACTCTGACCATGTCTATATAATAGCTGAGCTTTGTATAGTTGCATATTATTGTCTGTGTTTTATTATTTATGATTTGAGAAGGATTTATTTATCACAAACTGCAAACTAGTCTAAAATATGAAAATAAAACCAAAGGCAATGAGAAATCCAGTGTACACGAATAGAGCTGACTCATCACTGCATTCATGATCCGTGTGATCATCACAAGGAGCTGTATAAAACATAGCAAACATTTCACCCAAACACTAGTCGTTTATAACATCATGTCCAACGAGAACTCTGTCACACAGTCAAGGAATCTACCTTTTTCCATAGAAAATATCCTTAGAGAAGACTTTCCACCAAAATCGAGGTTGGCATTTCCTCCAAAACATTATTATTTGCCAGAAAATCACAAGGATGGTTGTCCTGCTGCACATAAAGGGGTGACGTGGATACCCTTAGCAAGATTTCACCCTTATTGGCCTTTATATTATGGACAACTTATGTGTCTACCAACATATCGGGCTATACCAACAGAATCGAATACTCTAGACAGTGAAAAGAAAGAGGTCTTGGAGACATGTTTGGACTGCAATCCTAGATCTAAGGAACACACTACGACAAGGATTTCAGAGAGTCAAGGTAAGGGCAAAGTTGACTCAGCATTTTTTTAATTTGCGACAAGACAAATACATCTGACGAAAAATATTTTTTTATTTCTCTTAACAGTTCAGTTACGTTGTTTTATAAATACACACGTACAGAAAAAAATATCAAAAGATCTAGAGTTTTTGCCATTTATTTGAAATGATTTGAAATTTAAAAGAGAAATGACAAAATAGGAAAACTACGAATTGATATTACTAGGAAATTCATGCAGAGACCGGAAGTCAGATTCTTTTAATGGAATAAAACTAATAATATTAGAACGAAAGAATTACTAAGAGCCACATGTTGGAAAATTGCACTTTCTAATGATCTTTATGGGAATTTTCTGTCCATTGCTTGAGCAGAGCGGCGCATCACTACGGACACCAGGGCCCGGTTGTACGAAGGGTGGATTGCACTATCCGATCCGTCGGATAAATCATTTACTTCCAGTAATTAAATAAATTTATCGAATAATAGCATCTACTTGTTCACTGGATGACGATTTATCCGTTGGATAGTGCTATTTAGCCACCCTTCGTATGACCGGGGCCCGATCTACCACAAGGCTTCATCAGCATCACTACCACCATTATTCCAAACCTGCTAGTTTTATGCCCTACTTTATATTTTAAATTTTTTTGTTGTTGTATTTATTGCATTGTGTATTGTTTATTAAATTAAACAATTGAACTTCTAAAACGTTTTATTCCCTTTTAAGATGAAAACATCGAGCAAGAAGAAGTTAAAAGTTGCGATTCTGCAGACGAGAATCCAAGTGAAGACAAGGAATATCAATCAAGAAAGAGAAGAAGCAGAAGTCAATTTACCCCGATGCAACTGAAATATCTGGAAAAATATTATTCAAATCATTCGTATTTGAGCCGTGATGAAAGAACTGTACTTGCTCAAGCACTGAACATGACGGAACTTCAAATTCGAAACTGGTTTCAAAATAAACGTTACCATAAAAAGAACAAATTGAAAACAAAGTAAAATGTAGTCATGGAAGCGGGAGCAGTGTCAGTACTGATCTAAACGAGAAATCATCATTGAAATAGGCTTGGAAAGATATATGCGCAAAAGCTGGCGGGAATTCCAAATTCTGTGACGTAGTCAGTTCCCAGAATTTACAATTTTCCAGCCTTTTCATATGACTTGCATGCTGTGCGATAGTCATGGTCACGTGGATTTGTATGTAAGGTTCTCTTACGGCTTGAAAAGTATACATGATATCACTTCACAACTATGGCTGTTAGTTATAGACATCATGTGAACCCAAACTGCAAGACTCCTGGTTACGGTGTAATGGAGGCATGAGGAATGGCACGTGCTTTTAAGTGGGCAGTAAACATTACGTCAAAGCTAATTTGGTCTGATAGACATGTTGTTATGCAAATGAATAGAATGATTTTATAGTAGAGTGTAAACAATATATCCGTGAAACACTAATTACTAAATTGTTCAAAATGTAGCATGTGCTAGTTAAACAAAAGAAAACAATAGAATTAGCATAGAAGTGTAAGTTAGTATTACTAATATTTCACGGATATATATATTGTTTGTACTCTACAAAAATTGTTAATATTTATAATATTTATATTTATATCCGATTCTATTAAATTGTTCATATTATTCTACCTATTTTTCGCGGTATCGTTTTTAAGAATTTATGCCTGTGAGTAATGTCGTCCGTTATTTCACATAGTTAATTTCCCCAATGTCATTAGGCAGGGTAATTACGCATCAACAAATCTAGCAAAGCATGCGCATCTAATTTCGTATAATACGAAGCAATGCGTTTCATTTTTAGTTCAATATAATCTTATAGGAAAGTCTGAAGAAACGATTGGTCCTGCGAAATCTGGTTCTATATACGAAAATTTGAAATCCTTAAATTTCAACAATACAACCACAGTTGAAACGACCTGTGGTCTGATCAAAGTCAGAGCACGGCTAAAACTTACAGATTGGAATTTAGCGTGTTAGGTTATGCGGAGGGAGGAAACCAGGGGAGCGCGAAGAAAACTCTCCAATGAAGAGAGAGACCCAACAAGACCACAGACAGAGGTGAGAGGCGAGCGCACTGACTGCTAACACCACTAGCTGAATACTAAATGACAAAAAAACTTGGCCAGCAGGAAAGACCGTTTTCTCAAGGCTGCTTGCGCATTCAACTTGAAGGGCCAACTTGATGAGTATTATTTTACATTGCTATGAATTATAAATTATCTCTCGTCTTTAAATATAAAACTGGTATCTCACTTATGCTGAATTTGCGTTTTTCAGTTTTGTGGCCCGTCAAGCTGGATGCACACGCAACATTGAGAAAACGGTTTACTATTTATCATATATAATGATATCTTGATTTATAAGATTTTGATTGAATGTATTTTCTTTGGCCATGTACCAATGTACAAATTGTACACGGTGGCCTTTCAAATGTAAGCACTCGCTTACTCGAGATTATAATGTATTATTAAGATATAGATATAGTTAAGATATATAGTTTTGACTTTAACTCTAATAGTTGTGACTTCAATTCTTTTGTTTCATAACACAAATAAATAAAATGTAAAATGTAAAATGCAATATATACTCCCCAGTCTTAGGAGCCAAAAATGAAATAAATCCCCAGCCTCTAACAACCCCTAAGGAACGTTGTGGTCCTTTCCCTTGGCAGGCCTTTGGAAATCATTTCACATGTCGAGATTATGAATTTTTAAAAATCAAGAAATTCTATCAAGCCCCCTCCCCCCTCCCTTTCTAATGTAAGCCGTGGGCTCTGGGTACGAGATTGATAAAGCCCAAGTTGTTTTCACCTGCTGACCCATACTTTCGCAGGCTAGGGTTCCTTCTTTAATGGCGGACGTTTGATCATTTGATGTGCTTATGGTATTGATGCCTCTATTTGTCCCATAAAACACTACAGTAAGTTTCTTTAATGTATTAATACAATAATAAGTATAATAATAAACTTTATTTAAGTGTCGAGTAACTTAAGCATAGGTATACTTATTGAGGACACAATAACACGATGACACTATTAAAGTGAAAGTATACTAGAGTGCACGCACTAAACCCGTGGACAATAATTAGTACTAAGTAGTACTATTTCATACAGAATCCTTTGTTTTCTTTTGTTTAGTTACCACTATTTAGTGTTAAAAATTAGTATTAGTTTCACGGGTTTAGTGCGAGCACTCTACTTATTTTTGAACAAAATATAAACGAAAGTTCTGAAGTGAAAGTTGTTCGTTTAGTCGACCTTAGCTTCCTCATACGCAACGTTTTCTTTTATTTGTCGATTAAAATTAACTTACAAACTGATTCTGAACAGAGTTAACAGAGTTCTGAAGAACGAGTTAATGTATGGAATAAGATTCTGATTAAAAATGATGTCGTTATTTGTAGATTTGATTTCTTATTTTCAGTTCTTTATGGTTTTTCGTTAGTTATCAGGTCTTGAAGTTGAACTAGAGCCAAAGTCATCTCCAACAGGAAGGAAAATGAGTAACGATACAGTGATCAGTAATCCATCCAAGTGGATGGAAGGTCTGCCAGCCGCCAAGTGGAACTACCCATTACAGTCGTTAGCCATCCCTGGATCGCATGACTCTTGTTCATTCTCTCTTCGCAAAGATTTAGAAATCAGCCCAGCTGAATCAAAATGGCTGAAAGCACTAGCCTTTTTGTTTGGTAAACGAGTAAAATCCATCGTTTATAACTGGTCTGTAACTCAAACATATAATGCATACCAACAACTAAGCAGTGGTGTTCGCTATCTGGACCTGCGTGTCGCTTTAAGGCCTAAAGATGGCATGTTCCGAGTTGTTCATGGGTTATATGGAGCCCCTTTAACCGAAATTATGCAGCAAGTGAAACAGTTCATTACAGAGTGCCCCAAAGAGATTGTTATCCTGGATTTTAATCATTTCTATAACATGAACCAAAGTGACCATCTGAAATTTTCCAACTCTATTAAAAGTGCATTTGGCAAGCATTTGAGACCTCCAGGAAAGCAAGGTGTGACGGTGACTTTGAAAGAGCTCTGGGATAACCATCAGAATATCCTAGTATTTTATAATAATCATGAAATTGTGAGCCAAAACAAATGCTTCTGGTCTGATAGTCAGATCTATTCCCCATGGGCCAACACTGCCGACACTACTACGTTACTCAAGTTCCTAAACACTGAAACTGAAAGCCATAACCTGCCAAAAGATGCAATGCATGTTGCTCAAGCATTGCTGTCTCCAAATGTGTCAGTTCTGCTGGGCCATCTCACCAGTTCTTTAAAGGATACCCTCGCATTGAAAGTGACAGCTTTGGTTACTTCCTGGTTGAACCAGATATATGGAGATAAGAATCATAAGTTTAATATCATCATCGCTGATTTTATTGAGTACGATGAGTATACAAGTACCATCATCAAATGGAATTACTGTAGTTAAAATTCCATTACTGACTATTGTTTAATGTGACATTAATTGTCACACGAAACAAAGCTATTTGAGACTTTGAAAAAGCAAAATACAGCCTTGATTCTGTGCACTTTGTTACTGATCGCTTAATCAAAATATCATGCTAGTACCTAAAGGTACATGGCCCAAACTGTGGGAAGGTACATGGGAAAATTCATTTAATTAACAGAAGTCTACTTGTATTTCCCATTAATCTGTCACAACTTTTGTCTCTATCAGTACATAGCAATGAAAACGTTTTATGGTAATGATTGCAAGATTTCATGTTTTGATATTTTTAAATAAGATTATAAAACAAATTAGGTAAACTAATAAACATGAGTGTCATATTTACTATCAACCTTAGAATTTTTAGAAAGTTTAATGAAAAATATAGGATATATATAATTGTACAAAATCCTGAACTAACATTTAAAAAAGACTAATATCATTCCATTATTGATAATTATAATGCAGGCATTAAGTTAATGTAGCTTGCTGTGTAGTATTTTCGTTGTAGTTTACCATATTGTCAATGGCGTAATAATAATGGAATATAAAAAACCTTAGAATTTAAGGTTTAATAGTCGCATAACTGTACAAATGCTGTTAACATTTTAAGAAACTATAATTACTTATTTAATTCCATTATTGACAATGCAGGCATTTTGATTTTTATTTTATTTTATAAGATATCATTTTGTATATTGCTGTAAAATAATAATAATAATAATAGATTAATTAATAATTAATAATTAATAAATGTTTGCAAATGGAATGATTTTTGGGTTTTATGAGGCAAACCAAAATATTGCCACCCATGTTAGTATTGCACATCTATTTGTATTTCTTGTTAATGAGCTGTGTTGATAGTGTGCTGTACATAAAATGAAAAAAACTGTATTCAAGTAAATCAATAAAACATTGTAACCATGGCTTTTTACAAATTTTATTGACATCCTGAAACAATCTCAGCCAGCAGGGCTGTAACCAAGGGGGATGCATTGGATGCATATGCAATCCCCTGCAAAGCTGAAGGTCTGCTGACTCAACTCATTTCCCACCTGCAAATGGTAGCATTTAATAATTATTGATCACCCATTATTGGAATAGGATTTTTTTTTTGCTTCTGCAAAACCTGCTAATGCTATACCACTGCTCAAGATGGCTGTTAGTTTCGACACGGTTCTATTTGCCTTCCCTGTGAGCCCACCCTGGTTATGGCCCTGGCATGGGCTATTCAAAGTTTTTTCACACTCATATTAGAAAATAGCATGTATGTTTTAAGGAGAAAGTAAAAGTTGCAAACCCAAAGAAAAACCCTGGAATAAAGGGAGAGAACCAATACCCTCATATTAGAAAATAGCATGTATGTTTTATGGAGAAAGTAAAAGTGGCAAACCCAAAGAAAAACCCTGGAATAAAGGGAGAGAACCAACACCCTCATATTAGAAAATAGCATGTATGTTTTAAGGAGAAAGTAAACGTGGCAAACCCAAAGAAAAACCCTGGAGTAAAGGGAGAGACCCAACAAACTCTAACCTTGTGTGATGCCAAGTCTGGGAATCAATCTGAGAAGCATTTACACTACCATTACATCACCCTTGATTCATAGCCACTTTTCAGGAGTAATAAGCCTGCAGCGAGATGACGTCTTACCCCCGAATCTATACCATAATAGTTTTTAAAATTCTTTCATATTAAAATTTTTGATTCCTTAGAAAACACAGGAACAATAGTCATAATTAAAGAACATAAATAACACTTCATGTGAGTAAATATTAGCTTTTATGTTTACTTTTTTCGTTAAATTACATTCAGTTCTCAAAGCTTGTATGGGCTTCCTGTGGATCAGCAAGCTTTGCTGTGCAAAGGTTTTCATACTAGATAAAATATGTGATACTTATGTTCTTAATATAAGTACAAGCTCATTTCATGAGCATGAATGTGTATATAAACTAATAAATGGCTTACTTACACTTTTGGAGTAATATAATTAATGAATCTATTATTAGTGTGAATTTATACAGCAGTACTTCTTAACCTAAAGTTTTATAAAGCGTGCATAAAATAGAGGTTTCTTTTATTTATGGACATGTCCCTTGCCCCATTCGGTATTCGTAACAACAGTCCTTGCGATTTCAGCTGCTTCTGTCGCTGCTTGCTTCGCTTTCGCTACAGCTTCTGTCGCCTTCCGACAATCAATGAGTTCTGTCCCTAAAAAATAACCTTCTTGCCTCGGCTTTCCATGGGTGCCATCGGGAAAAGTAACTAAACCAAGACCATCAACTTTCCCATTAGCAAACTCGCCTTCAAACTTCATCCCATCGCTTCTCGTGAAAGTCCCAGGACCATTGTACTTTCCTTGTGCGAATTGCCCAGCGTACGAAGTACCATCAGGGAATTTTAACAATCCTGGGCCCTCGCAGAAACCGTTGTTGAACTTCCCAACAAACTTGGTTCCATCGGTCATTACAAGCATTCCATAACCATGTTTTCTTCCCTCTTGATTCCATTCTCCATCATATATATCCCCTACCGGATAAGTATATCTCTGCCAAGCACAAGCTTGTGATGAATTCATCTTTACGTACAAGATCTAAATAGACCCAAATAGAGCTTCTTTAAACTTTCTTACACTTCTTTGACGTGTATATTAAAATATAACGACACCCTCGCAGTACTTGATTATCGAATAGTTTCTCGGGGCTTCTAATTACGTCACGAGACACTAGAATTCACATAAACAATAACATTCTTAATCTATCGGCACCGTACTTCGTCTCGGTCTCTTGCCTTTCCAATTATAAAATATAACCAGAGCGTAAAGTCTATTCACCTTCGAACTATATATCTTAAAAATAATAAATATATCAATTCCTTAGCTTTGAAAATATTTTTTTAAATTCTGCCGAAATGCGTTCTGGGAATAAGAATATTTTGGGTTCCCTGTGGTCGGGTGGGTAAGGACTGGTTTTATAACGAACTGTGTACAGTGTAAAGTCGTAGTTGTACATCGTTGTAGATATTTATTTGTCATTTTAATTTCTAAAACATGCAATGGGTTCCTATTTGAGCGGTTTTTATTACGAAACAAGTCAAGATTCTGTTACAAAGCCCACTGAATCTTATATGAAGGATTATAGCACGTTACTAGGAGAGCCTAACAAGGTACCTGACAACGCTTCTGAAATCTCAGGAATTTATCAACATGGTTTCGAAACTCAAAAAACTTTGTGCTTGGATAATGAAAAGAAGATGGGCTCGGATTATATGAATGATTTAGTAAGACAGACTGCGTGTTTAGATGATTACGAGTCTTTAAAGACAGCAGTTTCCAAGGAGAACAACAGAAATTGTTTTGAAGATGGTGGAAAGACCCGTCACTTCTTGACGGATTATAACCCAGGTCTGAATTCAGACGAATGTACTAGTACAGAATCAATGGTCGTGTGCAGTGACGACCTGCAAATCGACATAGATCTACAACAAACCAATACAAGTTCAAAGGAAAGCACCACCAGTTCAAATCTGACATCTTCAAATTCCTGTGCATGGGAGATAGATATGGGAGGATTTTTTGTTAAAAAGAAAAGAAGAAAACAAGCCAAAAGTGGAAAGGCAAAAGAGAATGCAAAAGAAAACGTGAATAAAGATACTATTGAGGTTACCAACAGCTATACTGACGCAGTGTCTGTGGTTACCATGGAAACAATGGCATTAAGAAAAGTGTTTGATCAAAGACGATGGTAATATCTATATACGACTATACTTCATTTATGAATGGGAGTGTAGTCAGTTCTGGTCTATAGAGAGACCCATAACAAAACAGCTAAAATATCATGTACTCAAAGTTTTCTCAGGAAGAAAAACGTTTTAAGACCCCCCTCTCCCCCCTACCCCCAGAATTTCCAATTTTCTGCCATTCAAACTCTGTATTTTTGTTCTTTCTCTGACCCCCACACCTCCCTCCCCCTTCCCATCCCCTAGGAAATTCCAAATTTCTCTGTGGGAGGGGGGAACGGATAGTTTCTGGAACTACAAAATGGCACATGTAAACTACATATTAACTATATTTTGATATAATAACATTGTTCATGGATGTGAAGAATAACCCATTTTTTAACAATTTTAGAGAAAGTATACTTTTTAGGTGTGCCATGTTTCCCATTCTCAAATCACGTGTTCTTTCTTGAGGATTTGATTCTCCCACATAAGCAAAGATATATAATTACTCAAGGGAATAGCATGTTTTCTGAAATGGGGAAATGTCTTACAGTATGTTTTGTTATAAATTCTCTCCCATACAAGGTACTGCATGAGCCGTCCACAGTACAGTAAATCATGTGGTATCTCATCTTTGGTTTCTTGCTGGAATTATTTATTCAGCACATTAGGAACTGGAAGGTAGGTCATGTGTTAGTTTGAAATAATTTTATTAAAGTCAAAACTATTTTCCTGTATACAGCTATTTCAAAAAAAAAAGGTTGGTGAAGGTTTTGTTGCATGTTGGTTGAAGCTTAAAGTATATTCATATGCATATGTAAATAATTTCAGCACAGAAGAAAATATACTGGGGAAAATATACAGACAAAGTTTTGGAAAATTCCATATAATGTTGCGAACTTTCGCTGAATGCATGATTCAATTGCCCATGGTGCATTTGGGGCTTTGTATGGTGCCTTGAAACATGCAATGTTACCTTCACCATTCTTTTTTGAAATAGCTGTGTGCACATGAGACTTAATTCCAGTTGGGTAATTTGGTTGGACAGTGACCGTGGTAAGGAAGTTCGTGGGTTTAAGCCTCTGCCGCTGGACCAGCACTCAGGGTCTTAAAATATCTGAATAGAAGGTGCTGCCTTAAAAATTTCTGCAAATAGTTTGACCTTCGCTTTGGCTTGGATGACCATGTAAAATGGCAGTCCCGTATCACTTAGACACATTAAACATAGAGGGAGTTTTTCAGTACTAAATTAGCAACTGTCACTTCAAGTGACGATGACATCCTCTCTAAATAAAGATGATAAAATAGGATAGACAGGTAGGATATTCCATGGTGCCTGGATGTATATGATATATTTGTTATAACAAATACAATAGATATCTTAGATTTTTCTCTTTTTGTTTTGTTTTTGTAGTTTACGACCAATATCTCAGGAAGAGGCATTAACTATTCTGGGTTTTAAACCCCCATTTGGTGAAATTAGGTTTGGTCCTTTCACTGGAAATGCAACATTGATGAGGTAAACATGATCATAGCAAACACACATATATACATACATA
The DNA here is from genome assembly GCF_029948245.1 of Actinia tenebrosa. Classification (NCBI taxonomy): domain Eukaryota; kingdom Metazoa; phylum Cnidaria; class Anthozoa; order Actiniaria; family Actiniidae; genus Actinia; species Actinia tenebrosa. The sequence continues at coordinate 7,931,337 of NW_028292569.1, read as the reverse complement.
CAAACTTTATTTAAGACACGCACATGATGCCAAGAGAACTGAGAGTTTTAAAAACATCTTTTTGTATATTAGATGGTTTCATCAGCTTTGTAATCACTACAAGGTACGTGGAAGAGCATATTATCTATATAAACCCAAAGGCAAGAGCAGAACTGTTGGTATTACAAGCAATGCAGCACTACAGAAGCTCAAACGAGGTTTGCAAGATGAGCAGACGGCTGTTATATATCACTGCCATAACCATTACTTCTGTCCTGTTGGATATGAGGAAACACCAACCAAATCAATAGATGCATACCGGTATGTTGAATTCTGATAGAGTAACATATATTATACTGTCATACTGTCATTTACATCTAGGTGCGAACACCAGAAATCAAAATGTGTTCTAACTGGCTACTGAAACTTGTACATTTGTCGGCTGAAATGTCAAGGTTTGTCAATTAATCACAACTAATCTTTCATATTTTCTTTTCCAAAGTACTGTTCTACCAAAAGATCAAACTATCAACTGGATATTGGTCTGTGATCCCAGCAGCAAACACCCTGCCATCAATTCAATAAGGTATTACTTTTTTTTTTTCTGGTGGAGGGGGTTTTATATCTTTTTAATTATTCATTTCTTTTTTCTTGCATATCAATTTAATTCATTAAAAATAATTCTCGTGATTATGATAATGTGTTAACAAAAAAACTTCAGATTGTTTCAATGCGAATCCAGGAATTTTAGCAGGGAGTGACTATTACAAAGGTTTTAGGAATGCAAGGAAAAGGGGCAGGGTGGCTTACTGGCGAGGATAATGCTGAGTAATTTTAAGCAAAAGAGGGGTGACTAGCCACCCCCTTCACCACCCCTGCATTTGCCCCTGTGTTATATAGAAACCTTTATTTACACATGGTTATCCAGTCAGATATACAAAATGCAATCTGATATCAAAAGGAGCCCTAAAATAAATACACTGTTCTTTGAAGAGATATACATTACTTGTATTTTGGACAATGTTACTGAGGCAAGATGACATATGGCTCTTTAACTGATTTCTATTTGCATGCCAATTTGGCTCCTTCCACAATAGATGGAGTGACATAGACACTGATCTAAACTGTGAAAACCCATACCATATGAACATACGAAAACTGCACAATGGCGTTATGCAACGCAAAACTAGAAAAGTTGGTGGAAACCTCCACTGCCTGATGGCATTCCAACGAAGCTCTTGGCAAGGCGTAAAGAGAAACATGGTCATAAAGTATCAAGAATCAGACCTAGAAATTACCCCTGGGACAGATTCTGAAAGCAGTGACAGTACAGAGGACAACGATGATTAAATTTATAGAGTTCATTGTTGGTGTGGTGTGATGTGGCTTGGTGTGGTGTGATGTAGTGTGGTATGGTATATATGGTGCAGTGTGGTGTGTTGTGGTGTACGTTTGAAGTGTGGTGTGGTATCCATGTGGGGTGGCTTTGTGTACATGTGCTGTACATGTTGTGTGAAGTAGTGTGGTATGGTATGGTGCAGTGTGGTGTGTTGTGGTGTACGTTTGAAGTGTGGTGTGGTATCCATGTGGGGTGGCTTTGTGTACATGTGCTATACATGTTGCGTGGTATGGTATGGTAATGTGCAGTGTGGTGCGTTGTGGTGTAGTTTGAAGTGTGGTGTGGCATCCATGTGGGGTGGCTTTGTGTATATGTGCTGTACGTGTTGTGTGGCGAATGTGGTGTGACGTATATATTATAGATCAAGTTTTATATACTCTACCATTACCCTTACCAAACTTCTCACTGCCCAATAATTATTTGAATCCAGCCTCGCCTCATCTTCCTTACCACAGTAGTTCGCATGCCCCCTCCCCCCCCCTCCCCATTAATTAAATCGCAAAACAAAAGGCATTTAAGATTTATTAGTTCAGTCCTAAATCGCGTTCAAGGATACCAGCTCCTCTGAACTGCATTAACAGAACATAGTTTTTATTTTGTGCAAGTCAGTGCTTATACTATATATATTTTTGAATATTGGTGTGAGATAGCTGAATGTTTAACAAATATATAATTTCATCTGATGTTACGTATATAAAGTTAAAAGATAACAGTATCTTCAAAAGCCCCGGTCATCGTTACCAGAACCATATTCTTAAGAAGTTGAACAGCTTCTGCTTTTACTTTGAGTTACCGGCAGCCGTTGAAATACCGAAATACCTGATTACAACTCGTTAAGAAAAGCTATACTGCGCATGTCAAGACGCGCACTAGACTAATAGGCAACGGACTAGATGGTTGAAGCATGTGGAATTATCAGTGGTTTTCCTCGTTTGTGATAGTAAAAGAGAAAATAAATTAGAATACAAACACTATGAGTGTGCAACATAAATACCACTAAATACTGCTAAATTATACTAACCCTATTGTTTTCTATTGTTTAATTAGCACTATTTACTAATAAATAGTGCAAAGTGTTGCACACATTTAGTGTTTGTACTCTAAAACAGTGGTATGCTAGAATGGTAATAGTTGATGTTTTATACTGTTCCTGTGACACGAGTGAAAAACGTCTGCGCATGCTCTGAATCCGTATGCAAATTAGTCAAAATATATGCAAATTTGGCTTTGAAACTACATGCCTGTTAAATTGGACTTCACAAAATGCTAAAACTTAGTGTCCATGCTTGAAACTTTAGGCTAATTCTTTCATATTGTGTTTGTTAATACAGTATCTTGGTAGGACAAAAGTATACTCTCGAACGTTTTTGTATATATACTTGGAGAAAACAAGCTTTTATTTTCTCACTCAAACCTACTCTTCAAAATTCTTAGAATGCTGAAATGCACGCATGCGCAAAACGTTTTCTAGTGTATGTTCCTGTAACTACACGATATCCCATGTGTTGTTCAGGGACAAATAACTTTGACCAGTTTTATACGATAAAATATTGAATATTATAACACAAAAGTCATCAAGTAAACGAAGTAGTTCGAAAAGCGTCAGTTTAAAAGCATAAATGATAGTAAAGTTCGTAGACAGACTGAGGGGTTTTCTTCGGTTTTCCTCCCTCCTCGAAAATTAGGGCCACAGGTTTGTTAGCCTCTGGCTATTAAGTGCTACCCCGTAAGAAAAGGACGGTTTTTGTTACTGACGTAATTCCGTCACCGTTACTTTTGAGTCGAAGTGAAAACGACTAAAGGCTGACAAGGAGTCTGTTTTGGTTTGTCAATCCAGCTACATAAAGCTAGACCAAGTGGAGTATATTTAGGTTAATTAGTTGCTAACTACAGAGTTGAATATTAACTAGAAATCATCTTAGACGACATCTATGGTGACCGCTAAATCATCATCATTATTATCATCACCAAGTTCAGTTTGAGTTCCTGCAAACGTCATCATCGTCACTTTGGGTTGTTCGGCAGGGGAAGAGCTTTCGTGCACCGCCTCCACCTCATCAACGTCGAAATCAAGCCGAGCTTCTTGGATGCTTTCGTTGGAGAACGAGACCCTGCCCAAGCTGTCGGTATTATCATACGCATAATTATTGTAATTTTGTGGTACGTGCTCTTCTTCTTCAACGTCAGGTAAATAAGGAGCGATAGTTGGAATGGTAGCACGTGAACTTGCAATAGATGGTGCAGCAGTGTTTGCACGAGAGCCAATGGAAGAGCTCCTTACAATTGATCGATCATAATAGTCTTCTGCAGCATTGGTGTTGAAATGTCTGAAACAAAACGAGAACTCAATATGACATGGATTACCGCCGTTTGCATTACTACGCGGCCACCCCAGACACAAATCGCGTCGTGTAGTTTGCAATAGACTGCCGTCAATCAAACACCTCATTCTACTTGGATGTACTCTTTGCAGTCGCTTTCGGAATTTTCCTTCGTGATATGTGACTGAGAAAAGTTGATAGAAAAGCCAACTCACTGATCCAAACGTGTATAAATGGCGTCAACATGAATGATTGACGGCAGTCTATTGCAAACTAGACGACTCGATTTGTGTCTGGGGTGGCCGCGTAGTGACGCAAACGACGGTAACTTCGTTTTGATCTAATCCTGGAACAACCTTTGAGTTAAACTAATTTAGGACGTGTTTGATTTTGCGGAAGGAAGACCAAGAGAAATACCCTCGAATCAATGGGCGACCCATCAGACTCTACTTATGCATGTAAATATGCATGTTTTATAATATGTTACACGAGAATATAAAAAACAGTCAATCTTATAGCTCTTTTACAGTTAAGCTAAAAACTACCTTATTTCTACCTATTTTGACTAAGTTGTTATCATTTATAACCATTGATTACTTTATAATTCCGTACATCATTGTAACATTTAACTAGCTATATAATACAATTTAAAATATAAATGTAAATATGCTATCAATGAAAAGAAATTTGTAACGTAGAAAAGGTTGCTTGTACTAGAATAAGCCATCGGTTTCGTTACAAGCATCCTTGTTTTATTTTGATTTTTTGTTATTGTATTAACTAAGTTTATTTTCATGACAAAAACAAATAAACTGTAAACTGTAATTCCTAGTCCCGGCATCGAATACCAGCCGCCTTCGAAATCCTCCCAAGGGAAGAAATCGAGGCGATTAGTGCACTACTGCTACTAACACTATCCTTTATAGGAATTAAGATAAAGCAGATGGGTTCAAGTATCGTATACTTACGCTGCTTCTTCATTTTCTCTCAATGTCTTGCGTCGTTTGATTGTCAGGTAAATAACCACGATAATAGCAAGTAAAATCAGTAAACCAAACACTATAGCCACGATTATTGACGAGTTTACTGTGGAAAAAAGTTAGATTACATTATCATATTTCCTTACCAAGTGCACTTGATTTATAAGCTAATAATCAAGTGAAGTGCATTTCATACAAATATTAGAGCGTCTGACTAGCAAACAAAAGATCACGAGCTCGAATCCCGACGCATTATTTTTCTAGAAAAAGTTACTTAAAGGAACATAATCCACTTCTTTAACATTAGTGTTGCCATCAGAAAACTCACCGCATACTCCACTGCTGCATGATCGGGATTCTGAGGTCAGCCCTTCGCAACTTTCTCCCTGTTCAGCTTGACAGGTCCGCGTTCTCTCCTGACTGCCATCACAACTGGCTGAGCAAGAACTCCATGCGCTCCAAGGGCCTCGATATAAAGCTGTGAAAAAAACCAACAAGCTAGTGTCATCATCAACAAGGTATTGTCATCATCAACAAGGTAGTGTCATCATCAACAAGGTAGTGTCATCATCAACAAGCTAGTGTCATCATCAACAAGGTATTGTCATCATCAACAAGGTATTGTCATCATCAACAAGCTAGTGTCATCATCAACAAGGTATTGTCATCATCAACAAGGTATTGTCATCATCAACAAGCTAGTGTCATCATCAACAAGGTATTGTCATCATCAACAAGGTATTGTCATCATCAACAAGGTATTGTCATCATCAACAAGGTATTGTCATCATCAACAAGGTATTGTCATCATCAACAAGGTATTGTCATCATCAACGAGGTAGTGTCATCATCAACAAGCTAGTGTCATCATCAACAAGGTAGTGTCATCATCAACAAGGTATTGTCATCATCAACAAGCTAGTGTCATCATCAACAAGCTAGTGTCATCGTCATCGTAATTAACTTCATTTATTCAATATCGCAGAAGAACCGTGAAGAGGACTATATTACGGAGTGGTGCCACTTCATGAAGTCGTACATGAAGTAGTAAGGTATATGGAGAATCTATACAAGCATGGAATGTAAACAGGAGATATGGTTCGGCAGTGATAGGAACTCACTAGAAAGCCTTAGTCACTATTTCTTTTGAATCCTACTTTTGATTTGGATAGAGAAGTGAATTTGAAACTATTGCTGAAGGCTAGAATGATGCTTATCCAAATGGGCAATACGGTTAGCGACACTTTATGTACTCCCCCATACCTACGACAGCTTGACGTTTTTTGTTTGTTTTGATGTTTCAGTCCAAATGGGCTTTTCGCAGTATCATTTCTTATACGACATTCTAGCATTTCAGCATATTCTAGTCATCAAACATCAAATCCACCAAAACTGACAGGACTTAAAACTTCTTAATATTCTGTCACATTTGAACATAGTTAAAAATCAAATTTCTAGTAATCCTTAATTCGTCCATTATGCCACATACAAAACTGCCATAACTTGTTTATAGTTGTACTGTACTTGGTTGACAATGATCTCAAATGCCATGAAGGCTAATCGATATCCTAACCACGTTCCACAAGACTAGTCACCGTTTGATAAATAAACTATGCAAAATGTTTGAACTTAAAAATAAACAAACTGATGAATAAATCTCAACCAGGACTAACTGAAAATGCATTGACTAAATGAGGTTCGAAACGCAACAAATGTGTGAACAAGAATAATAATTTTCATTTATTTATTGTTATTGATTTAACTTTTTGCTATCGATCCTACGCGAGTTTTCTCAATGGAGTTCTAGTTTATGAAGTCGAACCATATGAAATAAACTAAGACATTTTACTATAATAATAGACAATTTATTAGAGATTATGGATGATGAATTAGCAAATGAATTACCTTGGTTCGATGTGATGCAAAGAAAACCCAAAAGACAGGCAAGCCACTTATAGTACCTATCCATGCGATACTATATATTGCTTTAGCTGTTCCAAACAATTAGTCTTCTTGGAAGAAAACAATTAGATATCAATATCTTGAGTGGACTGTGGTAAATCTGCTCTGATATATTCCTCTATTTTATCCTTCGTGGACAACTAGTAGACGATTTAGAAATAAAAAACTTTAGTTAGTGACAATTGTTGTTATGCTCCAACAGCTTTTCTCATTTCATTAATGCAAATTGTTCTAAAATACCGAAAAAAATAGAAAGGTCGCCGTTGGGATGCTCTTGGGATGAATGCTTTTGACGACATCGACAAATACCATACTAAAAAAGGAGATCAATCATCCATTAATAATGTCCTTCGTTAGCAATGGAAGAATTAAAGTACGACTTTTTCACACACACACAAAAAGAAAATAGAAAACCAAACAAAATATGTAAAAGTTAAAAAAAATAAGGAAAGAAAAAAAGTTTCAAAATAAAATAAAATTAGCACAAATAACTTTGTGAGAAGAAAACTGAAACCATTAATATATTCTGATGCCGTTTCTCAGAAAGTTTTCAATTTTTATTTTCAGTAAAACTTTCGGACCTAATGATATGATGGCATTGCTTCAACTTTCTTTCCAAAACACGCTCTGACTCATAGTTCACAAGTTCAGTTTAAAACTATTTGAAATAACAAGAGACTACTGCAGAGCTAAATTGTTCAATGGAACAGCTGAATAATTGGAATGATTAATAATCTAACAATGAAGATCTGCAGGAGGTAGTTTCTCATGGTCAGAGCTCCTTTTGTCATTATATTCTCTCGTCAAAACTCAGTTTGATTGCCAGCTCTAGTTTGTGTAATTTTGCAAGTAGAGCAAGCACAATTATTTTTGTGGTCTGAAAAATTCTCTTCGAGCAAGATAGGCAGTTCTTGGTTCTGCAAGGCGTGGCGGTTAATTTTCATTGTAAACAGACCTCGAATGATAATACAGGATTATAATGGGCATCAAACTGCAGCTGACGGTTGTCATATTGTGTGCTCTTTTTACTTCATTATCAGGTAAGTACATCTATCACAGTAACTCTCTGTTCGTTTTCGACACTATGGTTAACTAATGGCTTTATTAGTATTTAATTTTATTAACGCTGCTGAGTGTAATGATTAAGGACAAATAAAGTAATGAAGGTATAAAATAACCGGCCCTTTTACCATCCATCATGAAGTACATTACTAAATGATATAATATATAATTTACATTTCTAAAATGGAAAGATCGTTTTTTTAAAAAAAAAAACATACTTAGCTATATTCAACACATTCGAATGCCCATATGGCGTTATGCGGTCAACAAAAAGTAATTCGATGACTAATTCTCGAAATTTCTTTCGCCTTCACACTCTAGTTACACACGCATCAAAACACTTCCTGACCATCTTGGAAAGCCTCTTAGCAGTGTTCGTCAGTCCCTTGTAGAAGATCGGTACCATTCCTTTGCGCGAGGTGTTTACTTTATGCTTTTGACCGCCTTGTAGTTCGAAATCATTTTCACATTTTTTTTGATAGAAAATGTCAATTAAACGGCATGAATAAATGATTTAAAATAAGCTGCCCTAAATCGGTCCTTAGAACTTAACATAAAAATTCTCCAAAACTAAATGGGAAAAAGGAACAAATGGTCTATACTGAGTAAAACCTTTCAATTAACTTCATCGGCTGTTTTGTGACAAGAAGAAGTCGTTGAGTGTTTCGTAGACATATTACTGACAACACCAAGCAAAGCAATATTTATTGGAGATTGAGTCAACCACATTCCGCCAGATTTGCTGCTATCTTTTGTCATATGCCTAGACCACTTATTGTACAATGTCTTATTTTTAAATCTTATTGCATAATAGCATTGTACAGTGAGTGGAATTCGTGGGGTCCCTGCAGTAAGTCGTGCAACGGAGAGCAGAATAGGACAAGATCATGTCATACAATTACCCTACAACCATGCGAAGGAAAAATACAGAAAAGAAACTGCAATGCAAGCGGCTGCTACCGTAAGTACAAAAACGTTTCCCCCGATGACTGGCTTGAGGACCTAAGCATTAAATGAAAATAATTAATTTTCTTGTTTAATGAAGGTAGTGTTTCTTGTGACCTTCGTTTAGTCCATGATCGAACTGGAATTTAAAAGAGTTTATTTTTGTGGAGGGACAGAAAACCAGTTGAAAACCCGAAGAAAAGTCTTCGAAGTCAAGAGACGAAGGAGGAACTCTACTCGCATATGACACGGAGTACGGGAATCGAGCCTTGGTTACTTTGGTGGGGGAGTGATCTCACCACTATCCCACCCTTACTTCCCAAACTGAGTAAATCATTTGCTGAGCGATATTCAGCATTTACGTTTTAAAAATGTGGGATCTGAGAAATATCGAATACCTAAATACCTCTTGAAACTTTGTACAATCTAAAAACTAGGTGGGATAATCTTTAGTGTGAAATGGTTTACATTTAGAGTGTGGGTCCTCTTGTAGGACCTTACACAGATCAAGACAAGGATATTAATTATTATCAAACTTCTTCACAGCATCCTCTGAGTTTATCATAACCAGTGCAGTTCTTGGTACCCTGATTTTGCTTCTGTTGGTTGTTTTGATTGTAATTATAATCAAGACAAGAAACACTTCCCGTACACTTACGAAGAAAAAGAATCGGTAAGCGAAAAGACCACAAAAATAAGTGCACACCATTTATTACTTTGACTAGTGGGTCTGTCACGTTTTCCTTACAAAGAGAAAGTCCTAGTCCACCTTTTTGTATCCTAGTTGACAGGCTCTTACATGTGCGCTTTGGCCTGAGGCTGCTCTATTAGAGAATGAAGAAATAGAAAACGCGCGCGCGTGCTGTGTGCTGTCATAAAGCACGCGGGGGTTGGCAGAACACGAGAGAAGTGTTAGGAGAAGCACGACGCGTAGCGGAGTGCTTCTGGACACTTCTCTAGTGTTCTGCCAATCCCCAAGTGCTTTATGACTGCACACAGCACAGCAAGCAAGTTTTTTATTTCTTTTATAAAATACAAATTACAATAACCGTTATTTAAGATAGGAATGACGCAACGGAAAGTGCGCGCGCGTGCAATGTGCTCTCATAAAGCACGCGCTCCAAACCAATCAGAACGCGTCATTCATAACAGTTATTTTATAAACTTTTTAATTCGAAGCACAACAATATAGAATCTGTAGGGCTACTCTACCCATGTTTTAGTCACTAAGGGACGGACCATTAGATTTTTGAGTGGGGAGTTGGACAATTTTTTTTGGTGCAGGAATTTTATTTTACGCCTCATGGCTGTGCAGGAAATTTTTTTGACATAATTTGGAATTTTTTCTGGCACTTTTCTTATGCACGATTTTTTTTCGATCTTTGAAGCTGTGCTCGAATTTTTTGGGGTTTTTGTCCCCCCCTCTTCCCACCCCTCTTCTCATCCCTCTTCCTTCCCCCCCCCCCCCTCCCCAAATCTAATGGTCTGTCACTAAGCTAAGACAGCTGTAGTAGGGTCAAAAAGCTATCGCCTTCTTTTATCTCGAGCTAGTAATATTTGTGGGTCGAAGATCTGAAAGCTGGAATCTGTTACCGACTAGCACGCTCCAAACTGAAACCGTAGTCTCCTTTTCATAGCCGAACAATATAGAACTTTCTTTCTCTCTTAGATTGATTGGAATATGAGGCATGACTTTGAGTTAGAAATGTGACTTTTCGTATTGTAGCCAGAAAAACATAAAAGCACAAAACCTTTTGGTTTAGTCTCAGACTTGCCCGCCATTTCAGATCTCAGACCCACAACGTTTTTGTAAATAGATATACATATTTTATTGCAGCGAAAATGTGTTAGACTTTGAGAATACCGCTAGCAATGGCCGGAAAGACAACAGCAAGAATTTTAACAAGAACATCGCTCAACGCACATCATCGGCAACTCCCTCTACCGTTTCACAGGTGACATACCTGCAAACAGATGCACCTGCAGGAACAGTTTTCAAGCCTTGGGGTCAAAAAGACTGTGATCTTTACTGACGTTATAGAATGAGAAGACGTTGATTTCAGAGACGGTTCCAGGATGTTTCGGAGGGGGGAGGGGGGTGGGTGGGGGGAGAGGGGGCGTGGTCAGTGCACCATCCAGGATTTTTGTTTTAGGAGGGGATACACCCTTTGCTTAAACTCACACACCATTAATGCAGTAGATAACGGTTCATCTAGGTGTTTGTGCGCTCCCTCTGCACCCCTGAAGTAGCTTTCTAAATTAAGTGTAAGTAGGATAATTCATTAGCTGTTTCGAGGCTGAAAAAAAACTGGGTCGAGTTGGCATTGCATTGCATTTTGGGGCTGTTTGGAGACAAATCGCAGTTTTTTCATCAACCTCAAACTAGTTAATCGAAAGATCCTAAAATATTCAGTTTTCAAAGCACTCTTTACGCTTACGCATGTGTTATTAGTTATCATTCGACTAAAAAGGCGTGCTCTGATCATGAAAATTAAATGCTTAGTGGATCCAACTTATATAGTGTCGCTCGCACGTGATTCCCATGGTTTTAAACGTCTTGGGCTTCCTTTGTCAAAGGCCAGGTATCTAAGCTAAATCCAAGATGGTGGGCAGTTTGAAGTGCTTCTTCTTCGCTATAATATCTGGAAGTTCAGATTCATATATTCGACATTATAAGGCTTTAAATGGTGGGAATATCACCTAAAAGAAATCTATGTTCACTTTAAAATATGGTAAGCTTACCAAATATGGATATGGAATTGATGGCCCACGCGAAAAAAAACTGACATATTTGCGAAAAAATTGATACGCGGCCATGAAACATAAAATAAAAATAAATTTTATAGATTATGATATATGATATATTATATATTATATATTATATATCAAATCGAATATATTATATATCAAATCGAATATATTATGCAGTCAATGTAATTAACGTTGTCCACCGAAAAAAGACATTTACACATTTAGACTAAAAGATATATCACGCGTTTCATTACATGTATGTATTCTTTGCCTCGTGTGCGTCAGCCTGAACTTTAAATGTAAAATTCAACTGTGAATCGAAAATCCAGAATGCCCTGACCATTTAGTGAGGATTTAAGATGGAGAATGGTATTTCAGCATTTGTTTTATGCCAGAACCGAGAAAACACGTGATAATACTTTTAGTCTAAATGTCTAAATGTCTAAATGTGTAAATGTCTTTTTTTGGTGGACTCATCCAATTTAAATCTTGCTCTAAATTGTCCACAATTTTGTAGCTTTTAAAATTCGATTTGTCGTAATTTTTGTTTTGTTTTGTGTAAATGTTTTGCTTAATTTTACTGACGCACGTGCCTATCATTTTACAAATACCAGTCCCTGTTTTCCTGAATAAATCCCGTATTGACCTTGGACTCGGTAACCATACAAAGCTCGTTTGTCTAAGAAAAGAAAAGATAATGTAAGTACACGAATTAACACTTTACAGAACAAAAAGTATCTATAGAACAAAATTTTAAAACATTAATATACTAAATCACAAACCTGAATGCAAGGACGAATGCCATATAGATCCACACTCAGCATCATCATGTCCGTCAAAAACTACAAAACAAAATGTTTTGGCACTTTGAATTTGTCTTCACATCTATGAATGCAAGTGTAAGTGCAACTGAGTCTTTGATGATGATGGTGGAGGTGCAGGCGACTGTGGCTGTGGCTGTGACTGTGACTGTGACTGTGACTGTGACTGTGACTGTGACTACGACTGTGACTGTGACTGTGACTTTGACTGTGACTGTGACTACGACTACGACTGTGACTGTGACTGTGACTACGACTGTGACTGTGACTTTGACTTTGACTGTGACTGTGACTGTGATTGTGACTGCGACTGTGACTGTGACTGTGACTGTGAATTTGACTGTGACTGTGACTGTGACTACGACTGTGACTGTGACTGTGACTGTGACTGTGACTGTGACTACGACTTTGACTTTGACTTTGACTTTGACTGTGACTGTGACTGTGACTGTGACTGTGACTACGACTTTGACTTTGACTGTAGCTGTGGCTGTGGCTGTGGCTGTGACCGTGACTGGGGCTGGGGCTGGGGCTGGGGCTGTGGCTGTGGCTGTGACTGTGACTTCGACTTTGACTGTGACTGTGACTGTGACTACGACTGTGATTTTGACTGTGACTACGACTTTGACTGTGACTGTGACTGCGACTTTGACTGTGACTGTGACTACGACTTTGACTGTGACTGTGACTGTGACTGTGACTACGACTGTGACTACGACTGTGACTGTGACTGTGACTGTGACTGTGACTGTGACTGTGACTGTGACTGTGACTGTGACTGTGACTGTGACTGTGACTGTGACTGTGACTGTGACTGTGACTGTGACTTTGACTGTGACTGTGACTGTAGCTGTGGCTGTGGCTGTGGCTGTGACCGTGACTGGGGCTGGGGCTGGGGCTGGGGCTGGGGCTGGGGCTGGGGCTGGGGCTGGGGCTGGGGCTGGGGCTGGGGCTGGGGCTGGGGCTGGGGCTGGGGCTGGGGCTGGGGCTGGGGCTGGGGCTGGGGCTGGGACTGGGACATCGACTTTGCAAGAAGGAAAACCGATACCTTACCAGAATGTATTTCGCTGCCATAGATTTTGTATCCAACGCTAATGTTATTGCATGTGTTGCTCTCCCACTGGTACGGATAATGATAGGATATGATAATTCGAGGACAACTTGAATATTATACAAGGAAATAAAAATAGTCAAACCATGTCTATTTACATCCGGTTACAATAAACAAACTGCGAATCATGCACCCTTAAACTAGCATGTATAAGACTGAAATTGGACGTGTGTGTGAATTAGTGTCACGTGGTCTGATACGGTAAAGCATTAGATCAGGCAAATAAGAGACACTTAAAAAAGATTATTACATACGCAGGTGGTCCTTGACCTGTGCATGATGAATCAAAGTTCTGAGCACCGCTTGGAATCTGGAATCATACAACATTATCATGCGGTTGTAAAGAAATAATATATACACCTAATAGAAAATACGTCGGGTTCAAAAAAAAGGTTATATCATCAAAGCTAAGACCGAAGGGGAGCATGGGAAGACAAACAATAATGCTAATTTCATGCGTATTGCAGTTTTCCCTTCCTGTGCGCATTTTATGTATCATAGCTTTGGCATGTTGTTAATCTAAGTCGACCGACTTTGCTCTACTGTGCATTCTTACATGTCTATATGCAAATATAATACACATTTCGAAGTACCCAAAATCTTTTTGGGTCTTAGCTTCGATATATGACCTTCTCGGACCCGACTACGTTTTTTCAATTAGGTGTATATGCATAATAACAGCAGGTACCATTTTTTTATTTGTTAGACTAGGCTGGTTATTTTGGCAGCTCTCGATTATCGCTGATTTGGGCCTGCCTTCACTCACACTCACTACCGCTACATTTACTATTTTATGCACACAACGCTCGACTCACAAGTTGATTGACTAACATTGAGGTCGACATGGTGCTTGGTTCTTTTTTATAGTTTAGCTGTGGTCACTTACCTCATAGAACGCAGTGTATGGACTATCAGAGAGCACATCAATTCTGAACGTTCCTGTCATAGATAAGGACACAAAAAAAAAACATTGTGCAGGATATTTTTGAAGTAATTCTTGGCCTTGAGATCTAGGCGAAATATTCCCTCATATTGAGGATTGAAAATCTTTCTTTGATGTTAATATTTTTCATAAGTCAAGACCCCAAGGTAGAAATAGTGCTAGGGGTCAATGGTTCTTTATCAGATCATGACGTCTCACGCCTAAGTGCTCTCATTCCCCCTCCCCCTTCTCCCTTCCCCTCCTCCCTCCCCCTCCTCCCCCCCCTCCTCCCTCCTCTCTCCCCTCTCCCCGCTCCCCTCTCCCATCTCCCCTCTCCCCTCTCCCCTCTCCCTCTCCCCTCTCCCCTCTCCCATCTCCCCTCTCCCCTCTCCCCTCTCCCCTCTCCCCTCTCCCCTCTCCCCTCTCCCCTCTCCCCTCTCCCCTCTCCCCTCTCCCCTCTCCCCTCTCACCTCTCCCCTCTCCCCTCCCCCTCTCCCCTCCCCCTCTCCCCTCCCCCTCTCCCCTCCCCCTCTCCCACTCCAAAAGTATAAGCACAAATACTATTTGATATTTACCATATTCTGACATGATATTAATGATGTCTTGGTCAGAAAGTTTTCTCGCTTGAACAGCGGTGGTCTCGTACTGAACGCATAAACTTGAATTGACAACGCAGTTGTTTTCTTCTCTTTGAAGATGATCATTATTAACGGCTGAAACTGACACAACTAAAGTCCAACCACCGTCTGGTAATTAAGCATATATTGTAGATTAAGATTGTCAGTGAGTCGATCCATTCATCTATCCAAACCCACCATAACCCATCCATTGATTCACCTATCCAATCCCATCCCATCCCATCCAATCCCATCCTATCCATCCGTCCATCAATTCACCCATCCATCGAACTATCCCATCCCATCCATTCACTCACCCATCCACTTATCCCAGCCTATCCATCCATCCACCAACCCATCCATCCCATCCATCTTCCCATAAATTCATCCCATCCATTCCCCCATCGACCCCATCCATCCATCATTTCATTCGGTGCTTTTGATTTGCTAACAAAATTTATTAGAAAAATTATCGAAGTTTTAGTGACAAAATCTTTTGGGTTTGTTTATCTTAGATGCATTTTACTGACCGTATTTTTCCATGTCGCAATAAACTGTCAAAATCTTTCCACGCTTTGTCCGGATAAGGTAATATCCACTTTTGGCCGATCGTTTTCTAGCTTTTGCTTCTGAACAAGATTGCGTAACGGGCTGATCATTGGCAAAAAAAATAGTTTTTTGAGATATAAAGTGCTACACACAATTAGCTAAGTCTTCTATATTTAAAGTCAAGTCAAGTTAAGTAAAATCAATGAAATATTTAAAAAACAATTATATGTTTTGTTGAATAAAAGTAAACAAAATTAAATATAATTGGAAAAAAGATAAAGTAAAATAAAAACATAGGAGGTGATGAGACAATGAGATAAAATAAATAAAATAAAAATAAATAAACAAGTTACAAGACAAGATGAAATAGAATGAAATGAAATATCTTGTATAGCCCAGTAACGTCATCATACCTTTTTCGTTCGCCATCCACCATAGCTGTAGCCTTGTCTCTCTGTGTAGTCGTTAGGAAAGTCATGTTTATCAGCAATATTCAGTTCACAGGTCTTACTTTCGAAATGAAAATTTGTGCTTCTACAGAAACCAGCCACAATACACTGATCCGTGCAGTTCTGGAGGTTGGTGTTGGGGATCGACTGAACCAAGTTGTTTTTCAAGTATTTACCGTATGTAGAGGAGAAAACATTACATTGTGATGCCATGGCAAAAGAGGTACACCATAGAAGGTATAGCAACGATGGAAATAAGAGTCCTGAAAACCGTATTAAATAATAATATTTATTATTGACGAGAAATTATCGGAATGAAGAAGTGTCTCGAGTTTTCGAGCTCGCTCCCTCCTTCGCTCCATCTCTGCCTTCCGCCCTGCCTTCCTCCCTAGGCCTTCGTTCCTTACTTCCTTCGTTCCTTCTTTCGTTCTTTCGTTCGTTCAGGTTCGTTCCTTTTTTCATCCTTCGTTTATTCCTTTCTTTCTCCTCGGTGAAACAAAGTCATTCCCAACGACAGCTACAAATAATGAGCCAAACTTACCTCTCATGACCAAGGTTGTGACTGTGAATATTTTCAGATTAAAAGTCAATTATCAATGAGAGAAAAGTAGATCAATTGCCTTGAGGTTTAGCTAAAAAGTCTTCATTCCTCACACAACCCAATTGTGTGCCTATCACTTTCACCTGCATGCGTGATCTCAGTATTCTAAAAGTATACCACAATCAGTTGTATTTCTCAAAGGCTTTTTGATACACCCTGTAATTACATGGCTACGGTGCAGTTACCACAACCGTATTCATAAGATTCTTTACTAACTTAGTTAATTTTTAATGCTTGCTACACGCGTAACTGACACATATAATTATCTTAGTTGGGACTTTCTGATCTAGTCAACCATTTATAAAGTTAGATAAAGTCAATAAATATGGGGTAGACTATGTTTTTACTTTAAAAGAAATATGTCGTTTCTTCCTTTTTTTGAAAATGTCGAACATTCTTTTTCACGTAGCCATGCAAAAGGGTGATAGCTAGGTGTGGCAGTAGAAACGTTAAAAAAACAAGAGAAATGGAATGAACCTGTTTATACTTTGCTTTCAAATCATGTCCAAACTACGTTATCGTCACCTGAAGGTAGAGTTCTCGATAAAAGTTCTATTTACCACTTTTCATAATTATTCAAACAACACAGAATTGCTCCCCTATAAGTATCGTGCACCGAAACAGATGGCTTAAACAAAGGATTCCATTCGAGAAGTATTCAGGTTTTTACAACCTGCAAAGATGCATTATTTGTAGGCAATAATTATTTTGACTCTTCACTATTCTTACTATCAATATCGTAGTTAAATCTAGTTACTATGAACTAATTAAAATTTTATTGACTTTATATTGTTCAACAAAAAGATATCCTTAACACTGAATCATTACCTTGATAGATAGATGGTTTCGTCGTGTAAAGAATGTTCGACATTTTCACAAAAAAGGAAGAAACGCCATATTATTTCTTTTAAAGTAAAAACATAGTCTACCCCATATTTATTGACTTTATCTAACTTTATGAATGGTTGACTAGATCATAACTATATGGGTTATGTGTCAGTTACGCGTGTAGCAAGCATTAAAAATTAACTAAGTTAGTAAAGAATCTTATGAATACAGTTGTGGTAACTGCACCGCAGGCATGTAATAATAATTAATAATACTTTATTCAAAAAAATGCAGATTACATATTTTGAAAAGGAAGACATTGAGGTTAGCCCTATATAAGTCCCCTAAAATTAAGTCCCCTAATTACGCGGTGTATCAAAAAGCCTTTGAGAAATACCTTTTTGTGGTATACTTTTAGAATACTGAGATCACGCATGCAGGTGAAAGTGATAGGCACACAATTGGGTTGTATGAGGAATGAAGACTTTTTAACTAAACCTCAAGGCAATTGATCTCCTTTTCTGTTATTGATAATTGACTTTTAATCTGAAAATATTCACCTTGGTCATGAAAGGTAAGTTTGGCTCATTTTTTGTAGCTGTCGTTGGGAATGACTTTGTTTCACCGAGGAGAAAGAAAGGAATAAACGAAGGATGAAAAAAGGAACGAACCTGAACGAACGAAAGAACGAACGAACGAAAGAAGGAAGTAAGGAACGAAGGCCTAGGGAGGAAGGCAGGGCGGAAGGCAGAGATGGAGCGAAGGAGGGAGCGAGCTCGAAAACTCGAGACACTTCTTCATTCCGATAATTTCTCGTCAATAATAAATATTATTATTTAATACGGTTTTCAGGACTCTTATTTCCATCGTTGCTATACCTTCTATGGTGTACCTCTTTTGCCATGGCATCACAATGTAATGTTTTCTCCTCTACATACGGTAAATACTTGAAAAACAACTTGGTTCAGTCGATCCCCAACACCAACCTCCAGAACTGCACGGATCAGTGTATTGTGGCTGGTTTCTGTAGAAGCACAAATTTTCATTTCGAAAGTAAGACCTGTGAACTGAATATTGCTGATAAACATGACTTTCCTAACGACTACACAGAGAGACAAGGCTACAGCTATGGTGGATGGCGAACGAAAAAGGTATGATGACGTTACTGGGCTATACAAGATATTTCATTTCATTCTATTTCATCTTGTCTTGTAACTTGTTTATTTATTTTTATTTTATTTATTTTATCTCATTGTCTCATCACCTCCTATCTTTTTATTTTACTTTATCTTTTTTCCAATTATATTTAATTTTGTTTACTTTTATTCAACAAAACATATAATTGTTTTTTAAATATTTCATTGATTTTACTTAACTTGACTTGACTTTAATTATAGAAGACTTAGCTAATTGTGTGTAGCATTTAATGTTTCAAAAAACTTTTTTTTGTTGCCAATGATCAGCCCGTTCCACAATCTTGTTCAGAAGCAAAAGCTAGAAAACGATCGGCCAAAAGTGGATATTACCTTATCCGGACAAAGCGTGGAAAGATTTTGACAGTTTATTGCGACATGGAAAAATACGGTCAGTAACCCAAAAGATTTTGTCACTAAAACTTCGCAATCTTTGTAATAAAATTTGTTAGCAAATACTAGATTATCGAATGAATCGATGGGTGGATAGGGGTCGATGGGGGAATGGATGGGATGGAATTTATGGGAAGATGGATGGGATGGATGGGTTGGTGGGCGAATGGACGATTAGATTGGTAAATGGTTATCGATGGATGGGTTGGGGAATTGATATAGGTGAATGGATCCACTCACTGACAATTTTAATCTACAATATATGTCTTGATTACCAGACGGTGGTTGGACTCTAGTTGTGTCAGTTTCAGCCGTTAATAATGATCATCTTCAAAGAGAAGAAAACAACTGCATTGTCAATTCAAGCTTATGCGTTCAGTACGAGACCACCGCTGTTCAAGCGAGAAAACTTTCTGACCAAGACATCATTGATATCATGTCAGAATATGGTAAATATCAAATAGTATTTGTGCTTATACTTTTGGAGTTGGAGAGGGGGAGGGGGAGGGGATAGGGGGACAGGGGAGGGACAGGGGAAGGGGACAGGGGCACAGGGGATAGGGGAGAGGGAGGGGGAGGGGGGAGGGAGAGGGGGGAAAGAGGAGGGAGAGGGGGGAAGGGAAGGGAGGAGGGGGGATTGAGAGCACTTTAGGCATGAGACGTCATGATCTCATAAAGAACTCTTGACGCCTAGCACTATTTCTACCTTGGGGTCTTGACTTATAATAATAATAATAATAATAATAATAATAATAATAATAATAATAATAATAATAATAATAATAACTTTACTTTAACGTCTTGAATACTTCTAGCCGGGCACAAGCACTCTCCTAATCGGGAGAAAAAAATAATACTTAAAGACTTTTAGAAAGCTAAAAAATAATAATAATAAAAATAATAAATGATAATAAATAAATAAATAAATGAAAAATATTAACATCAAAAAAAAAATTTTTTCAATCCTAAATATAAGGGAATTTTTCGCCTAGATCTCAAGGCCAAGAATTATTTAAAAAATATCCTACACAATGTTTTTTTGCGTCCTTATCTATGACAGGAACGTTCAGAATTGATGTGCTCTCTGATAGTCCATACACTGTGTTCTATAAGGTAAGTGACCACAGCTAAACTACAACAAAGAACCAAGCACTATGTCAATCATCAGTCAATGGTACCTGCTGTTATTATGCATACATATATTACTTATTTACACGCGCATGATAATGTTGTATAATTCCAGATTCCAAGCGGTGCTCAGAACTTTGATTCATCATGCACTGGTCAAGGACCACCTACGTATGCAATAACTAATTATCAACTTCTATATGTCTAGAATCTTCATATTTTTCATATTTCGTTTAAATGTTTTCCATAGAAATGTACCCAATCCTCTATGACGTAATGCTTTCCCATTTTAGACCAAGTGATACTAATTTTCACATGCGTCCGTGCTCAGTCATGCAAATTAGTTTACTCAAATCTCCCCGTTCCCCCCACCCACCCACACACACACACTCTAGATCTCCGCTCTCAAAGATGCATGCTTCGCGGTGTTCCAGCGTTCCAAAATAGACAACGTTTGAATATATTTCTTTCTTTCTATAATATTCAAGTTGTCCTCAGATCATCATATCCCATCATTATCCGTACCAGTGGGAGAGTAATACATGCAATAACATTAGTGTTGGATACAAAATTTCTGCCGACAAAAAGCATTCTGGTAAGGTATTGGTTTTTCAATTCCTCCTTGCAAAGTCGTTAAAATAGCAAACAGTCGCAGTCGCAGTCGCAGTCGCAGTCGCAGTCGCAGTCGCAGTCGCAGTCGCAGTCGCAGTCGCAGTCGCAGTCGCAGTCGCAGTCGCAGTCGCAGTCGCAGTCGCAGTCGCAGTCGCAGTCGCAGTCGCAGTCGCAGTCGCAGTCGCAGTCGCAGTCGCAGTCGCAGTCGCAGTCGCAACTATCACCATCACCACCACCACCACTATCACCACCATCAAAGTCGCAGTCGCAATTCAACTTGCATTCTTAGACGTGAAGTCATAATCAAAAAGTGCCAAAACATTTTGTTTTGTAGTTTTTGACGGACATGATGATGCTGAGTGTGGATCTCAATGGCATTCAACCTTGTATGTTGAAGGTTTGTGATTTAGTATACTAAATTTAAATCTTTTCATTTTGTTCTATAAAAATATATTTTAGTTCTGTACAGCATTAAAAAGATGTTTGTTAGTTCGTCGTTCATTCGTCGTTCGTTGGAAGTTGAAGCATTGACTTGTGTACTTGCATTATTTTTTCTTTTCTTAGGCAAACGAGTTTTGTATGGCTACCGAGTCCAAGGTGAATACGGGATTTATTCAGGAAAACAGGGACTGTTATTTGTAAAATGATAGGCACGTGCGTCAGTAAACGTAAGCAAAACAATTACACAAAACAAAACAAAGATTACGACAAGTTGAATTCAAAAAGTTACCTGAATTGTGGACATTTTAGTGCCAAAATAATATTGCGTGATATCGAGCATGATACAAAACCAAAATCAATTGTTTTGATATACTTTTTTTGGGGAAAAGCAAAAATTTTTCAATATCTGAAGTGAAAACGAAAGAACTAGGCATGATAAATATAATTTCTGCAAAAACATAAAGAAATAAAGAAATAAAGAAAGTAAAGAAAAACTACAGATAATACATTATTCATTGTCCAGTGATATGCGATTGGCTGAATGTTGTTAGCCTGCGTGCCGAGTCGGACTTTTCTCTCGTATAGACTTAACAGTTAGTTACGTTGGGCTGCACGCAGGCTAATTGCAACCAACCAAATGCTGTGCATACATTGTGCATACATTGTGCATACTGCTTCTTTATTTCATTTTAGCTCAATAGCCACCATATTTAATATTCCAGTTCTCTGTTCAAATTGTCTGTTGCTCAGGGTTAGCCTCGAATTTGTGTAAAACATTCAAGTGTTCTAGTGAAAATGGTGAAAGTCGTTGTTTGTATCGTTGAAGCTGTACATTCAATTCTTTTACTTTATCGTTGGTATTTGTGAATATTTAGTCACTGCTTCTAGGGTAAAGCCTGAGTAAATGAGTCTGTAATCAAGGAACACAGCGGTATTGTAACTTGAAAAAGGTCAATTTAGATCAGAGTACTCCGCCATTTTAGTTCAACGATAACTATTAATAAAGCATGCGAAAGTGGTGTACACAAGCACACGAAGAAGCATTTTCAGCTAAGCGGTGAATTTTGTTCCAGTCAATCACAGGGCGTTTAGCTGTTTTGCCGCCAGCCCTCATCCCAGGTTACTCTAACCAAACTTTTTTGCGAATTTTTTTGTTTTCTTTTGACTAAGATATATTATACGTGTTTACAAGAAGCAGAAATATGGAAAGGAAGAATAAAAACAATCTCACTTTACCGCCACGTTTGCTTCGTTCTTTCAAGCTCCAAAAATGATTAGAGCTGGTCATATTTTCCACTGATTACCTTCCCTCACCCCATCCCAATAAAAGACGTAACATCTCTCAAGATGATTATTTGTTAAGGATATCTTTTGGTTGAACAATATGAAGCCAATGACATTTTAATTAGTCCATAGTTACTAGATCTAACTACGATAGTTAGAATAGTGAAGAGTTAAAATAATTATTGCCTACAAATAATGCATCTTTGGAGGATGTTTAAAAACCTGAATTCTTCTCGAATGGAATCCTTTGTTTGAGCCATCGATCTGTTTCGGTGCACGATACTTATAGGGGAGCAATTCTGCGTTGTTTGAATAATTATGAAAATAAATAGAACTTTTATCGAAAACTCTACCTTCAGGTGACGATAACGTAGTTTGGACATGATGGGAAAACGAACTAAACAGCCTCATTCCATTCTTTGCTTTCTATCTAACTACAGTTTGCTCCAAGAGGGGCAGGGGGAGGGGGACTGGGTCTTGGAAGGAAATTCATCAGTAAAAAATAAACTTTTTTCAGAGAGGTTCTGAAACTTTATTTTGAAAATTGTTTTACGAATCACGCACATTTCAAAATAATCACGCGTCTCAATGATACCTGGATTGACGAATCACGTTGTATTAGCAGTTTCAGAGTTGGAGAAATGGGTATCTTGAAGTGCTTTGAGTACAGGACGCTCCGACTAACAAAAATTCAATAAAGGAGCTTTTTTTTCTTCCGGACTTTATTTTCACCTATGTAAGCTTATAATGAATGATTCTCGTTGTGTTGCAACATCTATAAGTGAACCAAAAAATTTTTTTTATTAAGTTAAAACAATAGGCCCCTTTTATACCTCGCTGTACTTTTGCTATTAGTCGCAAACAAATTAATATTTCAGTTTTTTGATTACAGAAGAACAACTTGTGCTATGATGTGACTTGATTCACGACTCAATTGTTTCTTCCATTTGTTTATAACAACACTTGCTAGTTCTGCAGTGTCGAACGAAATTCCCTCCAGCAACTTTTCCTGACAACAGAGTTTTCTTCCTAGATAACCTTTATGTCAGGACTTTCTCTTTTGGGGTACCTGTGGTATTACTGTGATACTTTGAGGTCAGTGGTTGTGTCATACAAACAAGATGGCGGCTGATACAGCTGTGGTTGTTGGTTCGTATTTAAACGACAATAACAAGACAGATAAGCACATTTTTACACTCTTAAAATGCGTAAAAGAAAACCAGTGTCTTCTAGAATACGTAAGTGTGCAAAGTTTTAACGTCTTAACTTGTTAACTTTCATGAAGGCTTAACCACGTGGGCAAACTGCAAGCATATTTTTTTCTACAAATTTAGCTTATTGTATCTTTGTTGAGCTAAAATGATTTTACTTGGCTTGAGAAAAAATAGTAGATAAAAAATGTTATAAGACGCTCATTCTATTGCTATCCTTTGTTTTACATTGACTATTTAGTCACTACAACTTTGTTTCAACGGGCGAGTCAAAGAACACTGTGAAATATATTTTGCTAATTAAGATTAAGCAAAAATACTGCATTTCATTCCAATCTTCTTAAAATATAACCCATGAACATGATTACTTTACAAGTTTTCCAAATAAGTTTTGCACTTTTTAGCTCAATATTTCTAAAGGGATACATAATTTGTTGACAGGAGTGTAGTAAGGATTGGACTGCAAAAGCAAACAGCTTTTTAAATTCAAAGACAGAAAGGTAGGCAGAGGGCATATTTATGACTATGTGTGTCTTACAAGGTCTTGGATTTTATGCATTTGGAGCACTTGTAATAAGACTCCCATTGGATCATCCCCCCACCCCTCCCCTTCTCTATCCTACACATCAGCCTTTGGCTTCCCCTTTCCCATTTAAACAAAAAACACTCCCCATGTGAACTCCATTATCTATGATACCAGATAGGAGTGAATGTATACCCTATTTTACCCCACAACATGGGTGTCATTAAGCACCTCTACAGTTGTATATTCTTTTACACATTTTCAATGGATTTTTTGAGTGACATTTTTGGCTATTATTAAGATAACTATCACCTGATTAGCTCAGTTGGTGAGAACATTGGTCTGTTGTGTGTGAGGTCGTGGTTCAAGCCTCGGCTGGGCCATCACTCAGGGTTGTAAAAAAAACAGCGGAGAAGGTGTTGCTAATTACTGCAAATGGTTAAACTTTCTAGTTGCTCAGATGTCCATGTTAATGGCAGTCCTGTCCTTAATTAACTATGGATGTTAAAAGAGGACCACAAGTTTATTAGTTGAAAAATTGCTGTGTCATCCTCAAACTTTGTATCTCTTCTATAGATAAAGTTGATTCAATATTCAATTTTAATGATTTGCTGTTGTTGTAAGATGGCTAGGTATCAGCTTACTGGCAACCATTATACCACAGTGTGACACGGAGACTTTTACAATTAACTGTATAACATGGATAAAAGCTATAGTGCAGGCTATCCAGGTAAGGCTGTGTTAAAAGTGCTAGTTGCTATGATATAAGCTTACAATCATCTTAACTTTGCGAACCAGAAAATAATTCACTCAGTGATGAAAAAAAAAAACTAGGCAAGAACTTAAAGTTGTTATAATGATTGGCAAACTAAGTCATCACAATTCTAATGTTTGTAAACACCAAAAATGCTAATTTTATTAAACTACAGGCTGTAGTTGACTTTGGTTATTAAAGACATTGTACAGACATTTAAAAAAAAATTAATATCATCTAATAAAGTTTGATAAGTAAAATACAGGGATTCTCAACTGATTTTATATATTAATAGTGTAGTTTCAGAAAATATCCATACCTCACCCATGGAGGAACAAAATTACAGAATTTGTATGGAGGAATTTTTAGAAGTTCCTGGGGGTAGGGGGGTCCTTTTACAAATTCCGTCCATGGTGGGGCATGGATATTTTCTGGAACTACACATTATGACATTAATCACAACTTGTTATTTAGTTGTACCTTATTTATTCCAGTCTTCTTCAGCTTCATCAAGTTTGATTCAATGTTCTGTGAGGGTTATGGATGATTTGATGAAATATGCTATACAGGTATTTATTTACCATATGTCTTGTATTATTGCATTCCCTAATGGTTAAGACACAGTGTCAGGGCAAACAAATAACAGCTGGTCAGTTGCTGATCATGATGACAGACCAAATTATTTTTAGCTTGGTCATACCTTATTTCTGACTCAATGTTACTGGTCAAAATAACACTGAGGCAAAGCAAGCATTTTACTTCACAAGACATTGTGTATTCTTATGATCAAATTTATAGAGATAATAAAATTCAAACGTTATTTTGGAAAGCAAAAAGCCCCTTTAAAATCATTTTTCAGTCATGGTTTTTGTTGATTCTAACATATTCCTTTTTCTAGTTTCCAGATATATCAAGAACGATTGCAAATTCTGTCATGCCATCATTGATCTCAGCACTTTTATCTCGAAAAGACAAGGTACATTATATACAATGTATATATTGGGTAATTGTAATATCTAGAACTTGCACTAAATCCAATTCTTGTGTTCAAAACAAAAGCCATGCCCCATATTGTGGACGTCAGAAAGGGGTGTGTCATAGAAGGAGATGAGCGAAGGTGGTGTATCTGCACCCTGAACACTCCCCAGTCAGGCACTTGGTTCTTGCATTAAAAATAGATCTATTTTCATTGTTTTACCCCCAGATAGAGACTTACAAGTAGTATTTGCAAGGGGAACTTATACTTTATAGAAACAATACCTTGTACTCTGTCAGGCTTGCACTCAACGTTGTGTGGAATATGCATTTTTATTGTTTAAATTGTGCCATCTTCAAGTTACCTTCTTGATATTTTTGAAGGTTTTGATGTCAATGATAATTTGAACCTATTACTGACCAGCCTAGATAGTATATAAAAAGCTATAAAATTACTGACTCTGTGCCAATCCATTTACTTTTGCAGGATGTTGATAGTATATTATCTGGTATTTGTACATGTGTAAGGTATATGCCAGGACCTGTAGCACCGTTCAAGGTAAGAGGTACCGACATAATGGTTGATGCATCCATATTAATACATGTACACTCTCAGCTATGTATTGATAAACAGAAATATTTTTTTAAAAATTTTGGTTATGTTTGGGTTAGATTGCTTGTGACCCTGCTCAGCAATGCAACTCGGGGGTTCAATTCCGAAGTTGAATGTTGTATGTGAAGACAGAGTCTATTGTTGGTTCTCTCTTTTGCTTTAAGGGGTTTTCTCTGGGTTTTCTAGTTTCTATCCCTCCATAAAAATCAACTTCTATTGTAAATTCCAATTTGATCATGTAACGAGGGTCACAGGTTTGTCAGCCACTTGCCATTAAGTGCTACCCTTGTAAAACATGGACTTTTTGTTATTTTGTTTAGTTTGTTTGTTCATTTTTTCTTGTATCACATATTTATTAACTAGGTTCAAATAGAGAGCTACATTATTCCTTGTCTGGATTCCTGGAACACAAAAATTAGAAAGGTAATTGATAATAATGTTAACAGGGCAGTAGTTCTTCATAAAAATAACTACATGTAAATGTTTCTTTGTCATACATGTTAGAGCTTGGCAAACAAGGGTGCTTTTCCTCCTTCTAGGAAATGTAACGTGCTAAATTCCAATTTGATCTGTCAGTTTGTGTTTCATTAGTTAACAGTCAGGGATCAGAGAATGCTCTGGTAAATGAGAAAAATTCTTGAAAACTCAATGAAACCCCTGCTTTGATCAGCCCCAAGGTTGTTTAAGGATTTGATAAAATTTGATGGAGCTTCATTCCTATAAAGTTCGCATTATGGGATACAGTACTTTGCACCCCATTTTTTTTAATGAAACCCCTGCTTTGATCAGCCCAAGGTCGTTTCAGGATTTGGTAAAATTTGATGGAGCTTCATTCCTATAAAGTTTGCATTATGTGATACACTGTACAGTACTTTGCACCACATTTTATTTTTGTTCATGAATGACTACTTTATTTTTTTGTTTTCATAGAATACTTGCCAGTGTTTTGCTCTTCTTGCTGGCTGCAGCAGCAATACAACATCAACTGACAAATACAAAACCAACTGGGAGTGCCAGTGGAATAGAGTTTTAGCCACAATAAACCATGCTTTGAATAATCTGTATGCGAATGTTGAAATGTCAAACAACCCACTAAATGGTAAGTTGAACATTATATCACTAGTTACTGTTACATAAGTACAGCCTGGAAATATTTATTAAATACAAAGTATTTTTAAAAAAAAAAAGAGCAAAACATTTATTGGTGCTGCAAGAAGCTGCAGGCAATTTTTGAGAACGATGCCAGAGCAGATCCAGAGCTTACAATATTACAATAACTGATCTATGACTTTACAAAGGGGTTGGTCAACATTGTTTAGGTCCCCCCCCCCCCTACTATCCCTAAATCAACCACTGTTTGTTCTTAAATAGTATGTTCACAGATCAAAAAGGGGGACTATGTATGGCTCTCTGGGTAAGACTAGTCGGCCAGTCACCTCCATTTGGGGTTTTTAAAAACATGAATAAAGAAAAATGTAAAATCTAAAGAGGAAGCTGTATCTAAATACTGCAGGCTTTCTTGGTGACAGTCATTCCAACCTCAATTCAACATGGATCCATATTCCATTACGTAATCAATGATGATGAAATGTTATTTGATAAAATTAAGAACTTTTTTATCATATACATGTAATCTATAACTATAAATGGATTTTATATGAATAGATACCTTGCTTGGAAAGACAGAGACATTGGCAGTGAGTGATATAACTGATGCAGAACCTGAGAGAACCAACGTATTGACTGCCAGACTGATCTCACTGTTGGATTGTCTCAACATCATGACAAGGTATGATACCAAATACACAAGCTTTCTTTTGGTTTACTTATGATAATGACTTAGATCAGCCCAGAGGTTGTTTCAGAATCTGTGAATGAGCTGTGCCCTGACTTGGATCAGCCCAGAAGTTGTTTCAGAATCTGTGAATTAGCTGTGCCCTGACTTTTGTCAGCCCAGAGGTTGCTTCAGCATTCAAAAACAAAAATTGTTAAAGGCTCTTCATCACTGTAATCATTACCATGTACGGGTCTATCATTATCATATACATTGATGTTATTTTGTCTTTCAGAGAGGGAACTCATAGAATTTCCATGATACCAATAGAAGATACTCTTCTACTAGTTGAACGAATTGTTGCAGTTAATGGCAATATGCTTGTAAGAATACTAATTGTAATTAATGGCCAATGCTAACCCTGATTTCTCATGTGAGCATTTGTCTGAAAGTCATTCAAAGTGCTTAATTAATTTAATGCAACAATTTTTACTAATTTCTAAACATATTGACTTTCAGAAAAGTGTGTCAGTTGATGTAGTTCTTTTAAAGACCTGCTTATCTGTCATACATGAGAGTGCTATAAGACTGCTTAACTCCTTATTACAAAGGTAGGCATCAGTATACCTAGGTTGTTGGTAAAAAAATAAGGCTAGTGATCCTATATCTGTACTACAATATTCTATTATTTACCAATAATTATTAATGTTTTTAAGATGCAGAAGTCTTCTCTTGCCAAACAACCACCAGATATCGAATGTGCTGATAAGAGAACTGTCCTGGACATTAAATGACAAGTCTCAAGATAAAAGACATGATGGACACAAACCTTACAGGTATATCATTTGTTTTTGTTGATGATTTTTTTGTTGTTGATTTCTGTAATTGATGTTTTTGTTGATGAGGTTGTTGTAGTTGTCGTTGTTGGTGATGATGCTGTTGTTAACATTATGGGAATTAAGCAGAGGCAGAACTACAGGGGGAGGGGATGGATGTAGGGGGGTATGAACCCCCATCCATCCCTCCAGGTGAGCTGACATTAACTGCATTATTGATGCTGAACTAGTGATCCTCCTTTTCATAAATAGTGCACCCCATCCTAAAAAAATCTTGGATGCACCCCAGCTAAGGGGAGGGGGGTAGTAGTGCAGTGGCATTTGTCTTTCACTTCTGGGTTCTGGGGTTTGAAACAGGTCCGGACTTAGCATACCATGACGTGAGAGTTTGTTGAGTCTGTTGGTCCCTTGATTCAATATTTTTCTCTACGCTCTCTGGTTTTCCTGATGGGTGAGTAAGCCATGTCCTGAATTTGATCAGCCCTGAGGTTGTTTCAAAGTCTCAAATTTAAGGTTACTTTCTTGCTGCTTAGCAAAACTTACAGCTAGGATGGCCACATCAAAAACCAAGCATTGATTCTATAATTGTTTTCAGTAATCTTCGATGCATTTTGTTCAAGTGTTTCATCAACTGGTGCCATCTGAAGGCCAGCATCAGTACAGATATTATAAAGAAGGTTATTCTTAATATCTTGACTGACATCAGACCACAGACCAAACAAACTAAGGTACTCTTTAGTCCTGCATATTGAATTAATATTATGCCTTTATTGGTTCCTATTGAGATGTTAGAATCCTAAATTTAGGCTTGGATCCTTTTCTGTAAACATGTGTTAAACCTGTGACAAATCTAGGGGAGGGATGTAGGGAATATGCACCCCCAGGCCCCCCTCCCTAGATGAGCTGATACCTAGAAGTTGTTATTGTACTTGATCATTTAAGTAGTGTACCTCATCCTAAAAACATCCTGGTTGAAAATAGCATAAGATTTCTTTTCTTTTATTCATTTGTTTGTTTTTATAGCTTATGAATCCAGATGACCATAAACAGCCAAAATCTTCCAATAAGGTATGATGTAAAGTGGTTATTAGTGTAATGACTACAAGTTGCTCGAAGATGAATGTACATTATCACAAGCTCTTTCCAAAAGCACAATGCCATAATGGTATATGATTGGTAGTTATAAATGCATGCATTAATTGCGCCATGCATGGATTAGTTGGATGGAAAAAATAGTTTGAACAAACCCCCCCCCCCCCCCCCCTCTTCACCTTTGTAGAAGTACAAAATAATGTTTAGCGCTTTTATATTTTTTTCAAGAAATGGTATAACTAAGATTGGTAGAAAAACGAACCTCCCCTTGTCTACCTTGAATGCCTATTATTTTGATACCTCCAACTTTGTGTTTAGGCAAAAAAACGAAAGCTTCAAGAAATGGAACAGCTAAGCACAAGTATGTTGTCATGGAGATACATCTATTTGTAGATAGTATAGGATAGTATAGGATGACTGATACATATTTTAATATTATAGTTACAAATCTTTTTACACCATGTTGAAGTTTCCTACTCATTCACTTGACAGATATTATATTTTTAAGTGACCAGCCCCTGATAAAATAGCTATTTATAGGCTTGTGTGATGCCAATCAAGGTGTTTCCAGGACAACTGTGTATTTTTAAATGCTGATATATGTTTTCTGTTTTTATTGACAGGTCAAAAGAAAGAGAACCCTATCCACAATCTGTGTGTCTGTCATGCTGCACTATCTGGTCTGTAGGCACTTTTAATGTCCACAAATGTAACATGATCATAATTAATTTCCCTTTTTTTTTCCATTCAGCTCTATATGCAATTTTAATGAATGGTGTGGCCAACCTCACCAAAGACTTATATCAGGTTTGATTTCTTTGACAACTGATTTGACAATCAATATGAACCATGAAATTAGAGCCTACATGTAGTCAAAAGATAATACCACTACTATCGAGACCTTACCAACACCTTACCAACCACTTACTGACGCCTTACTGACACCTGACCAACCACTGAGTGACACCTTACCAACCACTTACTGACACCTTACTGTCACCTTACCAACCACTTACTGACACCTTACTGTCACCTTACCAACCACTTACTGACACCTTACTGTCACCTTACCAACCACTTACTGACACCTTACTGTCACCTTACCAACCACTTACTAACACCTTACTGTCACCTTACCAACCACTTACTGACACCTTACTGTCACCTTACCAACCACTTACTGACACCTTACTGTCACCTTACCAACCACTTACTGACACCTTACTTTCACCTTACCAACCACTTACTGACACCTTACTGTCACCTTACCAACCACTTACTGACACCTTACTATCACCTTACCAACTACTTACTGACACCTTACTATCACCTTACCAACTACTTACTGACACCTTAATGACACCTTCCCAACCACTTGCTGACACCTTAAAACCACATAATTAATACACCTTAGCAACACCTTACCAACGACTTACTGACACCTTAAAACCACATAATTAATACACCTTAGCAACACCTTACCAACGACTTACTGACACCTTACTGACACCTTACCAACCACTTACCAGACCTTATTAAGCATTAACCAACTACTTACAACACCTTACCATTTATTATAAAGATGGGTATTGGTGACACTGGGAGTAGTTTTTGTCTGGTAGTCATTACTTTACACATGGTTCTATTCATGTCACAGGAGATACAAGGGGTGTTGCTAAACCTTATTCTGCAATGTCAAGTATCTGTACCTGGAAGAATGCCATCACCTTATTCCGATGCAGACTGTCGTAAATCTCTTTATCAGTGTCTGCTGGCATGCGTCGTAGCTTGTCCACCACAAGCACCTTCTTCCATTCAGTGTGCCATAAGATGCTGTACAAGGGGCTTACAAGATATGCACCCCAAGGTAACTGTTTAATTAGGACAGGCATCTACACTCACAATTAATTACTTCCCCCAAACGTTTTCTGTAAGTACTCCAAACCATAGGCAAGTTCACACATTTACCCCGCTGCTACACTCACTTGTAAGATATTGTCTCACCCATGCAATATCCTCTATATGTTTACTTATGCGGTATAGGATGTACAATACCTAGCAAGGATACCATTTTAAAAAGGGTCTTGAATCTTGATTATCAATCTGGCCATTACAGGTTTGTTTGATACAAATAACATCATTAATAAATATTATTGATTATTGTTACTAGGTGTCAAGCTACTGCCGAGAAGCATTAACTATATTGACTGCCATTATACACCCTTTAGTACCTTCTCTTGAGAGTGCAACACAGTTTGTTATGCTTCCAACAAACAGCAAAACATGTGTAGTCCAAGATAACGATAAACACCAAGAAACTAATGCCCTATCTGCTGAAACATCTGTGGTTAACCAGAATGGCTCAGAAGTACCAGCTCATGATGGCAGTAGGTTGTTAGAGGGCACAGTTTTGGACGTGCCAGTAGGTGTATGTGAAAGTATGCAGGCATCATCCAATACCTACACAAAAACCCAACCTAGAGAGAATGAAGAATTGCAGATCAACACTGATTTTAATACAGATATTCAACAAATTAATATATTTAGAAGCACTCTTTCAAACCAAGATCCAATGGACACAAGAGAATCGATAAACACACAAGCCATTGAATGCACAAAACACTCAGATCTTTATTCCTCTTCAAAACATCAGTCAAAATCTGATGTATTAACCAAAGACAATGTGGATATTGCTGCTTCTGGGGCATCAAAAAGTGATGTTTTTGAGTCAGATTTGCAAGAAGACACCAACATCAGCCTACCATTGACAGATACTTTAGATGCTGAAAGCATTGAGATGAGTCCGGCTAAAATGCAGAAGCTTGGTGCAGGGAAACATATTGTCGTGCGAAAAGATGAAGAGAGACATGAGGGAAAGACTAGTATTGGGAATGCTAAGACAGATGAGGTATGATATTAAAGAATGATGTATTTTTGAAATCATTAATAGTTTCAACAAGGTTGAAGAGGTTCTTTTAATCAATCAAAACATATTAGTTCAGTATTTTTATTAATGTTTAGTAACCATATTACAAATACAAGACTTTTCGGATCAGATTTTCATGTCTTCAAAGCAAAACAACTCAAAAACGGTTTGATAGAATCTCTAGTTTTGGATATGTTTTTTCTCTATAGATTTAAAAAGCTATAGGCAAAAATATATAAAATAAAGTTTTGCAATGCCGAACTTTTGTTAGAAGTTTTTTCATTATTTTTAAGAATTCTTAATTACATAACTGTCTTGTTCATTGAGTGCACTTCTAATGATCCTGTGATTCTGTTATAACTGCTTTAAAACCACTCAAGTTTGGCATTGACACTGACCAATATTCCTTTTTTTTCTTCAGGATATGGGTGATGTAGATGAAATGCTTGCCACATTTGTGAATACTTCTCCTGATTCAGACAGTGACTAATATGACCATTCCATAAACCTTAGATTTTATTTTTATTTGCCAAACAATCAGTGCTAGATTTCAGTTTAAAAAAAGATCCATTTGGAACAAGACTTTGAGATTAAAGGCCCTGTTACACAGTCAAAATTTGTCTACAATGGCGTTGTGAGACAAGTTTAATGTGGTTTGAAAGTTTCAAGAAAAGTGTTACACCTCATAATTTCTTCCCGAGACTTCGCAAATAAGCTTTGGTTGCATGAGTAGAAAGCAGTTCTGTGTGTAAATTTCATAAAACTCTCCTGAAATGCTGTGGCACACACCTTTTAGTGTAGAATGTAGAATGTTAATAAGGAAAAAAAGGCATGTGATGGTAGGTTTTCAGTAGGATGTTAGCAAAATAATAATAGCTTGGTAGATGGTGTATTAATAGTCAGCGTGTGGAAATGTTGATCTACAGTTTATCAAACTGAAATCCAGTCTTACCTTTATCACTTAATTTTTTTTATTCTTAAAAGCTATATCTAAAAACAATAAAAAACATATAATTTTGTGTCTCGTTAATCAAGTCTATACTATCCCACAGTAAATCTAAAAAAATATAGAACTATAAAAATATAAACTTAAAAACACAAGACAATATAGTTAAAATTAAAGCAAGTGTTATATCAGTAGTTAAGAAAGGAATTATCAATTTAAAAATAAAAACTCAAGCATGTAATCACTATATAAAACACAGCTATGAAGATGTGCTTGTACACGAGTCCTTTCTCAACAAGTATCCATCCACACTTCCCTTTTTTCTTTCAAGTTGTTGTTCTTGCCGCCTTTCTTTGTCAAACTGTTGTTGTAATTTCATAGCAAAAGCAAAGTCCTCATCTTCTTGCTTGTGCTTCAATTCTAATTCTTTGGCAACACCAGTATTATTGGATCTTGTTTTGGGGATTTTTTGCGAGGAATTTTTATCTTGATCTAGAGATAAGAGGATCAGAATTTAACACTTGATATGCAGCAAAATTATTTATTACGTAATTAGTTGCTACTTATTAGCCATTTTGAGGTTAAGGAAAAAAATGTGTCAAGTTGGTATTTCAGTGCATTGCGGGCACTGTTTTAAGGGACAAAATAGATGCCATCTTGGAGATGGTTAGCATTTGTTCACTTGCCTAAAAGGACATATTGGCTAATAGAATGGAGGCATTTAACCCATGAAATAAAAAATACTAGTCAACGTGTAATAGTCAAATAGATGGCACAAAAGAAAACAATGGAATTTGAGTCTACTAATGTGTATTATTGGTCTAATATCTATTTCATGGGTTTAATGACTTCACTCTAAAATAACAGTAGGCAGTAACACATTAGATTTGTTTTATCGTTGACACTTAAAGGTCCTATTGGCCGACGTGAACAAGTGCTAACCCTGGGAAATATACAAGTCCCCTAAAATAGCCCCACAGTGCACAGCAATAACAACTTGACCCAATTTTTTCCTCATCTTCCTTGGAATGGTTAATACTCTTACACAAGGGTTGCATAGCCCCCTTAGACATGAAAGGGCTAAAGCAAAGCGATTGCCATTATTTGAAATCATCCAGATTCATGCATGAGATTCATACCTGATTTAACTGTGATATAACTATGCTCCACCCCTAATACCCCACTCCCTCCGCTCCCATCCAGAATATGTTGACTCTAAATAGGTGAATGTACAATGGGTCAATTGTTCCTAGTATTTCTTTAACTGACAACTAGAAATCCAATGGATATTCCAACTGAGCAAAATGACAATTGTAGTATGGTTGACACATAAAACATATAACTTGAGGGTCACAATTTTATCAGTTTTCATAGAGTGAAGTCATTAAATCCGTGAAATAGATATTAGACTAATACACTTTAGTAGACCCTAATTCCATTGTTTTCTTTTGTGTCAATTTGATTATTACACATTGACAAGCCTTTTTTATTTCACGGGTTAAATGCCTTAACTCTAACTGTTTAGTGTTTAACCCTCTTGAAATTAAGTCTTATTATTATTATTATCATTATCATAATTATATAGAACGTAACGACAGGTATCGACTCTTTAAACTATTAGATAATAAGTATCACACAATGTATACCTGATTTGCGTACTAACGAAGTGTTCTTTAATCTAATTGTTGGTGAAAACCATCGCTCTAGAGTAGGACTGTTAGATGTTTTAGTCTTGGTCTTGGCTTTAGATGAAGAACCAGCCTGTTTATTACCTACCACCTTTAATGGAGTTGCAACCTTCAGAAAATAAGATATGGAAGCATACTGGTATCAATAAAGGACATCAAAAATGTCCCAAGGAAAACTGGGAGAACCTCGATACAGTAACACACAGTTAATGTTATGTATTCAGAAAATCCATAGCGATATTCACTGTTTACAAACATTGACATCACAAATCTTTTCTCATTCATTTCGACCAGTAAAGCAAAAGATCTCTGTTTCAGTAGCAAATTTCTGGTTGGTATATTGATATCAATAGGTGACTGTCTTTCTAACATCTGTGCACTATGCTATTACTGTGGGCCCTTAAGTAATAATTACTTAATTATTAAAAGAATTATACAGCTTCTCATTAATCCCATATAGGTAACTGTCCAATTATTTTCTTAATTGGACAGGTCTTGTTGATATGGGATTAATTAGGCAGCTATATAATTAATAGGTAATGGGATTTCATCCTCCACAATCAAGAAATAATTAGACTCGAAAAATTCCTCTGACTGCCAAATTGGACTCGGCCTACAGACTCACATAATTTTGTCAGTCCTCGGAATTTTCCTCATCCAAATATTACTTAATTGGACAGCATGGAGTCCTATTACATATACTTATCATAAGCAGGTGATGTTGAGACTAGGCACTGTAAATTCAGTGTTCTCACCTTCATTTCATTTATTTGTTGATGCATTTTTCTAGCAATTTTTTCATCCATCTCTTTTAACTGTTCCTTTTCACCATGAACTTTATTCTCTTCTTCCATTAATTGACGAATAAATTCTTCACTAGCTTTGCATTCTTCTTCTCTAGCCATTTGAATCTGAAATATATTGACATACCCACATCTGTATAATATTTTGTCAGAGACAGACTTATACAAGATGACTTATCTGACTAAAGACAATGAAAAATAAGATTGCAATACCAGGTTGGAAGATCGCAGGTCAAGAGCTTTACCTTTCTCATTTCTTCTTCATATTCACTCCTAATTTCTCCATTTTCAGACAGAACTCTCTTAAATGGTCTGTGACCTACAACAGAAATATTTGAAAAAAAGCCATCATACAACTGGTGTCACATGGTATCATTACTTTTTTAGGATTGAAGTGGCTAATTAATAGCTTTATAATACACTCTAAAAAATTACTCGATTTTGATTGGACAAGAGGAGTACAATTAAATTCCAAATTGTACTCTGTAGAGTCCCAATTACGTTGCTAAGTTTTTTTGAGTGTATTATAAACAAAAATCCCACCACCTTTTTGTACATTTTGGAATTTATAGATACTTTTGATGTTTTGAAAGTTCTGAAATTGAACTTACCTAAAGGCTCATCCAATTTTGATAACTTTCAAAACATCACTCATACCCACAGTATAAAGCTGCGTTCATAACTTATGTCAAAGAGGGGGGGGTAGGTGAAATTGAGGGGGGATTGGGAAAATTTTGGTAGAAAAAAGGGGGGATGAGCAAATTTTTATCAGAAAAATGGGGATCATATTTTTTTGCATGACTTTAAGGGGGGGTGTTAAGAATTATTCTGGACGTTTCAAATTTTCACCTGCCCCCTCCCCCCCCCCCCCCCCCCCACCATACATTATGAACGCAGCCTAAGTTCCGAATTGTACTAGAAGATCATGGCTGCCGGAACCAGCTCCTAACGTACATTCTGCACAAGATAGGAAATGACCAAGAAATGTTCCAAATGTTGCTCCATTGATGTGATACACATGAAGTTCTCATTGTAATACCTCAGATCATATTTATGACTGGGGGAAGGGAGGGTGCAGCATATTTTTTTAAAGATTCCTTTATATTCTTCCCCCCCCTCCCCATGAAAAATCCTAATTTAAAATCTAAATTGTATAGAGTGTTTTCACTCATACAAACATTTCATTTCATACACTTTCTATCCTCCGGGAATTGAACTCTATTTCTAAAAATACTGTGCAGAAAGTTTCTATTGTTTATGGCTGCCTTCTCACGTGAGTGAAAATTGCCAAAAAACGAGAAACAATTCTCGTTAAAAAGCCTTCTCCATATTTAATATCTGAAGCCCTAAGTACTATGTTGAGTGGTAAGCGAAAGCTTGACAGCATGTCACGTTTCCCAGCTGTTTTGTGCTGACACAGATGTCTTCCTTCGTACTTACAAAAATCTTCACCATCATCGTCTATTCCTCTCATTCTCCTCTCGCATTTTTCTGGAAATAGTTTCTGGATAAGTTCCCATCGTTGCTGACATATTAGAGTACCATTTCGAGCTTGTTTACGAGCCCAGCTTGATATTCTAACGCGACATATTGGACATTGAAGGTTCGCTTCTTGGACATTTTGAGTGAAGCAAATCTTGCACAGTTCGTGTTTGCATGGCATTACAACGGGTTCAATAAGTAGCTGAAGACATATTGGACAGATAAAATCCTCGTACGAAGCATCTTCGACAACATCTGATGCATAGTTTTCGTACCGGATTCTTTTTCTCTTAGTTTTTGAGGGTAAAGACGGCTCATCACTTGCCTTTTCCGCCATTGTTCGGCCATTTTGCATAATTATGATTTTGGCGGGAAAATACGACGGCAAAGAAATAACAACTTCATCCCAATTAGGGAAGGGTGCGTAAAACATCCTCACAACCGATTTGGCAATTTCCTTGCCTAATTTTTAATTGTTTCTTTATAATAATTTATATTACAAGTCTTATCACACAAATAAGAATAACAGGATCCTCGAAATCGTAAAAAAAATGAAGATGTTTATGGCACATTTGAAGTCACTTGCCAAAAACACACCACAGGAATCCCACTCTAAGCATTTTGGATTTAACTTCCTTCAGACTGCGAAGTGTTGCTTCGATCCCTGTCTCTTTGGATTACCATCTTTCTATAAGGGAAAAATATAATTAAGAACTATCAAAACTAGGAAAAATAAAAGGAAATATTGACTTACAAAAAGTTATTAGCAGCTTGGAGTTCTTCTATTTTCTGCTCAGTTTGTGCCATCCATTGCTGATATTTCTCTCCAAACGAAAACTTGAGCTAAAATGATAGTGAATGCAATATTGATCACATTATTTTTTTTAAGCTATGGAACAGAGGAAACTACAGCAATAACCCTACCCCCTGTCTCCCAACACGACAACCACTCCCACCTGCTACCATCAAAAATAGGCACAGCAGAGCACTTTTTCAAGTGGGGAATGGGAGTTAATCTTTATTTTTCTTCATACGTGTGGGATCCCATTAAAAAAATTGCAGGTCAAAATTTGGCCAAATGTTTTCCCTATTTTGAGCCCTGAGCTCAAAGAAAGACAAAATAATATATCATTCTTGTTGGAGATGATGCTAAAGCCCCCTCAGCCCCTCCCCCTGGTTCTTCCATCCCTGAATACTAATTGCAATATAATACCAGTACCTCTACTTTTAGTTTTTCCTCTTTGGTACACCATTCAGCCTCCTTCCTACTCAATTGTTCACAAAGCTCATTGATACGCACGTTTTGTTCTGTGTTAAGAGCTTCTAGACTATCATTCTTCTCCTGGAGCGCTTTGCACTTTTTCCTTAACTCCAGCAACTCTTCAGAATCAGGCACAGCCTCCTGAATGTGGAACAAATTTGATCACAGACAAATAAACCACAGGGCATCCAATTGAGATTAAGCGATAGAGTGATAATATAATCAAGAATATATTATTTTCATTGAATGTTATCTTTGAGGACAACATAGTGTGCTAAATAATACAAAATAATAAGAAAATAAAGCAAAAATATAGAGTTCTGCTTTCATTTAATTGGGCTCCCTGTGTCATTACTGTTAAAGTTTTTTTTTGAAAGAATATTCATTTGAAAAATTTAAGTTTTTAAAAACATACTTTGCTTTGGGTTTTCGAGATTTCAAGTTCTTTCGCATGATCAATCTTCAGTTTTTCAATTTCATCCCTCAGCTCGGAAATCTCCTTATCTGCAGATCTCTTTGCTTGTTCGAGTTCTTGAGCTTTTTTAATACCAGGACTTTGTTCACTACTCTGGAGTCGTTGTCCAAGTTTAGGATTATCAAGGCTTACATACTCCTTATCTTTCTTTAATATTGTCTGGCTTTTCGCTTTCCTTAAATCATCCAGTCTTTTTTTCAGCTCTAAAACTTGATTCTCAAGCTTTAAATAAACGCACAAAAATACAAGATTCTTACATAACATCACACAAACAAGTGATTGTCATTACTTGTAAGCATCAAAACCACGGTCTGGAATGACACTTTTAAAAATGCATAGTGTACCTCTTTAATCCTTTCAATGTTGTAAACTTGACTCCTGCCTTTTCCAGTTGTTGCATTTGTTTTGCTGCTGGAGAGAGTTTTTTGTTGGCTAATGTCTTTACCACCTACTGACGACTTCCGCCGGGTACTGGTTGCCATGGTATCGATCAAAGTTCCTAACAACTGTAGGCTAGCTCATTTATCATATATATACACATACTTCTCTACGTTAATTCATGAATTCTTGCTAAATTTTAACAAACGTTAAGCATATAAAGTTACAACTCAGAAGGGATTTACTTCTGCTTCTGGATTACGAGACTTTTGTTACGTCATGAGACAGGCAACCCAAAACTAATGTTTCCAAAAATATTTTCACTTTTCCTAAATGGTCAAACAAACTTCGTTATCGTGGACATATTCCTACATTTGATTATATCAATTGGGGGAAAATAATGCTGCATGTGTTGA
Source organism: Actinia tenebrosa (assembly GCF_029948245.1). Taxonomy (NCBI): domain Eukaryota; kingdom Metazoa; phylum Cnidaria; class Anthozoa; order Actiniaria; family Actiniidae; genus Actinia; species Actinia tenebrosa. The sequence goes on along the minus strand of NW_028292569.1, from coordinate 7,890,836 downwards.
TTAGATTTTTGAACGCAGAACTAATTGAACATCGAAGTGGCAAAAGGCGTGGTCTTCCTGTGGTTTTTGACGAGGCTGCTTGGTTCCCTGGCATGGTTCAGGATTAGAGTTTGAAGTTTTTTCGAATGTGTTCTTGATAAACTGGATCTTTTTATGCCAAAATGCCGTTAAGAATTGTTCGAGGTCTATTGAGAGGAGCGACGAGAGGAGTCCTTACAGGAAAGAAAGGAAATAAGCAATTTTACAAAGGTAGAATGACATTTCTTTAACTAAACATGGCCTTACAACTTGCTTAGATTCTAATCGTATGGCCATTTTAAACACAAGTGAGCTTGTGTTAAAGGTTATTTGTCCGTACTAATAAGTAATGTAGTAGCTAGTTGTTTTAACTTGAGGTTTTTCTAACAGATATTTTCAATAGCATATAACGTTCATAGCTCATTGCTGATATTTGACTGTATGTTTTAGGTCGTGGGGTAAGACCTCCAGGATACCACACTAGAAAAGGTAATATTATCATAGTTAACTGCTATTCATGATATAATCAAATATTATTATTGATAGAGTAAACATACATCAACACAGCCATAGTTTTGTTTATTAGGTTTTGGATTTCTGTGGCATAGACAAAAATGTGGCATATACACCCTTCTCATAATGGCTGAAAAGGGCACGAAAACGAGGTCACCCAGTCATTAGTTCACAATACCAGATATAAAAGTATATTAAATGAGTTTATAAGAGAAAAGTATAAAAATTTAACTCTTGTTTTGACCTGTATTCCCACTATCCACCTTAATTTTGAATGAGCAGCCTTGCTCAGCCTTGCAAGATGACTGGGTGACCTCGTTTTTGTGTGCTCGTCAGCCATTATGAGAAGGGTGTATAGACCACTGAGTCCAGAGAGGAATTGTTCTGGAGGACAAAACAATTGTTTTTTGCAAGAGAAAAGACGAGTATTGTTTTGTCCCCCAGAACAATTCCTCTTGGAAATCAATGCAAGAGGTATATAGAGTATCACTCCCCTCTCCCCTCCCCTAGACAAATTCCACTTACAAACTCCCTTTCACATGGGGCATTTTGTCATTTGTACAGCATGTACCATCAGCAATGCCCAAGTTAGTTTTGCAAGATATTCTTGAACAAAGTTTGAAATGATAACATTTACACATGAAGCTGGAAAAAAGCCTTATAAAAGTGCAAAATTGACAAAAGCATAGTTAATTGAGGAGACTACAGTCCCCTCAATTAACTGTGACAAAAGTTTACCATTTATTAATTATACATTTTTATAGTTTGGTTTATTGTCCAGCTTTGTACTTTTTGATTAAGATCTTTTTGAAGTGTTTTACTGCGATTTTCATAAACACGTAAACTCTGTGTCTGCAAGCTGCATGCTGAAATTTGTTTTTTTTTGCTGCTGCCAGTCAAAAATATGAAAAGTACTGATTGATTAGGTTTGATTGACTGCAGTGAAAAACCAAATTTCAGTGTGCAGCTTGCAGACAGAGAGAGCGCATGTTTATGAAAATTGCAGTAAATGGTTAGGTTTCCTGTTTTGGTTCAGGTGGATACAAGATAGTAGAGAAAAAAGTTCCAGAATTTATTGTTCCTGATTTGACTGGATTTGAGGTATGACACTTCAAAGTATATTGTATGTTTTGCACGAGACATTGTTGGCCAATGGTCAAACTATTGAAATATCAAGTCTTTTCTGGTGCACTGCTACATTACTCTTAAAGAAAGTTCTGGGGTACCTCTCAAGCCTAGACTGGCATTCAGGGGCAGTGTTTTTTATTGCAGGGGTGGTATAGGTGAGAAAATGGGGTCTTTCATATTTTAGTGACCCTCCAAAGTAGGGTCTTGAAATAGTTTAAAATGACTAACAGCTAATTGTTGGGACTGAGGTGGTGTGTCGAATACAATAAGTGTCTGAATGAGAAAGAACCTAAGATACTGTGTAAAAAAGTGTGTAACTATATAGCCTGCGTGAAGCCGGCCTCTAACTGACTGTTAAGTCCGTCTATAGGAGAGAAAAGTCTGGCTGCATGCAGGCTAGTAACTATACTGATGTTACAGACATCAGTCCTTTGTAGTGGGACATTTCCTTGTTATTCAATTCTTGAAATAATTGATGAGTTATATATAAAGGATGGTTTTCGAAATGATAAAATGAACAGGGAATCTCAGAAAAAAATTGGGATTACTAATGGAGGGTTGGAGAAAGACAAAGTATTTTTCCTATTTTCTCACCAATATCTACCCTCTAGGATTAATAATGAATGGTCCCTAACAGCCTTATTCCTGAGTTCTCATTGTGTTCAATTCTGTCATTCCAGTTAAAGCCCTATGTTTCCTACAAGGCACCAAAAGTTGAAGAACCTCCCATGACAGCTGAAAGGCTTTTAGAGATGGTTAAGGAAAATATTCACTTAGTTAAGTTCAGAGAGACACCATAGGCTCAGGCAGCAAGGCTTGTTGATTATGTATATATTTTTAAAAAATTAATATTTTCACGAGAGTTACAATCACAATTCATATAAGAATCTCGCAGATAGTGTAGGGTTCTTCTAGGCGTACGTTTTTTTAGCAAAAAGGTCGAGCCTTCTCTTCCATTTGGCCTCTTCCTCTTGGCCCATTTAAAGACCTCTATCACTCACAGCCATATTAAATAGAAAAATAGATAGTTCCCCCGTGTAGCATCGCATTCAAACTTTTCAGGACGAGGTTACGTGTGGTTAAACAAAGGCTTTTATATTATGAGAATCAACATAGCTCCTTGTGATCAAGGTTCATATGTAAAATAAGCTGCTTGCAGACGTCTTTTACTGCCTTCTGTTTTCTAGGGGAAGAAAAATATCCTTAGCGAGCAGGGTTATACGATATATTGTATAGTAGATAGAAGTGTACGCCAATCAGAATGTAACATTCGTGGCAAATACCTTTGCGTCACATACAGTCAAGGTGATGACGTCATAGGAAGCGGCATCCGAGTAAAAGACTCAAGATACTTGATTATTATAATCAAAATAAAGCGATAGTACCTACTTGCTGACATCAACCACCGGAAATAAGCCTTAATGTTTTAGCTCATCAGCATCGACAAAAAAAAAAAAAAAAAAAAAAAAACTGTTAAAAGAAGAAATGGAGCTGGGCAATGGTTTTTGGCACGAAAATTTCGTGACAGCTACATGTCGAAAAAATTCGCGAGAAATTGAAGTGCTGGGGAAAAAACCGTCTCTGCGAATAATAACGCGAAAATGAAATAACGCCCAAATTTATGCACTTTACGAAATTCACGTAACTGCTCTATAGTCCTTTATCACACGGCGGCCATGAGAATAAAAATCTTTGTTAAACCCAAGTAAATTTATTTTCAAGCACTTGAATGCGAAGCTACGCGTGGTGGAATCTATTGTTCAAACCAACATGGCTGCCGCCTGGAAAAGACCCCAAGGCTACCACTACCAACATTTTCTTCAAAATTATTTTATTTTCAAGGGAGTCGCAAGATAATAATGAATAATCCTTTGACAGTTCCTTTCAGTGACCATGAACAATACTTTCAACTCGAGGTTGGAATTGCCGCGCATGACTTACTGTAATACCGCGGTTGGGATAAAATGTTCATCAATCTCAAAAGTGTCAGTAGATATAGTGCTAAATATTCTATTAGTAGTGAACTGACAAGCATGGAATTTTGATATTAGAAACGTCGTATAGGATACATTATTTTTTCGTACCAAAAAGTGTATTTGGTGATGAACGTGTGCCGTTGAACCGTATATAAAGTACGACTAAAGCCTCGCAGCCTCCGAAGAAAACTTGCAAACGTCATGACGTCAAGCAATACGCATTTTGTCTTCATAAATTATTCAAGCTAACGGATCGACGACAGCAATTTTTGGTACAAAAATCGGCACGAGACCAACTTAGAAGTGATGGATTTGAGTTTCGCTGCTTGTCTTAATGCGCATCAAACTTTGACAGGAACGTACCGTAACAAGGATGAGGACACAAAAACATCCCCCAAGAAATCCTCTGTATTTGAAAGTAGTCACTCGACAATTGTTAAAAGAGCGATCAGTGACGGTGTAAGTACTACTTTTCATTCGAATTCTTTTACTGAATGAGACAATTGATAGGCAAATTTAAGTGATTAGAATATCTACTTTTTTTCTAGAAAAGGATGATGTATCGATTATCGATACATCTGTATCGATGGCATGTTGCGTTTTTCTGCTGTTGTTTTCTTAGCATTTCGATTCATAGTTACTTCTTTAAAACAGAATTTATGGAATAGAGGACAATGCGATCATATTTAAACACAAACTAAAATTGAAGTTCGGAATAGAGAGGAATAAATCGATTGATTGAAACAGTACACTAAGAATAAATTTAATATACTCAATAATTCAATCAGTAGTTAAATCCCTCGCTTGTAGTTGCGGGGTCTGGGCTGTGCCAACGACATCGGATTGTTACATTTCAATAGACCATTTTTGAGTTCCAAATAGACCTTTTTACAGATAAGGCGGCCATTTTGATTTATGGGATGACGATGGAGCAAACACGTAGAAAATGTATAAAGCATAGAGTGGCGGTGTGTTACGTTTTCAAATTATTTTTTGCTCCTGAATCCGGGGTTAAACTCCGAATTGGACTTCACTTAAATTTTATATATCAGGCACTGAGGCACGACCACAGAACCACGCGCAGCGTTTAGAGGCAACGGCGCAACCCGTCCCCACTAAAGAGCACCATTATTATTATGTCAGTGCTGACTTGTCGCTGGCTAACTTAGAAACGTAACACAGGCCGCCCATACTTTGGTTTTGCCTAACATGGGAAAGCGCTGACGTTGCTCAGCTAGGTTGCAATGGATCAGCATCCCAGTAGGAAAGAGTAGTTGCTTTACGAGACAAATTAAATTAATTCATTCATTAAAATAAAAAGATATATTCGATTAATTCAATTTAAAATAAAAAATCTCTCCCCTTCCCACTATCTGTCACTCTGTAATTTTAGTAAACTACGTGCAATATGAAATAAACAAGTAAACAAAACGAAACGAAACAAGCCCAACCCAACCCACAAACAAACAGATGGGAGGACACACACGCAAAGGTTTTTTTTTTGATAGGCGTCGTCAAGAGAATATGTCGGATTTTGAAGACATTTTTCTCGTCGGAAACCCAATATTTTTAGCTCGCATTGAAGTCACTACAACTCTGACCAATCAGGAATCGCATGCTAAAAATAGCTCAGACTGCGCGCGGAGCTAAATGAATAGATTTTCGAAAAACTTTCATGGTTAGAGATCCATGTAAAGATTTTCAAAAAACTTTCATGTTTAGAGACCCATGTTGTGGGAGATGTGCTCTCATATTCTCTTGACGTCATGTGGCCCTCTAGCCATTTTACGTGGTTATCCAAGCCACGGCTAAAGTAGGCATTTTCTTTTTCTTTTTTTTTTCCGGTAAAATGTGGCTGACGACAAGCCAACTCAAACGTGTGCGGCATGGGCAAACTTCAATCACGTAACTCTAAATCTAGTTTCACATATTAGTAGTGTTGTGTTAATCACATAATTATAAAATCCCAATGAATGTAGGCCATTGATATTAGACTATAGGAATAACAGGCTAATGTGCTCTCACTTCTTTCATGTTTAGAGACCCATCTGTGGGAGATGTGCTCTCATATTCTCTTGACGTCATGTGGCCCTCTGGCCATTTTACGTGGTTATCCAAGCCACGGCTAAGGTCTAACATAGAGATATTTTTAAATCAAAGGCAGCACCTTCTGCGGGCTGGTCCAGCTACTTTCGAGATTTGAACCGGCCACGATTTCACGCACAATCCGATCCAGCCAACCAATTATTCAATGCATGCATTCCTGTACATGTCATCCTCTTGAAAATAAGGTTCTTTGTTTGAGCCTTTTATGAGTTGTATTCATATAAATGTATGTCTTTTCGTGTGCAGCTGTCAAATAAAGGAATGACGTGCGTTTAAGATGGCAAACCTGTAAGACGCCCCATGAAATAAGGTTCTTTGTTTGAGCATTTGAGTAGCATCCATATTCATGTGTTATCTCGTGTGCAGCCGTTAAACGAAAAAGTCATATTATACCAATAGGGAATAACCCCATGTGTTCTGAAATGGAAAACCAGAAAGACTCCCTATCTAAAGACCATGAATACATTGGGGTCCTATCAATCACTCATACTATTTTCTACTGAAGGAAGGTCTTCCGTGAGGAGAGAATATTGACCCATGGACCTGCCCTTTGGCAACCCGCCACCAACGAACTTTTCACTCACCCGGAAAGAAACGGCCAGGCTCAAGTTTTTAGTTAGATCCATCATGTTTTCAATTTCCCCGTGGTTTACTGACTTCAACAATTTTCTAATTCTTACTTAAAGAAAACGTTTTAAAACGCGTCATGCTACACCGTGTAGGCTGAGAAGAAGAAGAAAAAACAACAAACAAACAAATAGCACAACGTACAGAAAAATAGAGAATACATGAATAACGTAGAACGAGACAAGTCTCTGCCTGAATTTTCAGTTTTACGTGTTCAGTCTCTGACTTTAAATACTTGCATATAGACGTTTCGATATTCGTGCTATCAATTTCATTTTGGGTTTAAAAACTTTAAGCATGTTGAAATTGTTAACAAAAACAGTCCTAGACAAACAAACAGTGGAGGTATAGTGTATACCGATTCTGCCTTGGGTGTTTAGGTGTTATGCAATCCGACTCTTCCCGTGAAAGTAAAGCAACGAAAACGGGTAACCACCTTGTCGATTGACTGACACGGAAGCCCAATTTCATATCTAACCATCTTTCCCAAAGGAAACGTTTGAAAAACCTCTGATTAAAAGTGTTAGTACAAAACGTGTCGTTATTGTTTTATTCATTTCCTTTCTTTTCCTCCATTGATACCACTTTAAACGTGACTTCGGTCTTCTTCCTGCACTTGTCATGGCGTGTGAATCGGTTATTCCCGTTGTTCAGTGATTCTTCCGGGCGTACTTATTCAACACGCAAGAGTTCAACTGTGAGTCGGCGCCGGAGGGGAAAAGACTCTAACATGTGTACTGAGCACTGGGAGCGACCGTTTTTAATTATCATTTGTTAACTATGACAAAGGCGCTCATCAATTCGATGCCTTCTTAATCCAAAACGTGCCTGTGAATATTCACTCTGCGTTGGCCTGTTATGCCTATAGTCTAATATCAATGGCCGGCCTACATTCATTGAACTAAAATGGATCTTATAATCATGTGATTAACACAACACTAACTACTAAGATATGAAACTAGATTTAGAGTTACGTGATTGAAGTTTGCCCATGGCGCACACGTTTGAGTTGGCTTGTCGTGCCACAATTAACCGGAAAAAAAAAAAACCTACTTTAACCATCGATAAGCTGTATATGGTCATTGTGATATATTAGATGTAACACGTTTTTGAAAGTAAAAGACGTAGATTGTTAAGTGTATTTAAAGCTACCAATGTTCCCCAACGGCATAAAAAGAAGTAGTCTACACTAGTGGTCAACGTTGAGCGTTCGACCCTGTAACCCGTTCATTCGCAAACGTAGATATAAATTCAAAGTTTGAGATTAAACATATAGACTAGAATACGGTTTTATCGGTATAGTGTATGCACTACTTTGCAGTGTTGCGAACAGGATTGAACTGGTCGGTGATTGATAAGCTAATGTGCTTTACGTTAGTAACGTCATAACTACTACTGATGACGATGGCATCGGTTTTTTTCTTTTGTCAAACAATTTTTTTTACAGAGCTACACTGACCCAAAACAGCTTTCGTGAAATTTTTTTCTCCTCATTATTCAAGAAAAAGTCTGTGTGTTTTTTTATCAAAATTAATCATGGCATTTATTGTCAAAGCACTTTGTGGAAAACAAAGACTCTCGTTTAAACAGATCACCTGATTGGCTGGAAACTGTTCGAGCGTCATTGCTGTGACGTAAGTAGATGTGACCGGGGTTTTTAACGATGTCAGATCCGTTGTTTCTACGCATTCACTATCGTCCCATCAATATTGTAATTTTACCAGCACGTTGCTCAATGCTACACAGACTCCGATTAATGTGGAATAGCTGCTTTTTCTGTACATATACACAACCTTTTACTGTATACTTCTGAGAGAAATAGTCAAACATGGTGCAGGATCATTTGGCCCAGTTTTTGAGTCCATATAGTAACCATGGAAAGGCAAGCGCGCCAGTTATTTGTCGGTAGGTGAAGTTCTTGAATCTTCCAGTTTATTTCATCACTGCATACGTATCAATTTATCGTTCTTCTTCATGCATTTTAGTTTTAAAATTATAGATATATTACTCGTAGTTATAGTTTATCCATGGCTGAACTTTCTTGTTATATTCAACCACAGTTAGGCTGCGTTCATAATGTATGGCAGAGGGGGGGGGCAGGTGAAAATTTGAAATGTCCAGAATAATTCTTAACACCTCCGTTAAAGTCATACAAAAAAATACGATCCCTCCGAAGCAAGGCTTGTAGCTTCTTCAACAATTGTGCATTCCCCCAATTTTCTGATAAAGATTTGCCCATCCCCTCCTTTTTCCTACCAAAATTTTCCCGATCCCCCCTCAATTTCACCTGCCCCCCCCCCCCCCCCTGCCATACATTGAACGCAGCCTTATTATTATCTATTAACTACGATTGTTCACGTTGAATGAACGCTAGGCTGACAGAATCGGCAGGTTAGGGTTCAGTATGTTGAAAATCAGTGTTATCCAGTTCTTGCATCATTAGTAGCGTGCATCTAACGTTGACTACACTTTTACTAAGTTCTTAGATCATATAATAATTCAAATTGACATGTATTAATTTTGTCACACAATCTGATTTGTTTGGTTTGATGTCACGCTTAACTGGACCATAAAGACCTTGGCCTATTACTTTGTAATATCTTAACATAATGTATTAGGCACAAGGCACATACTAGTAGGATAGCGTTTTATATTATTTTGGTGTAAAGAAGACGCGTTACATATTACTATTATCCTTTCATCTACTACAGCTTCCGACTCTTACCGCGGAAATCTTCTCGATGCTTCTATCATCTCCCTTTAGCTTCCTTAAATTCCTTTCCTTATCATTCTTTCCTTAGTCTTTTTATACTTCATTCGTTTATTGAACCATTCCTCTATCCTCTCTTTCTGTTTGTCCACCTTTTGTCTGTCCATCTTCTTTTTTTTCTTCATTTTTCTGGGTTTTTCCCCCAGCAATTTTACGTATCGATTAAGAAATACTTACTGTTCAAACGTTGATGAGCTTCTCGAAATTCCTTTAAAAACATTAAGGCTGGCCTTAAATCCGTCCTTACATAATTTTGTAATGAGCGTTTTGACGAGCACAGATAGTCCGTATGTGATGTGTTTTTGGCTGCTATTCCTTTTACTTCAATTGTCTTCAAGGTCCAAGAACTTTCCGGATCTCGCCGAACGTGTTCCGGTGTTTTACGAGCACCTGTCGTCAACGATTCGGGATTCGTTCGTGATAATATGGCGTTCGTTTTTTGATTGCTATGATTCAATCACACGGTCCTTGATCGCACATATAGGTGCGTGACGTTTTTCTCAAAAAGGAGGAAAATAAAGAAATATGAGCGAAGGGAACAAGAAGCATACCCCAGAACTCTGTATTTTTCCTCCTGGTATAAAAGTTCTTTTTTTTTTTTAATATTCCTAAAACTTTTCTATTATATCGTATCGTATCTCGTTTTTTCCCGAAGTCATATATCACATCAACCTGGGGCCTCAGAAATAAACATTCGCAACACGAGATAAAAACCCTTGAACAATTCACGCTCTGTCTAGACTGTTTATAATGCATGATAACTAAAAATACAGTTTACTAACCATGCACCGCTGCATGTTCTTGTGGCGAGCTAAATCTGATATCCTAGTTCAAAAGTCAATTATTATCGACTGTTACGCAATGGTTGCTTAAAATAAACCATCGGATTCACGTGCTTCAGTTTGAAGTTCATAGATTGGCCCTTGAGCAGCGTCTGTATTTTTTTTTCCTCTTTCAAATATTTTGAAAGTGAAATTCGTACTGTAGGTTATTTCCAATTTTCCTCAAAGCTTGTGCCTTCCTCGTGGGGATTTATTTGAATCAAAAATGGACAAAATTCAACTACTAAAATTCTCCGAAACTATAAAGGATATCCCGATGGCAAGAATAGATTATAGAGTAAAAAGGTCGAGGTTGTTTTTGCACACATCGGATGAAAGGTAAAGTCAATGATAAATAATGATACTATTTATTATCGAATGTAATCAAATTTGCGGTTAGAAAACAGCACTAAATGCCACTCTATAAGGTTGTGCAGTAACTAGTACATGTTGTACTCGCTGTATATCGTAGATTGTTGCAATCGGCGGCTGATCAGCGTCGAAGGTCCCTTCGGAGTATACGAGCAAAACTCGTGAACTTTGGAGTTGAATTTGACATTCAGCTTTTTTTTCTAGTAGCTATTATTTCGTCCAGCTACGATGAGGTCGGGATCTCCGAAGTCTCCGACGTTCGACGTTTGTTTGTCATAAGTTTACACAAGGAAAATAGGAGGCATACTTAAGAACACTGCTTGATTAGATAACTTAATGACTAGAAATTACAAAGAAAAAGTTAAAAAAAAAGAAAGAAATATTAAGAAATAGAAAAGGTAGGAAATGAAGAAAGAAAAAGGAAGCGGAATAAAAACTTAGGTGCATGGAAAAAGTTCGATCTATAGGTGCTTGTTGCTTCTCGTGCAAGATTAATTATAGTACGAAAATACATCCATCCCAAATACGGCTTTGTTGCTTGTGGGAACTACGACCGGAAAGCCGGACCTAAAGAAAATAAACCGATACAACTCAGCCCTAGAATAACGAAGATAATCTATTATTTATGTCGCCTAGGCAAGCTGTTTGGGACGTGGGTGACGTCAGGTTGTTTTTCGCTGTAAGCGAAGGAGATACAAAGAGATGGCTTCGACGGTGCATCACTTAAGTGGCATCGCATGACTCTAGCCTGCAATCTGAGCAAAACAATTAAATGTAAACAACATGGACAACGGACAATGACTTCCTTTCGCGTTCGGTCGACTTCAAACGAGGGCAGCTGTGAGCCAGTGTGTATGATCGCTGTTCCAGTGTCACCCAGTGCTTTTAGCTAGCTTACTATCCAAACTAAATGTCATCATCTTATAAAAATTCGTAACTTCACAAAAGTGTTTAAAACATCTCCTGCAACCGTAAGTTGAACTGTTTAGGAAATAGTTTTCTCGGATAGAATTGCTATTTAGTAGTAGTTCACTCAGTCCAATGATTTTTGCCTGCCGGCAATGCAGGTCATGAAAGATTCTGCACCTTTTTATGTCATTTGAAGTATATTTGGTATTTATGTAACGTTGTTTATTTCCTTGTCGACTTAACGTTTTCCGGATCGATGGTCGCTTCGCTGTGACATCACTTGACACTTAGCTTCAACGAAAGAAGTCCATATATATAGATACTCTAGTCAAGAAGTTTCCCTTTGCTCAAAAATTTACGCTGTGAATTTAGGAAGAATAAGTATCATAAGGTAGGTAAAATGAGATAGAAATGAATTGAAATGACAAAAAAAAAAAAAAAAAAAAAAAAAAAAGTGAGAATGAAATGAACGCATCACTTTAGAACCGCACCAATTTAATGATTGACAAAATTTTTTGACTGCCATTAATAAGTTAAACTTCGAGTTACTCCTACTTCGAAATGTGCGTCCTCTCCTCTTGTTTACTTGTAATTAAAGGAGAACATCTACCTACGATTGCAGAAAAATATTTATAATTTTCGGATTGTAGTGGGCACACGAAGATCCAGAAATAGATAGAGCCTGCCATTAATAGAACACTACCTTATAGACCTATATTCCTCCTTAGGATTTCGCAACTTATACTGCGACTCTTATAGATTGTAATTACTTGCTTGCAAGTATTATGAGCTTTGCTTTCCCGAGATAGCTATTGAGCCAGAAATCCGCCAAATCTGTCTTTGTTCTTTATAATAGCTATCACGTCAATGGGTTCTCAAAAGCGATGACCCATCCGTCACCAATAGCAACGTTACGCTCTCGCGGCGACCATTACGCACGATGACGTCACTAAAGTATTTCATATGTAAAGCACGCGTTTACGTTTTACTGTGGGTGAAATGTCAGGTGAATAACTAGTTTCTCTTTCAGACGATTTTATACTTAGAGCTTTCTTCATCTTATTTTAGCCCGTTTGTAACTAATGTGGCGATGGGAATGGCAAGTGACCGTAACAAGACCATACGAGTTGGATTCTATGATATCGAGAAGACCATTGGCAAAGGAAACTTCTCAGTGGTTAAGCTCGCCAAACATCGAATTACAAAGAGCAAGGTAAGAGAAAGAAGGCCTTGTATTGATAATAAGGAATGATTGCGATCTTCTGAATTTTAAATCACATATGAGCTTGCAATGTTCGCTGTTCAATTGCACTTCTATTTACTAATTCAATACTATTTTCTTCTTAAAGGTTGCCATCAAAATTATCGATAAAACCCAGCTAGACGAAACGAATCTGAAAAAAGTGTATCGCGAAATAAATATCATGAAACTTCTACAACATCCTTATATTGTTAAATTATATCAGGTAAAGATTGAACTGTTTAAAACTTGCAATAACGTCAAACATTGAAGTATAGATCTATCTAATGCTTGCTATGAAACTCGGCCAGTGCCTTTTTGTTTTTGTCTAAGCAAAGACCGAGGAAAGCAGACCGAGTACGTGCTTAGGGAGTCTACCTCTGATGGGATTACCTAGTGTTTATCATTTAGATTTGCAGCACCAAAATGTTTAGTTTAATGTCTGATATAGTTTATGGCTCTTTCTTTATTGATAGGTTATGGAGACCAAGAATATGCTTTATCTAGTCACAGAATATGCAAGCAATGGCGAAATGTTTGGTAAGTTATAACATCAGTCTCTGGTGCAACACTCTCAAACTAAGACATATATTTGTTTGGATCGAAGTCATTCTTGATATTCGAAGGTTCGATCTATTCGCAGTCTACTACCTAACCACTCCAAAAAATAATATTAAGAAAGGTTTCCCGTTTGAGCGCTGAACAAATTTGCAAGCATTACCAATATCAATATCATTAAGCTTAAATAATTTTATAGTCCTTGGTAAATTTGCCAAATTGAAACGATAAATGTATCAATTTTTATCTCAAATACCACAAAAAATATTCAGTCAGCATACGAGGAATACTTCCAATGTTCTAAGTCTCAGGTTAAACAAGATTGACGGCGCGATTTATTATTCTTTTGTTATGAAGGCTGTAGAACATTCGACAACCTACTGGAAGTAGAGTGTACGATAGCTTGGAGCTTGCGAAACTGTAATGATCTCACTATTCAAGTGAGCAATCTCCACAATAAGTATTAGGATATGAATTGTATTTTTAGATCTCAGATCTAAGATATTGTAATAGATTCCAGTTGCCTGAATCATCAAGAAATCTAATGAAAAAGCCTTCGTTTGGCCATTGTTTTTTATTTCTATGTGCTAAATCAATTGCATTGAATAAGTACAATGCGATCCATTCGGACTTATCGATTCCCTTGAAAAAAAACCGAAAATGTTTTGTGTGATTGTACGCATGGGATGGATCTAGAATTATGTAATAAAGAAGAAGGATCTAGTAAAAGGAATCTTTTGCTGCCGAAAAGTAAATGCTTTAAGCGAAGATCTAGAATCTAATTGAAGTCCCTTCTAGAGCCAATAGACTTGAAGATATCAAATGTCGATTGGAATTACGTAAACAGGTTGAAATAACAGGAAATTCATGGCCAATTTTGTTTTTCTGTTTAAAGAACAATCCTCTACTGTTCATTTGCACACGTTTATGTATGATAATTATTGCCAAGGGTAACTCGATATTTTTTAAGGAAAAAAATGAAGTCTGAAACACTTCCAATCTTGAAATAATGGATGAATTTTGTCTAAATTTTCCCTTTTTTATGTCTGAAAATTTTACTAACTACTCATCCATTTTATCTCAATGATCCTAATGAATTTCAATTTGGTGTATTGGTTGCAATTAAATTTGAATACATTTTAAATTAATGTGGAACTTGAAATTTATATTCGTTCATATTTTTTTATTATTTGGTATTTCCAGACTATCTTGCACACCATGGTAGACTATCAGAAAAGGAGGCAAAAAAGAAATTCGTTCAGATACTGAGTGCTGTAGAATATTGTCATAAAAGACATGTAGTGCACAGAGACTTAAAGGTAAGTTATACAACAGTCAATGAAAAATATGCCTATTATAATAATTTATAAAAAATCCCGTTTCATTATTTTGTTCAAATGTGTTCCAGACTGACCATTAGAACAATTTGTATGCACAACAGCTTACTAATTTGGTAATTTTTATATTTCTAGGCTGAAAATCTTCTCCTTGATCAAAATATGAATATTAAGATTGCAGGTAAGAAAGAAAACAACAATATGTATAGGTTAGAGTGATTAGCATCAAAATATTGACATCTTTAAAGCATGTCTTTTGGTATGATACCTAGTGAACTAAAAAATAAAAGATTCAAAGCTACATGAAACTTAAATTTAAAAAATATTCTTATATATATAATATTTTTAGAGTGTTTGGCTTTAATGGTGATATACTTCATTAAATTTTAGGCTTTCTTTATTTAATGTTGAAGTCTACTAAGATATGTGACTAAGTATAGTTTGTCTATAACACTTCTACTTTTTCAAGATGTTTAAAAAAATTCATTTTTGTCATATTTCATTATTTCACATAGATTTTGGATTTGGAAATTATTATAAACCTGGTAATTCCTTGAACACTTGGTGTGGAAGTCCGCCTTATGCAGCACCCGAAGTTTTTGAAGGAAAGATATACGATGGACCCCAACTTGATATTTGGGTAAGACCTCACTTTCAAGATGATGCATGTATTCATCCTACACAATACCTGTTTGTTTTAATAAATATTATTTATCTATTCACTTCACCCATACTTGTGTGTTACTGGTAGATGCTGGACAATTATTTCCAGATGGCAGCTGTCATACTGAGTAGGGCAGCATGTAATAGTACCCCTTATGGTTATACCAGGGTGGATGGGAAGGCAGGGGGTGTTACTAGCCACCCAATTTACCCCACAATCAACTCTTGTGTGCATGCAGTCATATAAATATTTATGATATGGTATTCTTTTCTTACAGAGTCTTGGCGTAGTGCTATATGTCCTCGTTTGTGGAGCTCTTCCCTTTGATGGATCGACATTGCAAACTCTGAGAGATCGAGTCCTAGAGGGGAAGTTTAGGATTCCATTTTTCATGTCTACAGGTTAGCCTTACTTAGCCTCATTAAATCATAAAAAAAATTATGTAGTTATACAACCAGCAACAAACAAATGAACAAACAAACAAATAACAACTTGACATTTACAGTAGCTATATTGCTTACATTATTTAGATGAATTTTTTTTCCCCCTCATTATTATTCAAGTAATGCTTATAAAATTAAAAAAAATTTTTTTTTGCATTTAGAGTGTGAACATCTTATTCGCCATATGTTGGTAAAAGATCCTCACCAGAGATATACCTTAGATCAAATAAAAAAACATAAGTGGCTTCAAAATGTGGAAATTCCTGCCTCGGGAAAACCATCTCTGTCAATCAATACCTTTGTTGAGGAGAATACCAAGGATTCGGACAAGAAATCAAGAGAAGAGTACAATGAACAAGCTGTTAGTCTTATGCAAGGTTTAGGGATTGACATTGAGAGAACTAAAATGGTAAGGACTATTTTTAGTTTCACATTTATCACATTTTCACATTTTGTAGATAGATATAATATGTGGTGGTGTTGATAATTATGCTGTTGATGATGATAAAGATGGTGATGATGATGTTGCATGATAGCAACTATGGTGATGCTGCTGCTTATGATGATGAAGGTGATGCTCATAAAGATCAGATCATGTTGATGATGGATAATAGTGATACTGGTAGTGTGCTGCTAATTTTGATAAAGTTGATGGTGATGATGTTGATGACAAAGATGATGGTGATGCTGTTGCTAATATTGATAAAGATCATGATGGTGATGCTGGTGCTGATGATAAAGATAGTGGTACCGATAATGACTTTGTCATAGTCCAATTGAGCTTATATACATTAGTTTTTGCATCTATGTCCATCCAATTCTCATTTTTACTTCTTACTTTTCCAGGCACTGGCTGACAACGCATACGATCATCACACAGCAATATATTATTTACTAGTTGATAGACTAAAACACCACAGATCAAGTTATCCACTCCAACAAGAAGTCGAAACAAAACTACGGCGTCCGAGTGGAATCGCTGAAGCTGCGGTTGTGCGAGCCCATTTAGACATCGAAAATACAGAAAAGAGACCTATCCAGAGAGTTTGCACTGTTCAGCCTAGCAGGCCTTACATGCAACTCCAATATGCTATTAATGAACTTCACGAGAGAATTCCAACTCCGCCTGAAATAAGGCGAGAAATCGCAAATGAATGTGTGCGGGAAATGTCTCCTGTTCGAGAAATGGGACCACCACGGTCAGTCTCTCCTCGAAATATAATTGGGCCACTGTCAATAGATAGCAGTATCCCCAGAAAGGATTTTGAATTGCAAAGAATGGAAAGTGATGAGGATGAAGAGGATATTGAAGTCAAATCTGCATTAGCTTCTAGGACTGTTGAAGTGGAGAAACCTAAAGTTCGTCGACACACGGTGCACGCGGCACCTAAGGGACGATTGGAAGCTCCCGCGAGTCACCCGCTTTTGAGGAGTCAGGCTTCAACGGGTGGTATTCCACCGGGTGCGTCTGCTTTCACTCTGAATCCTGCCTTTGCCGTTTCTACTTGCTCAGTTCGTAGTACGGGGATCCCAACGTCTAGTCAATCGACTGGTTCAGGACCTCATCTACATCTACACAGACATGACACTCCGACGCATTATCATCATCAGCATCCATCGCTTACGAGAAGAGCCTCAGATGGCAATGCAGTCATTCCTGTTTTCCAACAACACATGCGAGAGAATAAAACACTCAAACGAATTCGACAATTACAACAAGAACATTTGAGGCTACAAGAACAATATCAAAAATCGTTATCTCCTTTAGAACTAAGTGAACAACAAGCTTTACATGCGGATTACAAGCAACGATATAATCAAATGAGGAAAGAACTCCAGAGACAATATGAACAATTAATGTCCGATAATGAACAGCATGATGCACAAGAATCGATGGAACAAAGTCAAGCGGTACCCGAAATTGCCATAAATGATCAA
This sequence comes from Actinia tenebrosa, assembly GCF_029948245.1. Lineage (NCBI taxonomy): Eukaryota > Metazoa > Cnidaria > Anthozoa > Actiniaria > Actiniidae > Actinia > Actinia tenebrosa. The sequence continues at coordinate 7,873,416 of NW_028292569.1, read as the reverse complement.
AATCCAGCCCCACCCTACCCCACAGACCAACAATCGTTACCACATTATAATCCACTACTCCATCAGTTTCAACAACTACAAATTGACAATAACATTCGAGTTATCAACTCTTTACGAAAAATGCCTTATTTAAAACAGAATCCCCACAAACAAGTTTGTAGGACGTCATCTTATAAGAAGGCACAAATGTGTACGCTACTGCCGCCGTTCGAGCGTGAAATTTCCGGTTTCAACGAACTCGAAAACAACGAAACTTCGACGACGGAATGTGACATGAACTCGAACACAACACAACAGTCTAACTCAGTCGCAGCTCATTGAAATGACAAGAAATCAAGTCGACATTCTTAATAGATCGATCTTGAAAAATAGGAATATAATACAAGCTTGTAACGTGCTTCAGATCTACGAAACAAATTCACCATGTATTATTCAAGATATCGAAGAAAATAAAATATAATTAAGCTTAAAGTGGTGTAAAGAATTCATCAATGATTTAAGGCAGTCTTAATTTCCCAAAAACAAATGAAAAAGGCTCGTTAGTTCATAGTCGACATAAACCGTTAATTCCTTCAATATTTTTGTCAATTAAGTTAATTAAGATAAAGCTTTTTTCCCCGCGATCGTCTTCATTTTACCAGGAACTATCAGCCCTTTTATTTTCATTTTTTATTTATTTTTGATTTAACGGCTTAGCACAGGCCGGGGACAGACACGAAATCCAAACAAGCTCGGTCCTTGACTTACGTAAAACTCAATCATATTAAGTAGACATAGCTAATGTTTATTTTTATTCGAAATCTGAAAATAGATCAAATTGACGTCCAATCGAAGTTCAATTTCGGATCTTATAAGTGGTTGGAGAACGGCAGTCGGCAGTAATATTTGCATAAATAATTTGTGGAGATAACTTTTTTTTTTTTTGCAACTGAGTTTCAAGCTAATGACTTTATATAGCTTATGGATTACAAACTCACCTTTATATATATGTTAAACCCCGTTGTATGTGGGCTAAATATTAGGCTTTTATGTAATCAGTTTGCAGTAGATCTTTTGCAGTTGTAGTCCTTACAAGGAGAAACCCCGCGCTTCGATAGAGTCGTCATGACAACCGTTTTCCAATTCGATAGCCAATCAAGAAATTGTGTTTTCTTCTTTTAAACATGTAATCCTTGCCGTTGGAAAGCAAATACCTGATGTATCCATATTTTCACAGCAGAAACGGAAATGTCCTGAAAATTATTTTTCATTTAAAAGTATAAATATTCGGAAAGAAAAATTGGGCCTCCTTAATTTTTTTTAAATTTTTTTTAAATTTTTTTTTTGGTGAAAGAAAGATTGACCTGCTTGGATGAGTGACATGATTAATCTGTATTGTTGAAACTTGTACGTGTTTATCGTACGTTAGGTAGCAGTCAGGATGCGCGACTGACGTCACAGTACTTTATACTTATACCCCTGTCCAATCATGACGAAGTTTTTATAAATCAATCTTTCTTGAATACTACTCATCGATTAAATCTTATATTTCATATATCCCTTCCTTAAAATCCTAAAGGCTGTGTAAGAAAAACAGGAAAAATATAATTTGCTGAAGTTGAATTTGTGTACGATGTGACGTCATGGACGTCATGTGTTGAAAAAATAGTTAATGCTCAGTCTGAATTTGCATCGAAAAACACTTTGCGCTTGACGTAAATGAAATCGCAACAAGCTTTCAAATAATTTAAAATAAACTGCTGAAACTCACAAACTTCTAGATATTAGAAATTCCCCTTGCAGCTTCCACGGCAGCTTCCCCGTGCTAAAAAGGAATGTGTAACTGGGTGCTAATCTGTCGCTTGGAGACTGGGCAAAAATTCATGTTGCTTTCTTTCAGCATTTCTGTTGTTTGTTTCTCTTTATTTGTTTGTTTTTTTCCGGAAGACACCCAGACCTGAAAGAGACCTGATAGAGACCTGAAGGAGACCTGAAAGAGACCTGAAAGAGACCTGAAAGAGACCTGATAGAGACCTGAAAGAGATCTGATAGAGACCTGATAGAGACCTAAAAGAGACTTGACCCGCGCACGGTGGCGGTGAGTGTGCACGGACCCTCATTGTACCACAGGGATACCATCGTAACATTTTGAGAGTTTCATAAACTTCAAAATGGCGGTCGTAGTTGGAACGTGGTCATTTAGTAAAAGAGCTTTAGAAGTTATTGCCGAGGAGTTGACCAATGGACAATCTTATATAGATGGCTTAGAAAAGGGAATTAATGGTAGGTCGTTATTCTCTCTTTCAAACTAATACCAACTTGTTTTATGGAACCCTAAAACGACCTCTGGACGGGCTTTGGACTGTGAAAATTGGAATTCAAAATTTTTCTTGCTGGAAACTTGAAAATTTAAACCCAAAGATTCCGTGGTAAGATGCGAATGTATTACTGGAATACGGTCTTTAAAGTGCTTATAAGCCTTTTCACAATATTTTCAGAATTGATTCTTTAAATAGTGAATAGTTGATTGTGAAAATAATTCGTCATTTGAATGTCGGGTCTTTGAGATACGAAGGTTTATATTTCCAATATGTTAATGACTATGACGTAACATAAGGGATTTGAGTTATTTTGTGGCAATTTTTAATATTGAACGCTGGACGTTTTTTGAAAGCAAATTTGTAAGAACTTTTACGTGAGTCACGAGTAAAAAGGTGATGCTTTTAAATTACTGTATTCCAGAACGAATGCAGTGCTGTATATTAAATGATCCCTTATGTTACGTCATAGTCATTAACATATTGGGAATATAAACCTTCGCATCTTAAAGACCCGACATTCAAATGACAAAATATTTTCACAATCAACTATCCACTATCTAAAGAATCAATTCTGAGAATATTGTGCAAAGGCTTATAAGCACTTTAATTCTCCCTGGTACTTATATGTATACACAATTTTTAAAACTAGCCGTGGAGGATGATCCAAAGACTGGGCCATATTTAGTAGGGCGTGGTGGATATCCCAACTCTTCTGGGATACTAGAATGCGATGCTGCCATCATGGTTGGGGAAGGATGTCAGTTTGGAGCCGTTGCTGGGTTACAAGGGTAAGTTCTAATCCCTCCTGTCTACTCTTCTCTTTTCTTCTCCTCTCCTCTCTCCTCCTCTCCTCTCCTCTCTTCTCCTCTCCTCTCCTCTCCTCTCCGCTCCTCTAACATTTATTGATAAACTTTCTTTAAAATACTTTAATCATCTTTTATGTTTACCTGATAATTCTCTATCAAAACAAGCTTTACTTATTTCCCAGTCTTTACATGCAGAAAATAAATCTTGCTATTATGTAAACCTTTTACAAATGTTATCTTTTTATAACATAGAAAATGAACTTACAGATGTCATCTCTAATTCTAATTTGGAGAAGTATTATGTAAAAATGCAGGAATTTTACTTCAGTCATTGGAAAAAACTCGTAAACAATTCAAGAAAATTATGCTTTTATAAAACGTTTAAGGAATTTTATGAATATGAAATTTATCTGGATAAAATTCAAAATTTTGAGCAAAGAAGGCAGTTCACCAAATTTAGAATTAGTAATCATAAATTAGCTATCGAAACAGGCAGATACAACAACCAAAATATATCAAACGATCAACGTATATGTTTATTCTGTATGAACAATGAAGTTGAAACAGAAATACATATGTTGTGTAACTGTCCTCTTTATAATCAAATTCGCCGACGATTTTTTGATATGATAGAACCTGAAATATCTGTTGACAATTTTAAAGATCTTAACATAATTCGTAACTTAATGATCTCTACCAATGACAAGGATATTTTTTATTTTTCTAAGTTTATATACAAATGCTTCATTCTTAGGAATGAATCATAATAATTGATGTAATGTATTAATGATTACTTTTGATAAATTTATCTTTGATTATTATTACCATTCAATTAAGATCTTAGTATATTTGTAATACTCATACCTATTTTTTTTAAATATGTTACTTTACATATAGATATATATAGATATAGATGTATAGATATTTTTCTTATTACAATGTATTTGTAAAATATAACAACAAAAAAATCCCTGTTAATGTTCAATGCTTTAGCAATACCTGTAAATTGTAGGTCATGCCAATAAAGCTATTTCAAACCTCTCCTCTCCTCTCCTCTCCTCTCCTCTCCTCTCCTCCCCTTCTATTCCCTCTTATCCTAACCACAAGAGATGGCATAGTTTTGAGTGGGGAAGAGGGCCTAATCCAGGAAGTCTGCAAAAATGTTTCCCAGGAAATTTTAAAATTGGGGCTATAAAAGTGAGGGCTAAACTCCCTGACCTGAACCCCATGGTCCAGGCATGGTTCAGATGCAACACTTAACTTCATATTTATTTTATAGAGGGTCTGCATTTTTCAAGTCTAAGGGCAGCCTTTATTTACTTTTTTATGTCATGGAAGTGTAACAGTGATGCTTTGTGACTATTGTTAACTAGCATGCTTTGTGGGAGTGTGCTTTTGTGAGAGTGTCTTTATGTGAGAACGAGTTAGTTGAGTTTTGTCAAAATTAAAAAGTCTTTAAAAGCTGGTTATTTGTGTGTTTACAGAAGCTCTGTTGGGGGTATTCAGCAAAATATTTCTCATTGGCACCCTTTATTAATACCACAAGCATGGCTCTTGACTCTCTTGGGAATGGTTGCAATTGTATCAATTCACTCTTAATAAACATTGCTAGTTTTTAACTTACTGTTTTCAAGCTTTCTTGTCATGCTTTTAAATCGCTAAAGTTTACATAATACTTTACAGAGCAACACACAAAAGTATGACTACATTTACTTCTATGCACTGGCTTTTCACAAGCTTTTATATGCCTTTTTTTACCAGCCAGCCTCACATCAAAATATGTTGGTTTAACATACGAAAGCCTGTGCATAGAATTATGCAAATACAATTAAAGTGGTCATACTTATGCTTTTTGATCTGTAATATTGAGTCACTTAAATGAAATATGCTGATGCCCATTTAAATAAATATCATCAAAACTTAAATATTTTTTGCCTTTTTATGTTACATAATTTATCACAGAGTTGCAGTTCCATTTTCTGTAGCACGTCTGGTTCTGGAAAAGTGCCCTCACAGTATGGTAACTGGAAATGGTGCCAAAGACTTTGCACAAGCACATGGGATTACCATTGAAAATCAAGACACATTACTGACATCAAAAAGCTTAAATGAAATGCAGGTATTTTTTAACATATTACTTAGATTGACAGGAATTGCACTGCATTATGGGAGAAACTAGCAAACATTGAATCGAATCAATATGGAATTTTTTCCCAAACTTTGTCTGCACATTTTTCGGGCATATTTTCTTCTGTGTAGGCAATATTTACATATATAATTAATAATACATTTGATCAAGCTTGGTATACAACATGCAACATTCAACAAAACCTTCACCAGTTTAGTTTCACCTTCAGAATTTTTTTTACGTGAAAAGTGGTCAGGGGTGCATACAGAATTTTTAAAAGAAGGGTGATTGTTACAGCTAGGGTTCCTCCTGTCAATACCACAGGATATCCATAAAAGATGGGAATTGATGAAAAATAGAATCTCTAATTAACAGAAATTAAAATTGAGAGTAGTCTTCTTTGCAGCGGTCATTAGCTTCGGTTCCAGATCCTCCTGGGTACTTTACTAGCCGTCAGTGGAGAGGGTCCAGGAGGATCTGGGACCGAAACTAATAACGACTGCAAAGAAGACTAATTTGAGAGCTTTAAGTGATGAATGTTTTCAGTTATAAACACTTTTCTTAATACCTTTGGTGCAAAAGTGGGTTGGGGAGTGTGGTGCCTAGTCATCCCTTATCACCACTGGATCTGCCAACCATTGATAACTTAGGGTAAAACTTTTTCTTTTACAGAACTATAAAGCAAAAAATGATACTATAGGTAAGTACTGATAATCATTTTGAGATAACTATTTTAATACAATTAGCTAAACAGGCTAAATAAGTTTATGCTTGTTGTGAGGGGGGTGGGGGTGGGGGAATAGGGCATAATTTAGAAAATATATAAAGCAGACAACAGAGTATGAAGAAGACTACCTTAGTGAGGGGATGAATAGACAAAACAAGACCAAATATAATTTATTGAATATTAGCAAAAGAATACTCGGCCCATCTTCTCCTCTTAAAATGCAGGGTTTAAAATAACAGCCAGACATCGGACAATGTCTGGCCAGATCTGGGTCTTGTCCAGTGAAATCCTCACCTTATCGATCATTTTGACCAGTAATATTTAGCTGGAGATGGGGCATAACTAAGCTAAGACTAATTTGATCTGTGATCATGACGGGCAACTGATCAGCGGTTATTTTAAACCCAGAAATGGGTGACTTGATTTCTATATTATATATCTTTTTTTTTTTTCTTTTTCTTTTTCTTTATTATTTTTTTAAAATTTCTATGTTATATATCTTTTTTTAGTTTTTTTAATATAAGGTGCAACTGCATATGCCTTTTCTCCAATATTGAACATGATGTGATCGTGATGTAAACGTGATAAAACAGTCTCGCTTCAGTTCAAACATCTTTTGCTCATCATGCCATATATGGTGTTGTTTGTACCAAAGCTAGACCACAATGCATCATGTTTATTGAACTCGGAAAAGGCCTATGGTATAATGATTTGAACGATTAATTTTAAACCATTTCAGGCGTTATTGTTCTTGACGATGCTGGTCATTTGGCAGCAGGTATTTAAAATAATAATGATGATGATGATGATGATGTTGATGATGATGATGATGATGTTGATGATGATGATAATGATGTTGATGATAATTTTGATGATTTTGATGATGATAATGATGATGTTGTTGATGATGATAATGATGATGATGATGATGTTGATGATGGTGGTGTAGTGATGGTGGTGGTGATGATGATGGTGATGGTGATGGTGGTGTAGTGATGGTTGTGGTGATGGTGATGGTGATGGTGGTGTAGTGATGGTTGTGGTGATGGTGATGATGATGTTGGTGATGAAGATGATGCTGAAGATGATTGATAATGATGATAGTAAAAAATAGTAATATTATTATTATATAACAACAATATGTTTCTGTTCTTTTGGTTGTTCATTTATTCTGTTTATGTGTTATAACATGGTAGGTGTGAGTAGCAGTGGTATGCCATGTAAATTACCAGGTCGCGTAGGAGACTCCCCTCTTCCAGGATCTGGTCTATATGCTGACAATGAGGTAAGTATCTAAATTGCATTGGAAGGTAATAAAGGGTCAAGTATATGACAATTTGTATTTCATTTTCCCCCATTTCCCTGGGAACTATATGACCCTTCAGGCATCTCCAAGTTAAAACAGTTTTAAAATGCACCTAATCCCTGATACAATACTAGCTGTATTGATTCTACATAAAGTGAATAGTTGAATGGTGAAATATAATTCTTCTTTTGAATGTTGCATCTTTAAGTTATGAAGGTTTATACTTGCAATATGTTACGTACTGTGACGTCACCCCAGGCTTCATTAAATACAAATTTTGACTGGTTCATACAAACAGTTTTTAAAAAGAATCATTATTATACTCAAGGTTTCCACAATGTTCATTGTAAACCTGTAAATCTCATAATGGCTCAGCGGCACATTCTTACCCTAAATGGGCAGTTACAGCTCCATTAGTAATCTAGCTTACATTTACATCTTAAGCAACAATATATTGTTTCTTTTAAGAATAATTAAAAATGAAAATAAAAATAACTTTTTTTTTTTCAGATTGGAGCTGCAGTTGGTATGTGAAAACTCTTCTTAATGGTTCTGACTTCCCTTAGTTACCATTGCTATGTCCCACAAGCTAAGAAATCATCTAGTATATCTCAGAAATTAAAACTCTGATCGTGGTTAATTGATTATAAATTACTGATTCAATAGTTTACTGTCTGGTGAAAAGAATAGAAAATTGCCTCGTAATCCTTGTATAGTATTCTTTGAAACAGATACTGTAGTGGTTTGTGGGACAAGATTTCAATTCAATTGGGAAAACTGCTACTGTCACCAATAGCCTTAGCCTCCTTCGCAGCCGTTCTTACGGTCGTCACGCAACGTTAAATTCCCTCCCCACAAACGTCTGCTTACTTGAGCCGAACATTCCTTTCCAATTGTTATCGATGCGACATCATGGGCCAATCAAAATTGGCCTATTGTCTTATCAAGAGCCAATCAAATCCTACGTTAGAAATTTTGCGACAACTTGAAAGGAATGCCGTGTGCTGTCAAAATTTGCTTTGGAATTATTTTGAAAGGCGACAACTACCGACAAAGAAGATAAATCGAAGAAGTGTAAATATTGATGAGTTGCGATATTACTACGACGATGTTGTTTTCCGATTCTCTGATGTTCAGAACGTCAAAACATAGTGCAGTGGCAGGGCTTGATAAATACGCGATTTACCATAACCAGTTGGTAGATTTTTTTTAGTTGAATGTATGCTATTGGATGTATTTTACAAGAGAAAATGCGTGACATAACCGGGGTCAAGCTAGAAAATCGTCTCTCCTTAAAATAAAACAGAACCTGTCAAAAAAAGAACAGAAGTTGATTTGAAAACCCCGCGCTTTCCTGAACATTTTGGTATATAATTCATAGGAATTTGTTAAAATTTAGAATCGTATTTTTGCTGATTTTATAAGCTCATACTATCTTTTGGCTATACATTCGCATCTTATGGTTTCTCAGGATTCGTAGCCTGGAAAACACGCTAACTGCGGCCATTTAGGACGTTGTGTCATACCGTTTACTTGTGCTATATAACTTTACTTTTAAACACAACCTTTTGCTTTGGAAAGAGACCGAAAAGAGCAAATACTCCAAATGAATAGGCAATTTTTTCCAATGAACACTACAAACACGCTGAAACACTTCTTCCAAGGATGCCATATTTGTTCTGTGGCTTTCCGCGAAATATCGACCAATCAGCATAAACCTTCTCGTTTTTAGTAGGTTCGTGCTGATTGGTCAATTTCGGGAAAGGAATGTTCGGCTCAAGTAAGCAGACGTTTGTGGGGAGGGAAATGTTGCGTGACGACCCTAAGAACGGCTGCAAAGGAGACTACAATAGCCTATCATTTCATTTATTTCTTAGCCTCGGGCGATGGTGATAAAATGATGCGCTTTTGTCCAAGTTTTTATGCTGTACGACTCATCAAACAGGTTTTTATCCCACCAAACTCTAGTCTCCCCCACAGCCGCTGTGGGGGAGACTAACCAAACTCGTTTTTTATCATTTATTTGTGTCCTTAAGAGTATTTTTTCATGTTTTCTCGTTGTTCTTTCTACAGGGTTTTTCTCCTCAACAAGCTTGTGAAGTAGTAGTCAGAGAAAGCCAAAGAAAAGCAGGCACAACAGACAAACCTTTTGAAATGGCTCTCCTCGCGGTTGACAAAATGGTAAGACCGATATAGCAAATATGGAGGACTTGATAGATATCAGTAGACAAGATTCTTGAGAGGAAAGAAGGAGAAGATGCTAAAGGAAATCGTAAAAAAATATGTCATAAGTAGGGCAGCTATCGCCTCTTAATTCCCATCCTTCCGCTCCCCTTTCCCCCTCCCCTTCCCCCTCCCCCTCCCCCTCCCCCTCCCCCTCCCCCTCCCCCTCCCCATCCCCACCTTGCATTCCTTAAAAGGCCGATATTTTTGACGAGTATTAATTAATGTATTATATTCATATTCATACAATGACAAGACGGAAGAATATATGCTAGCCTGTGTAGCAACCCAGTGGGTTAGGGCTGTTCCAGGCGTGCCTTTTAGGCTGTATAGGCTTAAAATATGCTGTTAAATCGACAAAGTTTGGTATCCATATCGTTCATAATGCATTTCGAGCTGGGTATGCAACAATACCTTCACCAATTAACCTTTTTTTGAAATAGCTTTGTCTTGATTGTATTAAACTGCACAGGGTGATATTGGTGCAGCCACAACCGTATCTTGTTGGCAAGAGATAGATGGTACAAAATACGATGGATTCCCTTACACAGTTTGGAGACAAGGCAGTGGTAAAACCGAAATCAAGGTACAAGCTCCTTTAGCCTTATGACAGGACGTCATTACATCCTTTGTGGCAAACCCCAGCATGCAACACTCGTTGGATTTAAAAAGAAAGGTATAATCTTTAACGCTAGATACTAAATGTTATAAAAGACAGGGGCGGATCCAGGGGGAGGGGTGCAGAGAGTACGCACCCCTCCCTGGTTTACCTTCCTTTGTGCCCCAACATCGAAGATAACCAATACAATAAAATGTTTTTCCCTTTGATTCTAAGGGGTGCACCCCTCCCTGGGTTAACTTTGCGCGCAGCACCCCTCCCTTCATGCGATAAGAATACGTCGTACAATCATCACGTGAACACGTCGTACGTGACGAGAGAACACGTGAACACGAGAGAAGTGTTAGGAGAAGCACGACGCGTAGCGGAGTGCTTCTGGACATTTCTCGAATGTTCTGCCAATCCCCAAGTGCTTTATAACGACACAGCACAGCAAGCAAGTTTTTTATTTCTTTTATGAAATACAAATTACAATAACCGTTATTTTAGATAGGAATGACGCAACGGAAAGTGCGCGCGCGTGCAATGTGCTCTCATAAAGCACGCGCTCCAAGCCAATCCAAGGGAGCACATTAAAATTTTGTTGGTGTAAGGAAAGCTATTGTTCTTGGTTGATCTATCGAGCGCGCGCAATCCACCATGTGACAGGCGTTCCTCGTAGTGTTTTGGTTTCGGCCGATCCGAATGGCCTACGATCGTGACGATCGTGTAAGGAAGGGAATGACGCTCCGCTCCTCGCAAGATATTCGTCGGTTTTCGGAGTAAATTCGCTAGCCCGACTAAAGCAAGGAACGCCTGCCATGAAGTGTAGCGCGCGCACGTAACCAAGCACTACAAGGAAAGCCTGTCATATCTTAGATTATTGCGTACGCTATAGAAATCGAAGATAAATCAACACAATCAAAATTTTAACGTGCTCCCTTGGAGAGCGTATAGATTTCTAGAATATGTTTTGAATTGTTTTAATGAAAAAGATGCACTAGTCTTTTACGAGTCAAGGGACAGGGCGGGGAATTTAACAATAACATGGTGTAAATCACATACACAAAAGTTATGAAATAAGAACAAAGTTCGGATACTGACAAATAGTAGCTATTTAGAGACTAATAGTTACTACAAATACTCTCTTTGCAAAGACAAATTCAAAAAAGACTATCTGTGTCTTTGTGTAATGAATGTTCTGGTTGAGTGATAAGCACTATACAGTGTGTGCAGCCATGCGACTCAAAATCCATTTAGATATGATGAAGAAATAGAAAACGCGCGCGCGTGCTGTGTGCAGTCATAAAGCACGCAGGGATTGGCAGAACACGCAAAGCGGATTGCTTCTGGACACTTCTCGAGTGTTCTGCCAATCCCCAAGCGCTTTATGACGGCACACAGCACGGCAGCAAATTACACAATAACCGTTATTTTAGATAGGAATGACGCAGCGGTAAGTGCGCGCGCGTGCAATGTGCTCTCATAAAGCACGCGCTCCAAACCAATCAGAACGCGACATTCATAACAGTTATTTTATGATTGTCAGTATCAACTTTATTTTTATTTTATATTTTTACTGCATGTTTTCTTTATAAGATTCAATCTATTGAAATACGCGTTAAATCTCCAGTCTCCGCGTTAATTCCTCGCGGGGGTCGGGGGTTTCAATTGACTAGTGCATATGTAACAGAATCAAAAGTCATTTACATTATTCTCCTTTAGACGTTCGCCACCAGAGTTTCGTGGAGAGCAAAAGACATCCCCTAAAAGAGCAAGCACCAAACACACGAAAACGGCTTTGTAGATCATTGTGTCTTGAGAATGAGTGACCTGTTGACTTCAGTGCTATATTTAATGATTATTCGCCGAAATCGGCGGAGTAAATACCGTCCAATATCCACCTATAGAGAACCAATAAGAAAACGGCGCCTTCTATGTAGGTTCCCTTGTTGGTCTATACCAAATGCTGTTATATTCTTTTAAGAGACAGCTAAATATAACACTCTTGTTTCGAGAAAAATAGACAAAACGGATGGAGGCGATATGATCTTAGATATATTTTGATATTAGTTTTAACGACCGTCGGCCCTGACTTGAGTATATCTTCTTGTTTAGCACCATTAATATTTTTCAAATGAGTTTGTGCTTTTGGGGTAGGAAGAGACCTCATATTCTACTGGCGGGTACGTCCGTTCTTGTCTTTTCTCGTTTCTTTAGGTCCCGGGAGACAGACATGACGCTGATTCGTTTCGTTTTCAAAGTAAACACTATATAATATTAAATCAGAAATAATGAATGAATTCATTGACGGAAAGGATCGTGATTTATTCTGTTCTATCATATTCTGTCATGTTTATGGTCAGTGTTCTATCATGTTCGTATTTTTTCATGTTTTAACTCGTTCTTTCAGCAAGACCTTTCTTCTCAAAAAACTTGTGAAGCAGCGGTCAGAGAAAGCTTTGATATGTTATATTTTATCATATTCTGTCATGATTTATGGTCGGTTTTCTATCACGCGCATATTTTTTTCATGTTTTCTCGTTCTTTCTGCAGGGCTTTTCTTCTCAACAAGCTTGTGAAGCAGTGCACGAACAGAGAAAGCCAAAGAAAAGCAGGCACAACAGACAAACCTTTTGAAATGGCTTTCCTCAGTCCCTTTTGACAAAATGGTAAGAGTACGTTATAGAACAAACGTACGTAGAAGTGAGACTTGATAAGAGACTTGATAGTAGCACTGGTAGACTTGAAAATCATCGTTAAAGCTTTAAGGTGGCTCGACCCAGTTTTCAAAGTGCGTGGGTACTTTAATTGAAACGGCTATAATTCAATAGAACATGATATTTCCCACACTTGCTACACATCAACCAAACTGTACAATGATGCTAGTTTGGTTAAAATCGGAGTATTTCTAGCGTCGAAATTAGGATGTCCTTGACTCTTTACATTTCGCCAATTATGTCGAAATCCAGTTCCAAACTTTGAAAGCGATTTATTAAACTTTAGGATGCGTTCATAATGTATGGAAATTTGAAATGTCCAGAATAATTCCTAACACCCCCCCCCCCCCCTTAAAGTCATGCAAAAACAACGAGCAGCAGCAGGTGATATCGTATGAGCTGCATTTATAGAACCGCTCTTTAGGTCCATCGTATAAAACTTGAGTATAATGGTGATACTTCTTTCTTTAACAAGTTAGATTTTGTTTATTAAATCGTATGATTAAATGAAGACCAATATTCAACTATTCCACCATTCAACTATTCACTTTATGTAGAATCAATATTTAAAGTACTGTCTAAGGCATTCCGTGAACCTTAAGCATTTTAGTCTACAAAGGGAAAATTGAAAACTCTTGGTCGATAGGTAGGATAATCACAGGTAAATCACAGATCCAACCCTGAAACCGCAACCACTGGTCTGATCTAAGTCAGGGCACGGGTAAATCACAGATCCAACCCTGAAACCCCAACCACTGGTCTGATCTAAGTCACGGCACTGGTAAATCACAGATCCAACCCTGAAACCGCAACCACTGGTCTGATCTAACTCAGGGCACGGGTAAATCACAGATCCCAACCCTGAAACCGTAACCACTGGTCTGATCTAAGTCATGGCACAGGTAAATCATAGATCCATCCCTGAAACCGCAACCACTGGTCTGATCTAAGTCAGGGTACGGGTAAATCACAGATCCAACCCTGAAACCGCAACCACTGGTCTGATCTAAGTCAGGGCACGGGTAAATCACAGATCCAACCCTGAAACCGCAACCACTGGTCTGATCTAAGTCAGGGCACGGGTAAATCACAGATCCCAACCCTTAAACCGTAACCACTGGTCTGATCTAAGTCATGGCACAGGTAAATCATAGATCCATCCCTGAAACCGCAACCACTGGTCTGACCCAAGTCAGGGTACGGGTAAATCACAGATCCAACCCTGAAACCGCAACCACTGGTCTGATCTAAGTCAGGGCACGGGTAAATCACAGATCCAACCCTTATTTTCACATCGTTTTAACTTAGTATTTAATAAAGACATACACAATTATAACACTAGATCTAAGAACAATATCCGTAAGAGTGCTTCTACTAGAAACTGGGGTCACTGGACATCGACAAATTTTGCCTCAAACGACTGGAATGATTTAGACTTATCAATTAGACAAAGCCCATCATTAGCTAGTTTTAAAAGAGCTTTAAGAAATTTAAATAGTTTTTAATATCGACACTAATAATTTTTAATTAATCCTATTCATATCTCATATATAATATCTATTTTTAATATTTGACTATTTGATATGCGGACACTGAATGTGTGCAACACTCTGCTCTATTGCTACTGAGCACTGTAAAGTTCAGTTGTAATATGCCTAGCTTCTGTGTTGCACACATTTAGTGTCTGCATTCTAACATTGTCATTATTTGTAAATTTACATTTTTGTTATTTTTTATATATTTATATTTTAGTCTTCATTTTTCTTTTTTGTTATATATTTATTTTAGAGGTCTCTCTTGTAAATCACCTTATGGTGACAGCGATAACCTCAATAAAGATTATTTATTATTATTATTGAAACCGCAACCACTGGTCTGATCTAAGTCAGGGCACGGGTAAATCACAGATCCATCCCTAAACCCTCAACCACTGGTCTGATCTAAGTCAGGGCTACCCCTTGATTCCCAAACAACAACCACGTGTTTCTCTAATGTTTTAATACCTTCCAAATTAATCTCTACCAGTTACATTAAAACTTTTCGTTCATCACTGAATTAATTATACAGAGCTATGTAATGGAGTTTAATTCCAGGTTATTTTTGGGGTTTGGTTGAACGCCTTGTCTAACCTGGGATAAAAGTGAGTTTCATAATACAGTGATCGTCGTCTGCAGGGCAGTAAAGTTGATAACCATTACACACTTTGCCAACACACGGATTGTTAGCTTTAGTACATTTGGCACCCACAAAGCGGCAATCCGTTCTCTTCTCCTTTAGATAAAAACGAACAAGAAAGATATTTGTTAATTTGGAGGCATATTACTAATATACTATCATTCAATCATGATATAAGCTGCACGGCTGTTGTTAGCGTCATCAGCATATTGGGACAATTTGAAATGGGCTGTCATATGTGAGCTTTCTATTATCATCATCATCATCATTATCACCATTATCATCATTATCATCATCACAATCATTTACACTGTCATCATCACAATTATCACCATCATCTTCACCACGACCACCATCATTATCACCATATTCACCACGACCACCATCGTCATCACCGCAATCATCACCATCATCATCATCACCATCAACACCATCATCATCATTATCATCATCATCATCACCATCAACACCCCATCATCATCATCATCACCATCAACACCATCATCATTATCATCAACACCATCATCATCATTATCATCATCATCATCAACAACAACAACACCACCATCATTATCATCATTAAATATTGCCTAATAATGTTGGTTAAATGTTGAGTCAAATGTTGAGTCCAAAGTTGGTACCGTTTATCATCGTTCGCGGCCAACGAATGCTTGTTAGATAAATATTGGGTCAAGTTTGATTGTTGAAACAACCTTTGGCCAACATTTCCATTGTTCTTATAGTTTGATATGGTACACCAACATCCAGCCAACATTTGCTCCAGGGCACTACACATGCGCATTTCAGTACACTTTTTATTATACCCAATTAATATATTATTTAAAAACCTCCCTTGGTCATTACTAGAAATGTTGTGTCAAATGTTGCTTCGTTTGTCACATCATCTACTTTTTAGACAGAAGCCGGAAAAGTTACTTTGTACTCATTACCTAAATTGATAAAATTGGGTTCCTCACTGAAAAAAACGTATCAAAAATATCACTTACGAACGGATTGTCATTGAGGGTCCCGCCACCAGAGTTTCGTGGAGAACAAAAGACATCGCCTAAGAGAACAAGCACCAAACACACGAAAACGGCTTTGTAGATCATTGTGTCTTGAGAATGAGTGACCTGTTGACTTCAGTAGTGTGATCAGTTTGTGATTCAACGTTCAGTTTACCAGTGGTATATATACTGTGAAACGCTATTAAAAGACAGATAAATATAACCCTCTTCATGTCCTTGAGAAAAGATAACACGGAGGCAATAGGTCCTGGGAACAGTCTTGACGCTGATTCGTTTTGTTTTCGAACTGATCAATATGAAATAAAATATTAAACAAGGAATAAACTAACGGAAAGGATCGTGATTTATTCTGTTCTATCATATTCTGTAATGTTTATCGTCGGTGTTCTATCGTGCATATTTTTTCATGTTTTAACACGTTCTTTTGGCAAAACCTTTCTTCTAAAAAACTTGTGAAGCAGCGGTCAGAGAAAGCTTTGATATGTTATATTTTATCATATTCTGTCATGTTTATGGTCAGTGTTCTATATCATGTTCGTATTTTTTCATGTTTTAACTCGTTCTTTTGGCAAGACCTTTCTTCTCAAAAAACTTGTGAAGCAGCGGTCAGAGAAAGCTTTGATATGTTCTATTTTATCATATTCTGTTATGTTTATGGTCAATGTTCTATATCATGTGCATATTTTTTCATGTTTTAACTCGTTCTTTCGGCAAAACCTTTCTTCTCAAAAAGCTTGTGAAGCAACGGTCAGAGAAAGCTTTGATTTGTTCTGTTCTATCATATTCTGTCATGTTTATGGTCGGTGTTCTAGGATGTACATATTTTTCCATGTTTTAACTCGTTCTTTCAGCAAGACCTTTCTTCTCAAAAAACTTGTAAAGCTGCGGTCATAGAAAGCGTTGATATGTTCTATTTTATCATATTCTGTCATGTTTATGGTCGGTGTTCTAGGATGTACTTATTTTTCCATGTTTTAACTCGTTCTTTCAGCAAGACCTTTCTTCTAAAAAAAAACTTGTGAAGCAGCGGTCAGAGAAAGCTTTGATATGTTCTATTTTATCATATTCTGTCATGTTTATGGTCAGTGTTCTATCACGTGCATATTTTTTCATGTTTTCTCGTTCTTTCTGCAGGGCTTTTCTTCTCAACAAGCTTGTGAAGCAGTGCACGAACAGAGAAAGCCAAAGAAAAGCAGGCACAACAGACAAACCTTTTGAAATGGCTTTCCTCAGTCCCTTTTGACAAAATGGTAAGAGTACGTTATAGAACAAACGTGGAAGTGAGACTTGATAAGAGACTTGATAGTAGCACTGGTAGACTTGAAAATCATCGTTTAAAGCTTTAAGGTGGCTCGACCCAGTTTTCAGAGTGCGTGGGTACTTTAATTGAAACGGCTATAATTCAATAGAACATGATATTTCACATACTTGCTACACATCAACCAAACTTTACGATGATCCTATTTTGGTTGAAATTCTATTTTGGTTGAAATTGCCCGAGATTCAAACCCGGGTCGCATTTAGTTTGTGAAAGTCGAGCGCCCTCACCCCTACCCCATCCGCGTTTCCAACATTTTTAAAAAGTTTAAGAGCTTTAACCTTACCCTTCACCATCGTTGGCCCATAAAAGGCGGGTTTATATTGAACAGACCTCTTTACTGATACAGCGCCCATCTTGAATTCTATTGTTATAAGTTAGAGAGATGCAATGCCAAGGGAACAAATATTAGAAAATTTATAGACAGCACAGCAGGAGTGTCTTTTTATATATAACAACTTTACGTTATCGAATGTGAAGCACATCTAAAAACCAATTGAATTTGCTGGTAGTTGGAGCGATATGCAAAACACCAAAGCGTGAAATCATTTGAAAAAGTAACTTCGCCACTCTATACTTTTTAAATATGTCCTACTTTTGCTCCCTGGGTATCGCATAATTCAAGATGGCTGCAGTATCAGTGAGTAAAAAGGTCTATTTGTTGGATATTCACAGAGTCTGTGCTTGTTAAGCCAGTAACATTCACTGATCCTTCGTGGGACGATTTTTCTTCAAAATCTAGTTTTAAAACGATGGAAAATCAGATCTGCGAAGAGGTTAGTAAAAAAACCCAAATTTGTTTTGTTTTTAATAAGCTTTTATTAGCGTAATTTAACGAGATTTATCGCGACGTCTCCACAGAGAAAATCAATAATCAAAAGGCATGCATATATGTACGAACATTTGACCTTCAATAATAAACCTAATTTGTCAGAAATAGTTGTTTGCCTCGAGTCGATTATGAAGGGACATTAATTAAATGACATTATAGTATAGTAGTAATAAATTATGCGTTCGATGTTTATAATGATTCCCGCCAAGGGTATTGGATATTTTTCTCTTATTCTCTCTTTGACATTGTATATAGAACAGTTAGAGTGGCCACACTAAATCCGTGAAACAAATACGAATTTTTAATTAGCACTAAATAGTGATAATTAAACAATAGAAAACAAAGGATTCTGTATGAAATAGTACTAATTAGTATTATTTAATGTTCACGGTTTTTCTATTATATAAAGATTTTATAGAAAAATAATTTGGATTGCAAGTCCCTAAATCTATCAATATTTGCAAAAATGTTTTCTTCACTTTTGTATCTGCTCAACAGATGGGGAATATTTTTGGAGCAAAGCGTGTTTGGTGCAGGCTGATTTATTCAAGGTACAGACCATAGATGGAAGTTGGTAGTTTGCAAGTATTTATTACGGGTATCCATGCATCATAGCTATTCATTATACAGCTCATTGTGCAAGGGCGGATCCAGGGGGGGGGGGGGGGGGGAGGGGTGCAAAGGGGGCTGAAGCCCCCCTTCAGAGGAAAAAAACAAAACAAAACAAAACTGAAGATTTAGATGCTTTTTTATTGTTTTCCGTTGTGTTGACGGAATAAACTCAATCAGTCCCCCCCTAAACTCAATTAGCCCCCCTAAACTCAATTACCCCCCTAAACTCAATCAGCCCCCCCCCTCAACTCAATTAGCCCCCCCCTCAACTCAATTACCCCCCTAAACTCAATCAGCCCCCCCCTAAAATTTTGGTTCGATCCACTCTTGGTGTGATGTCATTTTAATCAATATGGTCATTTTTGGATAACAAGGAGGTCTTCTTTGATATCATTAGTCTCGGCCCATGTGATCTTCGACGTTTGACATAAGCCTATAGATAAATTTTTATATTGCCTATAAATAAATTTTTGATCAAAAATAGATAACAATAATAGTATAATTGTAGTTTTATTTTTAAAAAAACTTATTAGATATTTTTGTTGGTATTATGGGCTGATATTTTACTCGTCTGTGTTTCCCTTATACCCAAGAAAATGTGCAATACAATGATACCTCTATTACTAGACTACCTTTGGCGATCAGGGACTGCCACTGTAATGGTATATTCATTGCGTACTCGACAGAAAAGAGAACAAAATTGATCCAACAAGCCAAGGGTTCAACGAAAATGGTAATCAGCAGGACGAACCATTGGATAATTTCTACATCGAGTCTTACGGTATGTAAGAAAGTCAATCTTGTAATAGACGTCTTTACACCTTGGGCGAACTGTGTGTCTCATTTTAGCCGTCCACCGGTCATTCTCTTGTGAAGATTCTTCGTCTCAGTAGTATCCATATTCATGAGTCTTCTCATGCGCAACCGCTAAACAAAAAAACGATACTCTAGAGAAAGATATGTGGTCTGAAATGGGAAAAACATTAAGCCCTAAGAAGATGTATTTGTTTTATTCGACGTCAGTACTCCAGTTTCAAGTTCTCCGTTGCTCAGGGTTAGCCTCGATGTTGTGCAGAATATTGATGAGTTCCAGTGAAGGTCGGTGGAATGTAAAAATTGTCTGTATTGAGGTTTTGCACCATCACGTACCCAAGCCAATAATACTGCTTGGGCTACCTGTGGTTAGAAGTCAGAACAATAAAATCCCTCTGCTCTTGGGAAATTTAATTCTTTCTTATGTTAAACGATTGTATTGTTCCTGCCATCTAACATGGCGATCGTTACGTGGAGGTGCAAAACCGTATTGTTGAAGTTGTGCATTACTTATATTTGTTTAGAAACTGATACGAGGCTAACCCTGAGTAAATGAGTCTGTAATCAAGGAACACAGCGATAATTTGATCACTGCACGGTTTCTCTTTTTTAGACACACCCTGTAATGATCATTTGTGCAAAAACTATGAAAGATGCACGTATAAAGGCATGGGCTACAAATGTAAATGTACGCTATTCAAGTACGGAAAACCATGTATTAGCACCAAAGGTGAAAAATGTTTTCCTTGTTACATCGTATTTTCAATCCGTTGACTTTGAATGAAAGCTTTTTAAAAAATCGTCTCTCACCTCTGGGGTGTCAGGTTCAATAGGTTGCTATCAATAGACGTCACTTCCGGTAATAGCTGCGTGTTTATTGGCTTGTAGAATCTTTTAGGTTGTTTTGATCTCTCGTTTTCTGGTTTCATGTCGTAGAAATAGACAAATACAATAGTTTGAGGAATTCTTTTAAATGTTTTGACTTAAAACATCGGTTAGTTGCCGCGTGTTTGTTCCCAATCAACTCCAAAAAGTCACGTGATTGATAGTAAGCTGGACTTGGCATCACATGTGAGAAAAGTTTGTTAGGTCTCACCATTCATTCGAGGGCTGTCTCTCCGTAAAACCTAACACGCTAAATTTCAATTCGATCTGAGTTAGCTGTGCCCTGACTTAGATTAGCCCAGAGGTTGTTTCAGGGTTTGATCTGTGAGTTAGCATGCCCTGACTTAGATCAGCCCAGCGGCTGTTTCAGGGTTTGATCTGTGAGTTAGCCATGCCCTGACTTAGATCAGCCCTGAGGTTGTTTCAGGGTTCAATCTGTGAGTTAGCCATGCCCTGACTTAGATCAGCCCAGAGCTTGTTTCAGGGTTCAATCTGTGAGTTAGCCATGCCCTGACTTAGATCAGCCCAGAGCTTGTTTCAGGGTTCGATAAAATTGAAGTATTTTCATTAAATATATTATCAGTTTGTGACAAAGACTCCTGCAAATACAACCAAACTTGCCCCGCATTGGAGGATTGTTACAAATGTGATTGCAACCTGTTCAAACTTGAACAAGTCTGTGAATATGCCGGTAGGTTCAACAGTTTCATATGCATTTTCCTTTACAGTTAGGACACTCGAACCTTTCTTATTTCCTGAACTCAGTTTCTACTGTTTCAAACACTTGATCTTAAATGAAGCATGGAGTTTGAATACGCCAATGATCAAAGTAATTCTTAATCCCAATCGAATAGCTAAAGGAATGATTTGCAGCGTGTATCTTTTTTTTAAAAAAACAGATTTTTTGACAAAAATCTCGAAGTATTCACGGTTTGATTGTCCTCACTCTAACGACCTGTTTCTTTCCTGCACATACATCTCATGACTTTGCTTGCTTTTTTTTACAATAGGTTTTTATCTTCTGTTCTCTGGTTTAATCACTTTTTGTACTATAGCCATCTTTCTCTTCATTTTCGTTGGCCGTCGACGTGTAAGGCGGATATATACTTTTGGTCCTTTTCAGTCATTCGATTAATCGGTTATGATAACGACTGAGGACAGTCAATAACTGAATAAAAGGTAAGCTAATATTTATGTATCAGTTCTAACAAGTACTATACTAATTATATACACTCACAAGCAAGGGCGTAGCCAGGGGGTACAGGGGGCCCCCCCTCCCCGCCCCCATCAGCACGCTTTAGAAACCTAAACATCTATGTAGTCACTTGATTAGTTCGACTTTTTTTTTGCGGATTGGCTTTGAAAACGTAACTTCTCGAAAAACGGATACATGTGTACATGAAGACGACAATTATATTTTGAAAACGAATTTTTAAGAATATCCTGATACGTGAGGACTGGGCCTAAGTGATCATACATAATACTCCTGTAACCAGAGTATTGAATTCGAGTTCCGTAAATTGTGGGACGCACCAAAAGTACGAAGAGTACTAAGGGATTTTGTAATCTTTAGATAGAACACGACCCCCAACGCCATGGGCGTGTGTGAGAACATTTCCCTTAGTTTTCCATCAATGTTTATTCGGGTGATAAGTCCTGAGATTTGAGCAGATTGACTGACAAGGTGATGCTTATGGCAAATGTTGTTCTCATTGACAGGTTTCTTGACTGGGTTAAGTGAACAAACCTACAGCAAGTGACAGATCCTAGGCCTAAAGGGACACACGAGTGCTTAAACACTTGCGCAGGAAAAATGGTCAAGGAAAAAAAGACACGACCTCTGATAAAACCAGGCAATATCCTAGAAGCATCTCACGGGGAAACTACAACTGACGTACACATTTGTCAGCATTAAATCTAGTCCACTGTTGCTAATCTTGATTTTTTTTCTGACTGCTGCTCCTTCTGTATTAGATATAATTTGTTAAATACCAATTTAAAATACCATACCATATTATATTTTAAACATTTTTTATATATTTATATATTTTAGTATTTTTGTAATTAATTTTATTTTAGATTCATTTATCAAACTATTCATCTTATTTTCTCGGAGTTATTAGCATGTATTTGCTATCTTAAATTCGAGTGTGAAATAAAGTTTATTGTTTTGTATTGTATTGAGTTCGTGCTGCGCTATACCAACGAAACAGTACGGAATGGAAGGGCGGAGAACCTGAACGTAACGAAACGGATCTGATCGAAACGGAGTTAAACGGAAAAGAACAAAAGAACGGTACGGTACCGATCAATGCAAGACGAAAGAGAACGGAAGGAACAAAATGGAACATACGGATCAATGCCAAACAGATCTAGATTTCAAACAGCCTTTACATCAAAAAACTAGTTTCGTTAAAATTTTTGGGGTCGAAATTCCAAAGGAGAAAAGTCGTTCCCCCTGGCGAAACTTTTACTTTCATCGAGGAGTGTCATTGAACCAAGTTCAACACAGTCATTGGACATGGATTATCGATCATCACACGGTAAAGTGTCATATTTTCCAACAGCTAAAAGTAAATATGAATGCTTTAATTAACTTTTCGTATGTACAATACTGAAATATCGTGAACATTCATTGGTCTCTTCTAGAGTAAGCTCACTTTTTAAGTACTGGAAATTCATTTAAATATATTTGCATCGTGTACAATGCTTAAGTGAAATGTCTTACTAGGCACTGGTTATGTGAAACCCAACTAAGTTATCTACCAGATAAACACTATCCAGCACAGTCCTGTTGTACGAAGGGTGAATAGTGCTATCCAACATATAAATCCTATTGTATGGATAAATTTATTGGATAACAGCATTGACTTATCCACTGGATAAGGATTTATCCGTTGGATAGCGCTATCCACCCTTCATACAACTAGGCCAATGGGGATAAAAGTGTTATACAGGAACTAGTTATCCATAGGATAAAAACCAGTAGATATCTCCTATTTGAGCTTCAATTCAAACCATTTGGATAAGGTGTATCTGCTGATAAGGATTCATTTGTGTGAGTGATAACAATTTTCATGCAATGTGATGATTAGAATGTTGAGTGTCTGCTTTGCAAGCCATGTATAAATGTAGTCGTAGGATATTCATATCAAGATTTTGGTCCACACACCACACCACCTCTATTTAGTGTCATTCTCGGATGTTATCTTGGTCTGTGCACCACACCACCTCCATTCAGTGTCAGTCTTTGATGTTATCTTGGTCTACACACTACACCACCTCTATTCAGTGTCAGTCTTGGATGTTATCTTGGTCTGCTCACCACACCACCTCTATTCAGTGTCAGTCTTGGATATTATCTTGGTCTGCTCACCACACCACTCTATTCAGTGTCAGTCTTGAATGTCAATTCTTTCTTCATGACTTGAACATTGTTCTTTTCTTTCTCATGTCTCATCTTCAGTATCTCTAGCAGAGTAACTTCTTTCTCTTCTTCATTATCATCTTCTTGACTTCTCCCTTTTTGTACCACAGTTTTGGGTTTGGGAACGGTTTTTGCATAATTCATTGCCTGGTAATATATGAAATCACCAATACTTGCTAGAATTTATTCTGCTAATAAAGACCTTAATTAGGCTCAGGTAAAATGTCAAACTTCACATGAGCCAAACCTAATTGAAACAATGGATAACAAGACGGTCTTCTTTGATGTCATTAGGTTCGGCTCACGTGAAGTTCGACATTTGACCTGAGCCTTTGCATCTGGTTTTACATTAAATTACTTGATAAACTTGAGATACATACAGCTTGTCGCTTAGCCTCTGCTTGTAGCTGTCGTGTCGGAGCAGGAAGTGGGGCTGCTTTCTTCTCCCACTGCTTTCTCCTAGCAGCATGTTCTAGACGGATTATTTCTGCATATTGTCGTTGCTTCATTGACTTGGCAATCTTGGAAAAAAGTGGAAAATCAATTAACAATTTATTATTTAAAACATTAACCTTTCAACATATCGTTTTATTCCTAAGTCAAGTGAAAATGGCTTTCTAGTTGTTTACACATTATATCAGGGTAGGGTCAAACATTCTTGTACATCCCAGGTTTCTAACTGGTTAGACTACCCAAAGTTAAAATGCATTGTTTTCATTCTACATTTTGATTGGCTCTTGCTGTCTAACTGATCTAATTGGCCCCGGTTTCAGTAGTAGCACAGTAACCTGTCATGCCTTTCATCTTGATGAGCAGTTGACAATAAGACCATAGGTAAACCTGCATTGAATGTAAATCCTGTAATCAACTTACCTTTCCCTTGTAATCCTTTGATTCTGTATCTGGCCCTAAGCTACCCAGCATATCGACTTGCTCATTTTTTATCTGCCGATATTCTTTCAATGTGTATGGCTTAAAATCAACAGGTTTTTGAATGTTCGAGTGATTCCTAGTACCATCAGATAGCTTACTTGCTCTGTCATTTTCACTGGACAAGAGCTGAGTATTAGACAACTGAGGTTCAGAAACAAACTTTCTTTCCAAGCCCGAGTCTCTTTGGTACATCTGTACAGGATTAATGAACTGGGAATTTGTCAATGACTGGGATAAAAGATAGTCATGTTCAGGAAAAAATTCCACTTGGTCAATAAGGGGTCTCCGTTGATACACTACTCCTGGAGGTGCAGACTGAGATGCATAACCTTGAATTTGTGTAGACGGAAATATAACATTTGATTGAGGATTGGATATGGCACTCGAGGTTTGATATGACTGGTGTCCATAGTTACTGTACCTTAAACCAAAATCTCTGTAGGGTACATGATATGGTTGATTCATATAGCTTTCATAGTTGGGAACTATAGTTTGGTTCATATTTGCATAAGGTGACAATATACTATAGTCCGACACATCATAATACCCACTTTTATCAAAGTTCGTGTATGTAGTACTATTTGATCGTTTAGATGAGAACGAAGAAGAAGATTCATTGAATTGGTCATATCGTTCCAAGTCTTCTGTCATGTTTTCTTCATTTTCTTTCTCCTTTGAAATCCTTACTTTACCTTTACTTTGGTTCGTATTACCTTGTTTTAATTTTAACTTTTGCGAATAAAGAGCAGCATAACTGCTTTTCCCTGGTTTTCGGATAAATTCTGCTTTATTTTTGTCGATAAAGTAATGCTTAACTTTAGGCTTTTGTTTGCTCTGTGGTTTGTTGTTGACAGTTGAAGCTTTCTGTTTAACGTCTTTAGACGACAGTTTGGAAGAATCGGCACTCTTTGTTAAGTTTTCAGCTTTTACAGAAGGGCCATTCTCACTTAAATCATCAGATCTATCTTCTTGCAATATTGATCTTTCATTGCTTTGCAATCCATCATTGACTCCATCGTCCTTCAACTCAAGAGAGTCTGCCAACATCTGACTTAGTTCATCTTCGTTATTCCTAATAACGTCCCCATTGTCATCCATCACGACAGAGAATTCATTGTTTTTCTGGTTTGTATTTAATGTGTTTTCTTTCGTATTATCATTGCTGAATTTTTCGTTATTTCGTACATTATCTGTTGAGTTTTCTTGGTCCAATATGGCGGCCAGTACGCTGGGATCAGAGGCCAGTGTTTTAATGATTCCTTGGTCTCGATTTTCCTCCTTCTCGTTCTCCTCCATGCATCAATTAATTGACAAAGCCTAGAGAAGTTCAACACGCTGGGAAAATCTTTGATATTCAGAATAATTTAAACGATGCACAAATTATTCATTTCATGACAACGAACATTACAAACAACAACAGCCATTGCTAAGGCTACTAATTTGAAAAATGGAGGGGAGGGGTGGGTCGTAACCAAACACACAGGGAACCCAGTTCAATACCAAATACCATATAATTTCTTTCATAGAAAATGATCTAACTCTAAACTTGTGAAATAAAAATCCAATAATAAATTGAATCCGAAATGGGCTAGCTTTGTTCCTCTGAACATACTATTCAAGTGAAGACATAATATATGTCTTTTGTAAACTTTAGAATCCAGATTTTTTTTTTGCTTTTTTTAAAAATTCTTGAAAATCCAGATTCATTTCTTGGAAATGCTACAGTTACGCATTACAAATATATTACTAGAACGATGGGAAACATTCTGTACAACAATATTAGTTTATTTCTTTTGCACTAAATGTTAAGCCCCTGGATTAGATATAGCCAAGTACAAATGCAGCATCCTAATATTGTACCTCGTACTTTGACATGTACTCTGAATTTAAAAACTGATATCACTCATGGCTGATTTCTTTGTCAATAAATGACATTTTTGGTAATACAAAAAGCATAGTCATTCCAAGACGGATGTATGCATTTTAAAGCTAAAACGAAAAGTAATGTCTTTTATCCAATGGTTAAGCCAATCCCAAAACGAGACTGATGCTTAACATGGTTGACCATTCCACTCAAAACGAATGTAAATGGTAAAGGTAACAGTCTCTTTTCAAAAACAGCCGCAACTGTCCAATTAGTATCAACCATTCCACGAAATACTACATTGGCTTTGGGAAGATCCAGTTGATATCCTAGACTAACGCAGCTATCTTTAGCACGTAAATTATATTCGTATTCCACTCCAACTTGTACATTTTCATTTCCTTTATGCCAGTAACTCAAGTGCCAACCAGCTTGACCAACTGTGGTTGTCGCAGCCCATTTATCAGCAGTATAGCGACCAGCAAGAGACATTACAGCTACTTCTTGTCCTGAACCATAGTGATAGAGCAGTTCGCCACCCAGGTCTAGTTTGGGGGTCATGCGCTGGAGGTAATGGGCCACTACAATACCAGACTCATTTAGAATATCTAGGTTACCCACAGTTAAGTTTGCTGTGAAATCATTGCCACGATATTCTCCATCAGCCTGTACTAGCACCCAAGTAGACTTTTGTGTCTGTAAAGTTATTAAAAAAAAAGTTATATTAGAATGAAAACCAAAAAGGAGAGAAAACACAAAAACAAGAAATGGAAAAACAATATTTAATATATTTATATGAATTTCAAATATGAATGGATCTTTCAACCAAACGTCATTAATTATTTGCCAGGGCTTAAAATAATTACAATGGCAGGTCATGATGACCAGCAAAGTTTTAAGATCAGGGTTCGTGCTGAGGTAACCACTTAAAATTCAAGGACTATTCAAGGAGTATACAAGGACCCAAAAATGAATTTCCAAGGAGTATGTTCAGCTAACTATGCCAAGGTTTTACACAGTGGTTGCACATGGCCGACTTTCAGATTTTCTGATCAGTTTTCAAGGAGTTTCACTAAAATCGTAAAATTCAAGAGTTTTTCAAGTGCCCTTGAAAACTTGAATTAAATTCAAGGAGTTTTCAAGGAGTTTAAGGAGTAGCATGAACCCAGTAAGATGGTCATACCTCATTTCTGGCTCAACAATACTGGTCAAAATGACATGGACAAGTTCCAACTCTGGCTGGAAATTGTCCAATGACCAGCCATTGTATTATAACCACTGCTATCACATCAATGTTAAATACATACCTGTATCACACATTTTCCTCTAACTCTCTTAGTCAATTGGTGGATTATCTGTGCATTTAGACTTCCTGTAGTGTCTATGTCTCCTAGTAAAACTGGGTAAGCCTGTTGAAATAATAAAAATATTAATGATTAGAGAGAAATAATCAATGAGATTTTTTTCCACTTCAATAAAAAAATACAGTCAAAGATTAATTTAATTTTGTAGGGGAACTGAAAAGGATGATTATTTTACCTGTTTTATAAGGTGAGTATATATTTTCAACCTCAGTTTCAGACGTTGAAAGTTTGACTTACTGTATACATTGGCAAATATGCTAATAAAGAATAAAAAGTCATACATACCTCAGAAGGTGAAATTTGCTTAGAGCCCACATAGGTTGCAGCAAAGTGGTATGAACCTGGTCCCATACCACTGAGTTGAAGAGAATGGCTCACTTGAAAATGGTTACTCAGTCCTTTGTTAACCATTAGCTTGTATCCCTCCATTGGTTGAGGAAACACATCTACAATAAAAATGTAAGCAAAAAAATCCCTGAAATATCTCTGGGCTACTCAAAGTCAGGGCATTGCTAACTCACAGTTTGAATTAGAATTAAGTTTGTTAATTTTATACAGAGAAACATAAACCAGAGAACCTGGAAAAACCCCTCATATTAAGTGAGAGACCTAACCTCTAGTCACTTATGACACTTAGTCCAGGAATCAAATCAGT
The DNA here is from genome assembly GCF_029948245.1 of Actinia tenebrosa. NCBI lineage: Eukaryota > Metazoa > Cnidaria > Anthozoa > Actiniaria > Actiniidae > Actinia > Actinia tenebrosa. The sequence continues at coordinate 7,844,702 of NW_028292569.1, read as the reverse complement.
GGTAGGCTATCCCTATCCCTCCCCTCCCCCAGGAATCAAATCAGTGGTAGGCTATCCCTATCCCTAACCTCCCCCCCCCCCCCCCCCCCGAGAGCTTGTTTACAGGACCTCCTTTAGTTTCATCGAATCAAGGCTAACTGCACATCTAATTTCAAATACAAAAGCCTCCTTGATATTAAATCTATTAAATATTAAATTTAAAAGAAATGCCCACATGGCATCATGAGTACAGCCAGAATAAATAATGACTTATGCAATGGCTGATACCAAATCTACTAGAGTATAATCAACCAACCTTCCTAAACTAACTATTCCGTTATCTTATTTACCTCTTCATAAAAAGGAAAAGTAATGTTTTAAAGTTTTAAGCTTTGATTTTTATCTTCGCCTAGTTGATCACTGAACTTGATTGAGGCAAAAGTAAAGCTTGTAGACTTACTTGAAACCCCCCCAAAAGGCTTGAAAATTTCAGTCTCAAGCGCTTTTGAGCCAAGTCAGAATTAATAAAAGAGAAGGGGCAAAAAACAGAGGTATTAAATAAATCTTCATCGTAAAGAAAATCAGTATCGTGTAATTCAAACCGTTTACATTTCACCGGTATTTTTAAGTAAGCTGACATACTTACGTACCTTTACACTTCTTGTGTAATTCTTCGAAGGAACCCGGGTTTTTAGATGCTTCTGCTTTCACAGGAGCTTGCTTAGGTTCTACTGGTGGAGGGGCAGTCAATGGAGGTGGAGGGGGAGCAAGAGATCCTCCAGAAGAGGAAGGAGGATTGGATGCCGCAAAAACGTTCCCCATCGTTTATCAAAGTGCCATGTGCAAGAAGAACGAGATTTAGAAAAGCCTCGATATATCCTCGAATCTGATTGGTTAATTTTACTAACCACGGGCGCCATCTTGGACGATGACTAGACGGAAGACTGGACTCTACCTTTTTATACTCATCCCATCACCTTATTTTTGAGAGGGTTTTGCAGCAATGATAAAAAAATATTGTCTACACTTCAAGGTTTTACTTCATTTTTAAAATTCTGAACAGTAGCTGTCCAGACTTCAATTTCTCTAGCGTATGGTTAACAAAAAAGGGTAGGATAAATTGTTAAATTGAATTATACTGCATTATCACTGTCAGGAGATAAAATCAAGAATAATGTGACTAAATTGGCTTTTAAAAATATATACAAGATATATTTTCAGTAATGATTCTCTGACGAAAATTAAGATTAAGAGTAAATGTGTTTGGGCTTCCTGTGTCAAGGTCAGCGGTGAACTGCGCACGTTTCCCAACACGTTTTCCAGAAGGCATCAGAGAAAAAAAATTAGTATTTCTTTTAAATTTCTTCCACATTCATCGTTTCCTATCAACGCCTTTGATAAAGGAATATGGCAGAAACAGAAGTAAAGAAGAAAGAATCGGTATTTCAAGAGCTTCAGGCGGACGAGGACGCTGGAGTTATCACTGTGGAAAGTTTGTGTATGAACTGCCATAAAAACGTAAGCTTATTTTAGTCGAAAATATTAAAAAATAGCCTTCAATAAATAAGGATTTATAATGTTTATTCTGTTTTTTAATAACATATTTATTCGGCAAGAGAAAGAAAGAACTCAAGCCAGTTTTACATACAGTATATAAATAGATAAAGAAATAAAAAGATAAATAGATAAATAGATAGAGATGTTATTGCGTCATTTACAATTGAAATCTTCAACTCTCGTTAAACTCATTGTTGTGAATAAAAAAGTGGGTATTGAGCACTAGCAATTCAAATTATAGATTAAGGTTAAACGAATATAACAAGAAAAGCACTTCTTTGGTTCTTGATATCTCTGCTTCATTGTTAAGGGTACGACTCGCCTCCTCCTGGTCAAGATTCCGTTTTTTAAAGAGATAATATTGTCATCATTTCACTGTGAGCATTGTGGAGAAAAGAATAGTGAAATACAGTCTGGTTCATCTATTCAAGACAAGGGATGCAAAATATCATTAAAGATCACTACCAAGAAGGTAATATTATATTGTAAACTATGTAGTAATGATGATGATGATGTTGAATGTGATGATGGTTATGGTGGTGATGATGATGATGTTGATAAATAATAATAAATTATTAATAATAGCCAATAATGATAATTACAAGTCTCTGTGTGGTGCTCCCCCACAAGGGTTTGTCATGTGCACTACTGCTTTGTTCAATATTTACAACATACAACACTCAACTCACATTGAGTAGAGTTTGATGGTTCTCCAGCTCTCTTGATTCAAAACCTTTTCTCCAGATTTTCCAGTTTTCCTCCCTGTGCAAAACCTAACACACCCATGTCAGGGGCTGATGAAATTGGAAGGCTATAAAGGGCATGGAACGCTTCAGCCTTTTGAGAATTACTGGTCAAAATTTAAAAAAATCTTATTATAGAAGGTGGCCTTTATGTTTACACTAATTTTACCATTCATTTAAAAATTTTTGATATTTTGTTTTCATTGGCTGTAGGATCTGGATAGACAGGTAGTTAAGCAAGAAAGTGCCTCCTTTTCTATTCCCAAACTTAGCTTTGAAGTTCCTCCATTTACGCAGAAGGGAGGTATGTACCAGTATTATTTTTTTTCTATTATTATTATTTTATTATTATTATTAATATAATATAATGTACCAGTATTATAATTCATTGTACACATGTTCCCAATTAGTTTTGGTGTTCCCGATTAGTGTTACAACTTGTGGTAATCTACTGTAGCATAGAATCATAAACATTTGACTGGGGACTTGCTTTTGCCCTACTTATACAGTATACACCCTTAGAAACAGATTTTGACTTCCCACAGTGGAGTTCATAGCAGCTGTTTGATGAATAATGATTGTTCTTGCCTATTTATAATATTGATAGAAATAAGTACCATAGAAGGACTGATAACCAGGGCAGTGGCAGGACTTGAGCAGGACCAACCAGTCAGAAGAGTAAGTAAAACTGTCCATCCGTTAACATATTAGGTCCTGACCTTTAGATCTATGATGGAAGCAAGGATGGCAATACCAGATTATAATTATGCAAGGACATTTTAAAATGGTTCTCTGTGTGCCTGCCGTTCTTCTCAGTATTGCCGTTCTCTCTAGGACGTGAAAAAGAACCAATGGACGTTCTAACTAGCAAGGACAGCGGTAGCAAGGACGACAGCATGCATGTGAAAAATCATTTAGAAAAAGTGTTTGCCTGCTACAACTGACCATTGTTGAGATTTCTATTTTTTGTTAATGAGTTTGAGAACTAATAATGATATTTGTATTCTTACCCTGATTTCAGCATATGGATCCTGAATCAGCTAAAAAGATTGATGCATTCTTAGTGGAACTTAAAAAGTGTTTAGAAGTGGAAACACCATATATCGTTATCCTTGATGATTGCACTGGGAACAGTTTCATTGAGAATATTTATGCTCCAAAACCTGATCCCAATATGAAAACAGAACTTTATGAAAGAACAACAGAACAAGACAATAGTCTTGGCTTCTATCAAAACACATCTGGAGAAGAAGAGGCTGAAGAAAAGAAGGAGTCTGAAGAAAAAGGTAGTAATCACCTTTTTTTTCCTAGTTCGGTATCCTAAGAATTGGTATTCTAACTGGCTTCTCAAGCAGGCAAATATTTTCTATCTCTCTAACCCCAGTCCAGTATCCTGGGATAAGGGTTTGCAGAACACAGTGGAAACAATTGCAAAACAAGTTAAAAAGCATCATCTTCCCCCCCCCCAGTTTGGTATCCTAAGAACTGGCTTTCTATTTGGCTGCACAATTGGATAATATTTTCTTTTTCTGATTGCAATCCAATTATTTGGGATAAGGGATTTCAAAGCAACAAAAAAAAAGGGGGGGGGGGAATGCAGTTTAATGACTTAAAAAGTAAATGTGAGGGGGGAGTTTTATTGGGTCACTCCCATTATTTTTCCTCTACAAAACTCTCTTCGGTAATTTGGAACTCGAGAAAGGTCTATTGATGCTGTGAGTTAACCTTGATTACTGTACATGGATAATTGAACAGCTGTGTACTTTTTCATGTAAGTGCAATATTATGGAGTGAACAGGAATTACTTTAATGCTGACTTTAACAAAAATAATATCTTCTTTCTAGAAAAAAATAAAGCATTTGACAAAGATGAGGTAACTATTTAGTTTTCAGTTCTTAAGTTTGACAAATGGCATTGACAGATTTGATGGTTTGAACTTTTTTACATTTGTTATATACATTTTATAAATAAATGGTTTTTTTTGTAGGTAATAACTATCCCCACGAATTGTACATCTTGTAATGCTCCTTCAGAAACAAGAATGAAACTTGTGTGTATCCTTGACAGCAAATATTTATTTTACTTTAGTCAATCAAAAATATAAACCCAATTCATAGGTACGAATACAGGGGTGGTTCCAGACAAAAATAGAAAGGAGGGAGGGCGGGGGGGCTTGACTGAATGACACTAAAAACATAGGAAAAATTTTAGAAAAATATTTTTTTTTATTGATCAAATAAAACTATATATGGCTAAAGGGGGAGGGGGGGTGGGCTACAGGTCCCCTTTCTCCTCCCTGGATCTGCCTCTGGCATACCTTGGATTGTACTATCATTTGCATCTAGGCATAAACACCAGACATCAATACATGTTCTAACTAGCTTCTGAAATGTTTGTCAACCTTTTTTTATTTCATAAGATTGCCTTTTACATTCAACTCGACAGTTTCGCTGACAAACATACGAGTTTCAGAGCCAGTTAGAATATAATTTGATGTCTGGTGATTGCATGTAAATGCAAACGACTATAAGTCTGTTGTTTGTTTGTCATTATGGGTCCTTAATCCATGATGTTTAGCTATTCCTCATTTCAAAGAAGTGATAATCATGGCCCTCACTTGTGATACCTGTGGTTTTAAAAGCAATGAAGTCAAGTCTGGAAGTAAGTAGATTTGAGAGAAATGTTACCTTTGATTTAAGGGCAATGTGGTATTCATGATAATAAGGTCAAAAAATGGTCCAGATAGAGCCCTGACAGACACTATTCATGGTAATGCAATGTTTTACCATTACAGACCACATGTCATTTTCTAGAAACACATTTCAGTTTTAACAGGAGTGCATGCGAAGACATATTAATGTGGATACAAATCAAACATAGAATCTTACTCTCAAGAGAATGACATGTGATCTGAAATGGGAAAACATTACGCCACAACGAATTAGGTCTATTTCAAATGTGATTATAGGAAGTGCCTCAGTCTGCTCATTCTTTTCTGATGTCCTCTTGGAAATCATTGATACTGGGTGGCTCCCATGGCTATTTCTATACAGAAATACACTGCTTCAGATACTGTACCTTTACTGCAACTTGATGTTTAATATTAGGTGTTTGATGAGTACAAAATCCAGGGTAACCGTTACTTCAAGAGGTGGTGGGTTCTGGGAATCACTGAGACATTTTCACCACTCAAGGATAAACCATATCTTTGTGCCACTGTGTAAATTCTCCATATTAATATATTATCCTATTATTACTAATATGTTGTATTAGTGTCATGACAAAACTAAAGAAATTTTCTACTCTACTAATATTCTTTTTATGTCCTTGGTCATAGGTGGTATTGAGCCTAAGGGGCGTAAATTGACTCTAAAGATAACTGACCCCGAGGATCTTAGCAGGGATATTCTTAAGGTATCTTGCTAAACAAGACAAACTTTACATCATCTTTGTGTAAAAAATACACCAGCATTTTAAAGCAAATATGTCTTATGGCCGTTACATGCTGAAATTGTTAGCTGAAACAGCGTTGCAAGACATGTTTCAGAACAAATTACACAGTGTAACACCCCTAGCTTTGTGAAACTTTTGTTGCACAAGAAAGTATTCTTACCAGAGTCCTTGTAATACTTTTTGTTGTAAACTCATCAATAATGAACCAGGCATATTATAGTGAAAATTATTCAAATTAAAAATTTTGCAAACTTGAGATGTTTTTATAATAGCAAGCTAGAGGGGATTTGATCTATGGTTCAAAATATTGTCGTGTCGGCTGGTCATGAATTACACGATTACCATCTTATTTATAATATGTTTTCTTCTCTGTATGGCCTAGTCTGAGACATGTACACTGAGTATCCCAGAATTAGAGTTTGAAGCTGGAGGGCCTACACTTGGTGGAAAGTTTACAACTATAGAGGGCTTGTTATCAAATGTTGGTGATCATCTCAAGTCAATCAATCCTTTTGGTTTTGGTGATGGATTTTCTTTGAGTGGTGGTAAACTAAAAGGCTTTCTTGATAATCTACAAAAGGTATTCAGAATGTTATTTTCGTGTAGACATTTTGTTTGAGAGGTTGCCATATTAGCTTGTTCCTTTGTTCCTTTTTCCCTTCTTTGGTTTACAATTTATTTTAAATTATTAATGTCTAAAGATGTGAATTGTGTTTCATCAAGCAAATGTTTCTGGGGGGGGATTCAGAGAGCTTTCCAGGCAGGATTTGAACCTGTGACCTTCTTTGAATCCCATCCTTTTTTCCCAGGAAATATTTGCTCAATGAAATACAATACACATTTTTAATAACTTTCCAAGCAACAAACACACCTTAAAACTTATTGATATCTATTTTGTTTTAGATCATTTCAGGTCAGTGGATGGGTGTGCACATTATTCTTGATGATCCAGCAGGCAACAGTTTTATACAGGTAAATGATGGATAACGGATCAGTACAGTATGAGAAAAGTTCTGTGGGATAAATCCACACTGTTGCTGAAATTTTGCTTAAATGTTGGCTGACCACCTACCAACATCGTACCATCATTTCATTATCAACAACTTTCTGACACCTTACTGCTGTGTTACTGAACATGTTACTGATACTTAACTACAGTGTCATAATTGTTAAATATTTTTTATTATTAGAATCTTTATGCCCCTGATCCTGATCCCGAACTAACGATAGAGGAATATGAACGAACAACGTCACAAAACGATGAACTGGGAATTTTACACATGAATACTGAGAATTATGCTGAATCCTGAAACTGAAATTGGTAATTAAATAGAGAATAATTAATACAAGGCTGAGATTCTGACTACTGTACAGGTTTCTTTTGATTGTTTTTTCTTTACCACCATTTTTAATGCTACATGTTGATCAAGACAACAGTTGTGACCTGGAGATCGGGCAATACACTGCTGTCAATCAAACCGTCCCCATGTTTATTACTGTGGTTGATGGTAGTGTATTGCTCAATTTCCTTGTCTTGACTGTTGCCTTGTCAGTGCATAGCAATAAAAACAGAGATAAATTTTTCTTTCTTATATTTATTCTTGATAAATTTTTGCTGCTTTGGTGAACAACAAACTAGTAGAGGAGTAGTGATTTGATGATAAAAAAAAAGGACAGAAATGATACGAAAAATTTGTAGGCATACATGATGTAAGTCATACTGTAAGTCATATTGTAGCTGTATCTAAATATTGTGATTGGATGACTTACTGGAAAATAATGGGAAAGTGCTGTAAGTCAGTACTGTATATTTTTAAGTCCTATGTTAACCATTTTTATAAGAAACCATTTCAATGTTACGGCAAGTTGTACTATGCAGGTGCTCTAAGTCAGTACTGTATGTTACTCTCTTATGAAAACTGCACTAGTGATAAGCTGTACTTCATTCAATGAACAAAAATTGCTTATTTCCATGCAAGCGATAAAAGTCTTTGAATGTCATTATCTGCTCCAATTGTCAAACACTGACCACCATGTGCTGTCAGCTAAAAAGAATTGTATTGAAAACTTGCAATTCAGCTGATGAACATTCCACATGAGATGAGATATGACGTCAAGTGAAACCCAGCAATTGAGTGTTGAGGAATTGATTAATTTCCTCTTTTACTCCGACGAAGGACTAGCGTCCGAAACGTCAGCGAGTTTTTTCATCTTTTCATGGTGTTCAATTTACCTTTTTATCATTACTGTTTCATTAGAAACACCGACGCAGCTCACACTAGTTTTTAGCTAGTTATCTCTTCTAATTTCGACACAGTGCATGACTATTTGAAATCAAGAGGAATTAAGACCGGAATTAATTATGGAATTGCTAGTCTAAGATTATTGAAAAAGTTCTACATATTGTGAATCATCTTGGTCTTCTGAGTGGCTTTGACTTAAAGCTTTGTATGTGTTGCCTTGTTGCCATGGTGATTCCTCCCTACATTCAGCATATTGGGAAGTGTTGATTTTAGGTGATCTGAGTGAATCATCACTAGCTACACTTGAAACAGATCTTTTATGGTACGGTTCTGAGGGTTCTGTGTAACCGTCACTGTCTTCACTGTCTGAACCTTCTATTGTCTTTGATCTTGCATACCACTTGTTTCCTTGATCATTTGACACTAGAACAACAAAGAAAGTAAGATATTGATCATTTTGAATGACACCTAGGACTGTTGCCTTATTTGCATACTAGTATTAGTTAGGGGGGGTACTCCCATATATGGACTATACAGGGATGATCCGCTGAACAGGGTATGGTTTTTCAAGCTTCCTATCATAAACAGGGTATGCAATTTCACTCAAGCTCCAAGTTCTTCCTGAGTTTCCTGTCATATTCAGGGTTTCTACTTTCATATTGACTGAAACTGGTTATTGTGGTCTTCAAAAAACGATAAGTGAGATGACATGATAATTGAAACAGGAACTCAGTGCAATAAATTATATCTTTTGTCATAAACAGGGTCCACAAATTTGAGTTTTTTTATCATAAACAGGGTACCCCTTTCAGAATCCCAGCGGAACACCCCAACCCAAATTCTGGCGGAGTACCCCCCCCCCCCCGGGATTAGTTATTACGCTGTAGATAATCATGGAATAATACAATTTGGAATATTAGAGTATTTTTTATATTTCACATGAAATGCTATGGTAAACATATAGCTGTGTGGTAGCAGTACCTTTGCCTTACAGTTACATTTTTTTACGCATTGCGCTTTGTGTGATTGGATGATTATTAGAGGATAATGGGAAGCCATTTCAATGTTATGGCAAGTGGTAAAGTGTATGTGCTGTAAGTCAGTGCTGTAATGATTCCCACTCAACAAAAACCGCTTTATTATTCTTTGCAGTAACTCAGTGGTTAGAGTATCCAATGGGTATCTAGGAGATCGTGTTGTTTCCTATCATGTTTGTTTCCTAAATTCCAATTCCTATCAGAAAATCTGATTTGTTTCTGAGTTCCTTTCAACTATAGTTAAATTATAGCTATAATTTAATACTTTCATTGCCAATAAATTAATATTTGTCATGTAGTTGTTATACTAGAAGGATTCTGAACTGAATCTGGGCGTATTTAGTTTGAGTGTGCAGGTTGTATATAACAATGAACACATTAAAATTAATGACCACTATCTTGAGTAAATCTTTCTTGTAGCTCGTTTGCTATTTGCTCATTGCTATTATTCTATGTATTATTGTCTTAAATACAGACTCAACTCGCGCAGTCAAGACAATGATAATTCAACATTAGACATGCATCATCAGTAGAACTTTTTAAAAAGAAACTTAAAACATACCTGTTCAATTTATAATCCAAATAGTCAGCCCATATTTATTACTTGAGTTTATTTTTATTCTTAGTTTATATATTTTAATGTAAAGGCATTGAGATTTTGATATGCCTTAGAACCACAATTATCTTTATTATTATTCAAAGCCCTGCCAGATCTTTTAAAAGCAGCATGATAAATCGATAATTTATTATCGATTCTAATTTCTTCACTTAAATAATCAACCTCAGTTGATAATTATTATCAGACACTAAAATATTGAAATCAATGGATACCTTTTCTTGGTTTTGGTGCAGTTTGAGGTCGCAAGTCTATCATAGACTGTGGCTTGCTCAAGTTCTGTCCTTTAATACCCTTTTGTGCTCTTACGTTTGTGCGGGTGACGGGGGTTGGTTTGACAGATGCAGATTCTTCTGTTAAGATAGCAAAATAGTTAATTATCATGGGTGGGTTTACAAACAGGGGTTAGAACTGTATGTGAATTTGAATTTACTTTTTAAGAAAAATTAATTTTTAAAATTTTCCCCCGGTTCACAACGCAGAGAAATTAATGTTCATTCTGAGTAGGTCAGGTATTTTTTATCTCCCACTGTCGATCGGTATTCATGCGCTTTTATGATTTAAACACTTGCAGAAATAACAGATAGCTAAAGAACAAAACAAATTTCGAAACATATGGGAAAACTTAAATGGGAAAAATAGTTATTTACCATTCTAAAGTCAGTCTGGATAGAGAAAAACTGTGCCCTCTGCCTTGAAAATGGACCTTGGCCTTATAGCCGTAAATCCATATATTCAAGACCATAGGTACTGTTTTTCTCTATCTATCTGGACTTCCTGGCCCGTAAACAACCTCAATCTCTTACCATGAGATGGTAAAGGTGGTGGTGGACATGATGGAGGTGGCCTTAGGTTTTCTAAGGACAGGGGCCGAGAAAAGTGCTGAGTCTTAAGGCCGGAACTTTCACTAATCTTTCGATGTCGACCAACAGGTGCTGGAGGAGGAGATCTTCTATGTTTAGGTTCACCAAAACCTAGAAATAAATAAATAAATGAATGCAAAGTACCGTAAACCATATTGCATAGTTTTAGATGCTTCTGCAACCAAGACAATTTTCTTAATCTTTAGCTTCTGTTCATGAAACTTGCATGGGGTAAATTGGAAAACTTTTAATAGACTAAATCCAGAAATCCAGATGTCTCAAATTTTGTGACCTTACAAAAACATTCCATAAAATATTTAGTACTGTATGTGATTTTTATTAGCACACACACAAAATTGCCGTTGTGACAAAGTAATAGTAGGTTTGGGGGAAGGTCTGTCACTGTTTCCATGACATTCCATAGGCTTGTACCTATCCTCACACTTAAATGGCACATACGGCCTTCAATAGGCATAGGCATGTGCTCTTAAAAACGGCAATGTCATGGAAACGCTTCAATTGATATCACTAAAACCTTATTTTGTCATGACTTTTATCTAATGTGCTATCAAGTTAAATATCAAACCTGGAGATTTGGGTGGGCTTCCTGTGGTATCACAGGAGTCTGGTGGTCGTGGTGAGACGGCATATAAGTAATTTTGATCATTTTTTCCTGGACTGGCTGGTACTGGCTCATACCCAACTTCTTTTGATAGTTCTGTTACAATGCGTCTTGTTTTACCAGCACCTGTTGTTGACAAGACAAGCTTAATCAGAACGGCACATTAGCTTAATAGATTTTCTTTTCTTTCACCACCACCGCAAAGATGGAAAAAATGGTTGATTCTAATATTTTTGAAATGTTTTCAAATTTAGCTGGTACTAAAATTTATTAGTATAATTTTAGATTGGAATATACAGTTTTGTGCACTGTGATTGGTTGAGCGACCAGTGATTTTGAGACGATAATCACTTCACCTTCAATGAATGACAGACTTCAGCTTTCAAAATCAGATTTCTCTTTCATGATGGGAGCGTTTTTCTTGGGAAACCTCCATTTTACAAAGACAACACTGTTTGAAATGAAAGCGCATCACATACTGCTCTATATTGTATCATTGTTAGTATCTTTCTAATTCGATTGGCAAAACAACTATTCAATGTGGGAAGGATGGGGTATGATAATAGTGATAAATATTACGTAATATACAACATTCAAAATAACACTAAAATAATCTTAAAGCTATACCTTTGAAGACCTTTTCTTCAGTCAGCTGGGTTGGTGTGTCTGGTATCAAGTCAGCAAGCTGCTTATATGACTTACTGACACACAATGTTTGTTCAGCTAGAGTTTGTATGCTCTCGGCTACTAACTGAAGAGCTTCCCTGAGCGTTTTAGCCTAAGTATGGGTAACAAAATAATGTTGTTACAGTGCTTTTCAATAGAGCATTTTCACTCACATCAGAAGGCAGCCACATTCTGGTGTACAAACAATAGAAACGTTTTGCACAGTTTTTGCATAAAAATAGAGTTCAATTTCTTGGGGATAGAAAATGTATTGTTTTGGTACACCAACATGGCCGCTGTGACGTCATGTGAAAATGGCCTATAGCACATGTTGAATCAGGTGTTACAATTCAAAGTAGGTTTTAGTGGAAGTCAATCAAGACGTTTCCAGGACATGATCCATACACGTGGCCTTGAAAACTTTGTGTTTTGAGACAGTGTCATGGACACACTTTGATTGATTGACATCCACCATAATCACATTTTGGCACGACACAAATTTTGTGATTCCAAGTGTGCTATTGAGGATCAATTTTATATCTTACATTACTCTTTCTCCCTGCCTTCCTTCCTTCCTTCCTTCTTCCTTTCTTTTTTTATTCTTTCTTTCTTATCTTAAAACTCCAAAAGGAGTTTATTATTATAGGCACCTGAACCAGATACATCCCCTCAGATCCACCCATGAACGGGAAGTTCCTGGGATTCACTTCTCTAGAAAAGAGTTTATAACTTTGATACCTTGAATATTTCATGCTTTGTAACTTTGACTTCTAGTTCTGCATGAGCTTCTTCAGCTTTGGACAAGACCTGATTAAAATGACAGTATTCAAAACTGACTTACAACAACTATCAAATGATTCCTCTTACTTTAGAAAGAGACAAATAGGACGTTTGCATGATGATGTCGCTGACCTCTACGTACTACTAGACTCCCTTGCATACTTTCTTTTGTTCAGTTAATTAGCACCAATAGTCTTACTATTCTCATGAGGGAATATAAATTTAAATAAGAAAGAAAATTTGCAAAGCATTATGATAGAGGGAGTCAAATGATGCCATCTTGCAAACGTCCTATTAAAGCTAATTGAATTACCACAACAGCACTCGACCATTACAACATGGTATGTTTTATTACTATTATCAATGGTCCCTAGCAACGTGCAGCTATTTAAAAAAAAGGTGATTGTTTTGTTACATGTTGCATACCAAGCATGAAATTGCACTATTTGAATATTTAAATAATGTCAGCACAAGAAAAATGTGTAGGGAAATTTCATTACATATCGTGACCTTTCGTTGATTGCAGGCATTTCAGGCTTAATATGCAACATGCAACAAGACCATAACAGGTCTGTCAACTCTCCCGGATAAACTGGGAGTCTCCAGTTTTTGGACCGTATCTCCCGGTCTCCAGATTAGAGTCTCAAATCTCCCGGATATCTCTCTGATAATCGCTGAAGCTGACCATTTCTTGTGAGACTCAACTTTCACAACCATAAAATTCCAATTATTTTGTGTTGTTTTACATCACTAACAAAATCAAAACATAAACTGTTCTTGCAAGCAGGCCATTGTAATATAAGCAATAATCTGATTGGTCAGAAATTAACCAATCACATCAAATGTTACAAAGTGAATGACGTCTTTTCACTCGCTTTTTTCTGCTGTGACGTCATGTCCCTTCCCTATCAATTCTCCAGATTTGAATATCTTGGGGGTTGACAGCACTGTCATAACCAACCATTTTTTAAATAGCTGAATACAGGTTAATAAACTAGTTTTCAAACCTCAGCCATTTCGTCAATTGAAGATTTTGCAGGTTTGGATGCTGCATTACTTCTTTTGTTCTGCTCAATCTGAAATATTGAACAATTTGTAGAGCACATGTAAGACACCAGCACATTAGATAAGTTGAGAACTGTCAACATAAATACTTTACCTGTTTTTGTAACTTGTGCAGTCTTGTATTATAAACCATCTCCCTTTTTCTCAACTCATCAAGTTCCCTCTCCTCTCGTAAAACATCCTTGAATGCTTTCCTGTATTTTAGGTGCTATATATTTTGGATTTTAAATCAGTGAATAGTACATATTTCCAGGTTCAATGCAGACTATAACTCTAGACTAGCTTAAGTAGTACCTTTGCATTTAGTGTTTAGGGTAATGATAAAGGTATAGTTGCTGAACAAATATACAAGGGGCAATTATAGCAGCCATGACAGAATAAATTCTTTTTCCTCTGGTAAACTGCTTGTAATCTAGATTCTTTCTCATGTAAATGATCAGATTAGACCAATATTGTTCCTGCCTCCTGTCATGGCTGCCATAACATGACGGTGCAAAGCCTCTATACTGGCGGCCTCTATACTGGCAGAAGTGGAAGCAAAGTAGATTTCTCCATGCAATACATAATGTGGTAACTCACATTTTCAGTAAATTCCTTCATCATTGCAGTCCATATACTGCCAACTTCAAACACCTTACTAAACACATCTTGCAATGCAATGTTATCTTCTTCTCTTGACCATTTAAGCAATGACATGGAGGCTGGAATAATATGTTAAACAACTAGCTAGTTAATGATCTCAAAACTACTGAATAAGGCAATGGTGGAGCGACGGGTCAATTGCCCTCACCTCCACCTCCATCCCCCAAAACCTGTGGATCTGGTGTTTTGGAGGGAAAATGGTACATTGCCCCCTTCCCTCATAACCATCAAAAACGTGGGTTAAGTCTGCATTGCAGTGTATTTTGGGACTGTTATGACATATTCCAAGATGGCATTTATTCTGTCCCCTAAACAGCCCCCAAATTAAAATTAAAACTTAATGTGGAATTATATTTTGTCGCATTATTAGTCTGATCAAACAAAAAGTTAAGCCCAAGATAAGTTTATTATGAAAACTAATATTATCAAAACATCTTTAAAATGATGATTCTGACGTGGTTTGTGATTCAAAAGTTTGCGCGATGAGCGAAGAATATTTCAATCGCTGGAAACCAAATGTGACTGTTCATTGACTACAGCCATTCTACCTAATTTATGTATCAACTTATCAGTGACAATACAAAAGATATATATAATGATGATTGAATTACATGTAAGCACAACAAGTGTCTGCTACACTACGATAAGTAAAATCACTCCACCACCACGCCAAGACATTTCTTGAAATCTATTTAATATCTTGTAGCAGTTCGACTTTTTCCATAGTTTGATTAACTTCCTCATAAAGTTATATAATGCATCAATGAGCTTGGCTTGTTATGATGCGAACAAACGTATCACTGAATTTCGAGCACAAAATGATATAGATATCGATAGCCCTTATAAATCAGTGAACGATTTCAAAATTCGCACAAAATCCAGCCGAAATTACTTTCATAGCATTCACTACACTTTATAGTTTAGTGCGCGATTGCAAAAAATATATATGTGGTCGGTCCAGACATAATATTGTTGTAACATATACTAACCATTTTCTTTAGATTCGACGAGCTTTCGGAAATTCTCGAAGACCAACTTTTCGTCGAATATCAAAAGTCCGAGGAGACCATGGCCATCTTTTGCATTGAAAATCGCTTTCTTCGCAGCTCTTTTTACCATCAATGCCATTTCGTTCCCTGGTAAATATTCTTTACAAAATAACCAACCGGATAATTAAGTTACCGACCGGAAGCAACACATTCTGCTTTATAACTCGGAACTCTTGATACAGGAAGCCCAAATGATGTCCCAATATTAGATGGATCTATTCGATGGACGGACACGAAGGACGGACCGTCTATGTGGATGTATAATTTGCCCAGCAAATTTTAATGGTCCTCTCTTGTAAACAATTTTATTACGAGATTGTTCAGTCAGGGACAGATCCAGGATTTTTTTATAAAGGAGCTTGTGTGGTATGTACTCTGAAACTCCGAGAGTTTGAATTAAAATCCTTATGGGGTTGGGGTGGGTTGGAACCCATACGTGGTCTGTAATGGGAAATTGCATCACCACGAATAATTAATATCTATTGTTCATCGTTAATAATAACTAGCATTAACATACACAACCATGAGTTGTTGTCACTACTTAGGTGCAACTGTCTTTTTTTATTCATTATCATTTTCAGCGCGGTTATTTGAATAAAATTTTATGCTTCAATATTGGTTTCCTAGGCCTAAAGCCATTCACGTGATCGGAGTACGAGGCCCCTTGCGATTTGGTCCAAAAGTTATGAGAAATTTATGAGGCAAAGATTTGATGTCAAGTACTCTTTCTTCTAGACTTATAGTCTATGTCTATCGGTTGCATTATTCTAGCTCCAGTGCTTTTACTTGGGTCAAAGCTATCGTTGCCGTGACAACGAAACCTACGTCCAAAAAGCATAAGGGCGAGAAAAACTCTGTAATTCAGAGTTTTTTTAAAATAAACTCTTTTTTAAATGCGACATTTTATTCTTCAAACAGTTTAATTTGATCACTCCATAAAAGCTACGCCACGAAAGAGAATCCAGTTTTCAGAATCCTTAACTAACGAAATCCAGCTCCGTTATTATGTCTTCTGACATCCGACTGATCTGAAATAGTGACGTAGAAATGACGTCGCTGCAAAACTGAGGTGTCATATAAATGCTGTGAAAATTGACCGGCGAAAAATAAAATAAAATACTCATGAGTTATTGTGTTATTGTTATCAACCTTTTCTTACCAACGTTATCTTTTTCATTTTGTGGCTTGGAAATCAATAATTTTAACACCTCAGATTTGCAAATTTCCTAAATTCTGATTGGCTAACATTTTCTCTCAGATCAGCTCGTTAAACCCAACATTACCTGACTCTCTTACACATAAGGCACCGACAAAAGGACAATAAATAGTTCATAAGAATGGATATTAAAATTGCTATAGAAACTGTGCCATTATCTTTTTGCTTTTTTGAGTCTTTCCAAGTTAAACCTGTCGGTGAGTTCTGCCTGAACTTGTGCGGAGGCAGATTGGTATTTACAGTACTCCATGGTGAACTCGCCTTTCCCCTGATAAAAAACAAAGAAAAACACGTTAGACATCTTTTGCAAGGGTAGGCTCTTCCAAAATAAAATTCGTTACAGAGCGCCTGGAAACACTTTAAAGGCGCGATTACACGGAGCAACGGCGTTGCGACACAAGTTGCATGGAGCATTACAGTGTGTACCCTGGTCCCAGAGGCTCGACGATTTTTCTCCACGTATATTTTGAGCAGGGAAGCGGCGCGGCTCAAAATATAAGTGGCCGGGAGAAAAATCGTCGAGCCTCTGGCAGGGTATAAAGTGTGTATTTTTTTGCGAAACAAGTTGCAGCAAATGTTGCGAAAAGTAGAATTCGTGTAGACACTCTTGCAACCTGCTAGACAAGTTGCAGAGAAAATTGCTTCGTGTAATCGCGCCTTAACCATTGACAATCACTACAAATTACAAGCATGGGTTACCTGTGTCAGAGATCGTAAATCTGTCGCATAGCCAAACATATCATTAAGAGGCACCTACGATAAAGAAGAATATTATAATCTAGTTTGTTTGTTCTTTTTGAATCAGTGTGGGAACAGACTATTTTCTCACCTCGGCATAGACAGTGAAATAGCCTTCTCCAGCATCTGTGCCCGTGATAACACCGTGTCTACGACTAACACCGGCGATAACAGCACCCTGGAATCGAGAAAGAAGGCACTTAGACACCAATATGTATATATATAGCATTCCAGGCTGACAAGTGGGTTGCTGGTTGCTGGTTGGTCATCCTGGTTTTTATTTTTTTTATTTTATATTTTGTTGTTTTGCTGTTTTTTTGTTTTTTGTTTTTTTTTTTCAGTTTCATTTTTTGTTTTGTTTTTTCTTCTCCTAGTTCTCCAATATTCTTTCCTCAATCAAAATCAACTTCTAGATTCAAATAGTCCCTTAAACAGTTCCCTGCGCCCTCTTGAAAGGTAGCCAAACCTTTGCATCGAAGCGAGACGAACGGTGAGCTTGCAATGATAGAGACCCTTTTTTTTTACACCATGGAAAATTATTCACATGTCTGTCTCTATCATTGCAAGGTCATAGTTTGTCTTGCTTCGATGCAAAGGCACGGCTACCTTTCAAGTTTGCGCAGGGAACTGTGAAGGGGACTATTGGAATTCAGTGGATGAAAAGCCTCTTTGCGGAACCACATGCAGTTCGTTTCTCATTACAATGGTTATCATGCCTGCTTGAAATACGAGTTATCAAATACTAACCTGGAATTCTTGAGGAGCGTTCACCTCCAGGCTCATTATTGGTTCTAGGATTATTGGTGATGCTTGGTTAAACGCTGTAAAAGGAAACAAATATATATTGCCATGAATGCCCTGATATAACATCATTACTTAGTAGAATTTTTCTAAGTACAGGGGAAGGGTGGGGGGTGGGGAGGGAGGGGGGATGGTAAGGAAAAAGGATAGGAAAATGTGTAATGTGCTATGATTAACTCCGGCACTAGTTAACAAACCTTCTCTTAGTGCTCCTATAGTTGCCATTCTGAAGGCCATTTCACTCGAGTCTACAGCATGAGCAGCACCTGTAACGGCAAAACGAAATAGTACATCTGTCACGTCTGCGACAACTATCTCCTAGCATAACCAATCTGGCTGTAGGAGTCAAATGAATGACAGACGTAGGTTAACTATTACTAACCATCTTCTAAAACAAAACAAACGCCAGCAACCTTGTGGCCAGTGATGAAGCCTCGCTCACATGCCTCGTAAAAACCCTGCAACGTAAACAAAGATGGATGTCATGGCCTGACTTAATGGTAGACTGTTACAACAGTTCCTCTCAAGTATCCTGGCAAAGAGGAGGTTTCGCTTCTTTCAGCCATTAACAAATTAGCCAATCAGCGAACATTTTGTTCAAAGCTCAATATTTCCTAGTTCCAGGTTCCAGGTCGATAAACAACGGCTTTTATTCAAAAACAAAACAAACAAAAAAAACTTATCCGCGGATAGATTCACCAAATATCTTTTAGAAATAATATATTTTTCGTAGTCGTTTGTGGAAAATATTTTGTTTTAACAAGACATAATAGAAAATACTTTGAAATTTTCATTGTGACAAACAATGCATTGCGCGCTCAGATTCTAAATCGCCTGGGCCTGGTTGTACGAAGCCTGGATAGCGCATAAATAAATCCTTATCCAGCAGATAAGTCGATGCTGTTATTCAATAAACATATCTAATGGATAAGATTTATTCGTCGGATGGCGCTATCCAGGCTTCGTACATTCGGGCCCTGGACGGAATAATGGAAAGTGGTAAGAGGCCATTCGAAGCTTGACCCAAATAAAAAAACTTGGACGTCAAGTCAAAACCGTAATACATTGCACGAGAATGTAGTCAGTGTTTACACATGGAGAAGGAAGATTTTCTGACCTTTTCAATGGCAGGTATAAAGTTTTTGGGAATGTTCATTCCTACAGTTGCATCCACGAATTCGTTAGTCGTGATTAAATCTTCTGGCATTGGCTGTGAAAGAGGACAACTATGTCAGTATATGTAGTATCTCCTGAAACTCTGATTACCATACCAGTGGCAAATCCAGGGGGGGATTTCAAGAGGGTGACTGTTACCAAGAAAGGCATCACTGCTGACATATTATTCACCCCCCTAGCTAGGCCTATAACCTTACATACGGATGTGCAAGCCATCCTGGTTATCCATCCACATAGACGTCCACCTTGTCCTGCAGGTTACCTACCTGAATCTTTCCTATCACACGACCAAACTGACCAGAACCTCCAGTCTGCTTCTTGTGCGTGTAATCAAAACTACAAGGCAAAAAGTTGACGATCATTAAGGCGCGTAAAGAAGCGCACAACATAAGGATTTCCCATGGCAAGTGTAAAAAATCTTGGTCGCCAGCACCTCGACTTTCATCTGGGCCCGATTGTACGAAGAGTGGATAGCGCTATCCGACGGATAAATCTTATCCAGATAAACTTATTGTATAACAGCATTGACTTATCCACTGAGTAAGGATTCATCCATTCAATAACACTATCCTCCATTCGTACAACTGGGCCTTGGCACTAGTTAAAGCTTTTGATACGATACATTGCTTCAAGAGTTTGAAGAAAATATATATATACTTCATAAACCCTTGGCCGACTTTTTACATAAAATCGGCGATGAGAAATTTGAAGAAAAGGGGGGTGACTGTTACTAACGATATACTGAGAAATTTGAGCAAAAGGGGGGTGACTGTTACTAACGATATACTGAGAAATTTGACTAAGAAAAGGGGGGTGCCTGTAACTAACGATATGCTGAGAAATTTAAAGAAAATGGGGGTGACTAGTCACCTATATTACCACGCCTGGATCCGCCCCTGAACGGAAGGGTATTTGATGAGATAATTACCTGGACTCTTTACTAACTGTCTCTCTGAAGGCTACTTTGGGTTTACCAGATATAACAGGACAGTTGTATTCCAACCTCATGCGCTGAAACCAAACAAGATGGCATCAACAAGGTCACGAAATAACACGTAATAAATCTAGAAAGAGGAAGCTTGCGTTCTTGCAGATGGCAGCGATGCGAGGGCAAAGTACTGCAGATATAAGATAACAGGAGAGAGCCAATCAGGTTGCGAGTTTGGAGATGGTCAAATAACCTAGTACATGCCACTGTCCCAGCAGTTATCCAAAATACTTTATGACGAAGTGTGCATTCTTACAGGTAGTGGAGATCAGGGACAGACTACTACAGATATAAGATATAATGCCAGGAGTGAACCAATCAGGTTACAAGTTTGGTCAAATAACCTAGTACTGTACATGCCACTGTCCCAGCAGTTATCCAAAATACTACATGACCAAGGACAATACGGTATATATTGTTTATTCATCGTTACCTCGGTATAGACATCCAGATGTAGCTCTCCCATCCCTGATATAATAGTCTAAGGAAACAAACAAAACAAAACAAAAACATTAGCAATGAAGGAAATATGCTAGAAAATAGAAAATTTAGTGTCAAATTCGACATATTGAAAGGTTTGAACAAAATAGGCCTTTTACGTTACACAGTCGCTTGCTGATAAATCACCTTAATAATGAAGAAACACAAGGCTGTGCTGGATGACAAACCGACCTCAAAATGCTTGGCTAGTATGTTACAAGGTAAAAATTGTCACGCTTTTTAAAGTTGATTTCTGTGCCGCTACAACACATGGGAATGTAACGATATGGAACTGACGAGATTTAATAAAAATACTTGGACATGTCATCTCTATAATTAAGGCATGGCACGGCGCGAATCCGTGAGGGTTTCACAGTCTTATGTCTTTGCTCTGATACATGCGCAATAACATACCTCTTTACTCTCGTCATCAAAACGAACTCTAAACGTCGGGTCTTCGCGAGTAAAACGATTTATTGCTTTAGAGAATTGATCCAGGTCATTCTAAAACCAAAGGAACCAGAAATAAGAAGTTTTTAAAAAACATATAACCTAACCACTAAAAATATAATGCAGCTAATGAACGAGTAGAATAGTGATTATCAAACAGGAAGGAAATGATTTGCAATCTGAAAACTTAATCGCATGTTAACAGGATCAAATCAAGGCTCTGCATAAAAAAAAGTTCATACCTTATTTTTTGGCTCAACAGCAAGAGAAATAACCGGCTCAGGTACGAACATTGGTTCCTAAAATAAATCAATACATGGATGAGTTTAGATCTGAGCATTGTGGATGCAACAATTTTTGGATTATTCTATTCGTACTGATTTATTTGAAAATAACCAGGAGCATACTTCCAGACATCGAGTGCTGAACCGTCGTATGGTAACGCAAAGCATTTACAGCTATGCTGGAGATTTCGAGATAAATTACTTGAATCTTTCCAATATGTTATACTGTGTAGACTATCTGCCGCTAAACAAAGAAACAATAGTCTAGGGAATGACACGTGGTCCATTAACTAACTGGAAAACCTTACTCATCCCTGGGGTCTGCGGGATGCAAATGGCTCACTGCCTTAGTTCTTGGTATCAAGTTCACAATGTAACGCTCAAAACATGATGGTAAAAACGATCTACGCCAGGTAATTCTATACTTTTAATTATAATTAATCATAGTTATAAATTTTTATGTTTAATACAATACAGCATAGTGTCAATCTTAATTAGTTACCATGGATACTTGTGGTGCTCCTTCTGTTGTAAACGTGTCACCAGAAGCACACTCAACACCAAACAAAGCACAGATGTCTCCCGCATAACTCTCCTGAATATCCTGCACCACAAAATACAACAATAAGATGCATTATTTAAGGCAGATCCCAGATAGTATGGTAAAGGGGATGGATACTCCCCCCTTCCCCTCCCCCCTCATATCCCAGTGGCAGATTCCTGGGGAGGTCACATGGTTCTTGTGCACCCTCACACCGACTAAGCTTGGAATTGACTATACATTAAATACTGTAATGCATTAAAGAGGTTTCATCTTCTTACTTTTTGAACCCACCCTACTCAAAATTCTAGATTAGCCCACGCATGCTGTTAGCACATGCTAATGTTGCTTTATCTCTGTAGGATTGCTAAAGATGAGAGACCTAAAACCACAGGGACAGCAAAGATGACCCCTGCTAAGAGCCAGGTATGTGTGAACATAGTTACCATACACTAAGACAGTCACAGTATCTTGCACATTGGAAATTATTGAGGAGAGGGGGTCATTAAAAGCACAAGAGAGTTTGTGTGGAGATTGTGTGATTTTCGTTAAAATATTTTTAACGAAAATCAATACATGTTACACAGATCCATGATTACCTCCATCATATCAGCATGTAGACGCACTATTCTTGGCACTTTTACACGTTTGCCAGTTCTAGTATTAACGATAAAACCTCCACGTTTAAGAGTTCCCTGGTAAATCCTCAGGTACGTTAACTGTCCATACCTTCCAGCCTGTAAGTAAAGAAAATTATGGAAACTGCATGTGAGGCTAGAAAAAATTTTAAAAAGATCCTTGAACTTTACCAAGAGAAAATGAACTAAAAAAAGAAATCCCCGCACCCCATCATTTGCACTCTATGATGCTATTTTTAGAATCATGTATGCTATTTTTGGAATCATTCATTTGACAATTGCTTTTCTTCACATGCATACTGCATGCATTCTATGCTGTTTGCTCATGTTTTCTAATTTTAATTTTCAGGGGGGAAATGTGAGCACACACAAAGTTTCGTCATGCAATGCTCACTCCCCTTAGGTAACGTCCCGGGGAGCGAGCATTACATGTGGACACCAAGTGTCTTATAGTGGATGCTTAGAGACTAGGAGCTGTAGAGCACTCAAGAAGTCAAAGTAACACTCCATGTATTAATGTTTGCTGTCCTCTGATATAAACATGGTTATAAAGCATTCTTACCAATGAGGGCGCACGTAGCAGGTACATACCTCAAGTTTAAAGGCTAAACCTACAAATGGATGATCGTCTCCTCGCTTAGAGTTCATTAGAATCTTATCTTCTTTGCTGTGCAACCAAATTTAGACAAAAAATAAGCACCAGATGTTTAGCATTTTTGACAGTCTTTTACAGACATTACTAAAAAGATAACAGGTACTATACATATGCAACGAGTACCTGTTTGCAGCTAATGCATAGTTCTGTACTTGTGTAGGGTTGGGTAGGTAATCCACAACACCATCCAACAACGGCTGGAAAGAAAATTACATATATTGATGTTAGCAGTATTCCTCCTTTACTTTAAATGATTCATATCAAAAATTAAGTGGAAATCTAGAAGATAAATGGTCATATACCTGCACTCCTTTATTTTTAAGAGCAGAACCTACAAATACTGGTGTAAGGACTCTTTTTATTGTTGCACATCTTATTCCAGCCTTCAAATAGCAACAAGAACATAAATTATTTTGCTAAGCAAGAGAAGAGCCATTTTTGAATGCAACAACCATGAGGAGGGGAGGAGGGGGTTGGGGGGTTCAAATTTCTTGTATGGGTTACCAAAACCAACTGCCCCCCTTCTTGGGCATGATATTTTCCCATTTCAGACCATGTGTCACTCTCCTGACAATAAGATTTTTTGTTTGAGTTGTATCCATATTCATGTGTCTTTTCATGTGAAACTGCTAAACAAAGAAATAATACTCTAGGGAATGACACAAGGTCTGAAAAGGGTTAACAGTGAATTAGGACTATTATGGGATTAAGATTATACAAACTATAACATACTATCAGTTGCTCTTGTGTTGGAGTAATTTCCTCAAGAAACAGGTCACCTATTTCATTATCAACATCTGCAACTGCCTCTGCAAAATAATATAAGACAGTTGTTATGGTTATTGGACTTGAGAGAACTATAGCAAATAATCATTTTGTCTAATGGTCAAGCAAAAGTATTAAATAAATTGTAAAAGGTTAAATATTTTTATCTTCGGTAATGAGATGTACTTTATGAACATGCAGCTGACACTTACAGCCAACATGCTGATCATGCATTGAGCACAGGCTGGGGTCAAATGATGATTGGCTAATTGTTGGCCTAATTAAGGTGAAGTGTTATATATATACACACTATATTACCAATAAGTTCTTGGCGTCGTTTAGTACACTCATCCACCATGTCTTCAGGTATAACATCCTCTCTGACCACAGCCCTATCGATTATAGAAAAATTATGTCATGATAACAACTATAAGAGACTGTTCTTTAACTAAATACAGTTCTTGTTTAGTAGGTTAATTGTTCAAGATTCTTGATCTATGGCTTACCCATTTTCTCCTTCAAAGAAGTAAGCCTTCCATCTTATTAAGTCCACCACACCATTGTGCTCACCCTCAAGTCCAATAGGAAGTTGCACCAACGCTGCATTATGATTTAGTTTTGCCCTGATGTAAAGGAATATATTACAGGGGATACATTAAGAGGCATATGCATTGCATACTGAAAAAAGATTGTGTTAGTAGTTTCAAATTGTCCATAAACAAAAAAGCTTTTACTATAATATATCTTAATCAATCAATTATAAAGATTATAGTTTGGAAAATGTAGAAAGGGATGTACCTTAATTGGCTGACTACTTTATTATGATTTGCTCCCATCCTGTCAGAAATCAAAATGTCAAACATAAACACCTTACAAACACTTTAACAACACCTTACCAACCACTTACTGGCACCTTTTTACCAGTGCGGATTGAATACAGTAGCCAGCTGTTAGTTAACTAGTATTAAATCTATTGGCTTTTGTAGATACACACCACCTATTATATACCCAGTTATAGTGCTGATATCTACCTGTCCAATTTGTTTATAAATGCAATACATGGAACATTGTATCTTTTCATTTGTCTGTTTACTGTTAAAGTTTGGCTCTACAAAAATATCAAAAAAGAAGAAAATTAATACTCGTTTCATAAGAAACAATTAATTATATTTTTACCCTGCATATATTTCACCGGACAAAAAGTCTGATAAAGTTTAATTTTTCTAACAGCAGATGATAGTGATGATTGTTTGATATCATTCGTTTGTCATAATAATATATTACCTGCACACCTCCTACACCACATAACACTAACACAGCACCATCTAAAACCCTTAATGATCTTTCCACTTCTACTGTAAAGTCTACATGACCTAAAAATAAAGAATGAAATTTGGTTTGTTTCTGAAAAAATAACATCTAGCTAACTGAGTATATGAAAATAATCTATGTTTAATCAATTCATGCAACCCTGTCGGCAGAAGTATGTATTTCCTCATGTTTAGTTCAGATGTAGAACTTTTGCTGCATTGGATCTAGTAACTGCCTTTCAAGCCAGTGGCTAAGAAAAAGCTGAGAACTATTATATAAAACAACAACTCTTTCTCTTAGAGCCAGGAGTCAGCATATGTTAAGTTTGTTAAATTATGTTAAATTAGATTGGAAGCAGCAAATGTTCAAGTCTGAACTGGGCCATTACATTTCTTAATTTTTGCCTTGTTGATCTACACTATCAAACCATTATAAATTATTGACAGCACTTTACATACCTGGGGTATCTATAATGTTAATATTTGTATCTTTCCATGTAATAAAAGTTGCCGCTGACTAAAATGACAAGGAAAAAACATGATGTAAATATTTCAAAAAAAAATAATGATTTACTTGCATATAATATTATAAATATCGATATAATACCTGTATTGTGATACCCCGTTGTCGTTCCAGCTCCATTGAATCCATAGTAGCACCAACATTATCTTTACCTTTTACCTACAGAAATAAATTTCATAATTATTCACCAAAGAAAAACTGAATATCAGAGAATATTTATAACTGAGTCACGAGTCTTCGAGTGGTGAAGTAAATATTCACCACATTCACTGAGACTGAGGTGGATAATCGTTTTAATAAGTTGTGACTTGAATATCAGAGATTTTTTTTTAGTATAATACTTTCACTCTAGCAAGCTTTGAACCTCATAACCACTCGAGCAGTGAATATGGTTATTGGTCATTTGACCAATCACAGCGCCCAACACTTTTTATTCAAATCTAAAATTATATAACTAATATAAGATATTCATGTCAACTTATTATCTGAAACTATTTAATGTGGTTATTTTATAAGCAAAGTTAACTTGGAGTGTGTTGCTGGTCAGCGGTGTGTTGTCGACAGCGCATGCGCTACTGCAGCCATTGCCCTTGTGGTTGGCCATTGCTCTCAATCCCTCAGCATTGCTGCCTATTGTTGCTCTCGCCCCACCCACCCTCCCTGTGGGTTAAATAAAAGGTAAGTATAAACTTCCACTGTGTTAACAGTGTGACAGGTGCCAAGGTTGACCCATGGCTAGGTTGCCATGGTTATCTCTAGCCAATTGCTAGCCCTTGCTGTCGTCGTGCGGCATTGTTGGCATCTACCCTCCATATCGAATTGCGACAAGTTAAATATGATTATAATCAGATTTGCAAATGACACATACCTCATGCATTTGATTGATTTTTCCAGTATAATATAACAATCTTTCTGTCAGAGTAGTTTTGCCAGAGTCAATATGAGCTGATATACCAATATTCCTGATCTTCGATACATCAATCTGTATCAATGAATAATACAAAGTTAATTTTTTTCTTACATGAAATACTGTACTTTGATATTGCTTCTAACACATTACACAAGTCATCCAACCAATGAGGGTATTTAGAAGGGATTTTTAAAAAAATTCATAGAACAATGGAAAAATGAGATTTTTGAAAAATGGGAAAATTATTATTTGGGATTTCATGTGCTGGGACTGGGAATTATGGAACATAGAATCTCCAAAGTATGAATAAGATTATTTTCCCCCTTGCATAAAACTTGTAAAAATTTGAAAACATTGTCATGAAATCTTATAATAATAAGCCAAGGTTTACCCCAAGCCTGAAAAGTGATCTGCATTACTTGTCAATCTTTACTTTCTTACTGTTAAATTTTAGGCACGGATAAACTAACTAAGTTTATGATTTCTGATGCATACAGAAAATATTTGGGATTGCCATCCAAAAATTTATTTTAAGGCTGCCCTGATGATCGTATTTTGTAGGAGCAGCTTTGTTGCATAACAGCTGATGTATTTAGAAGAACTAAGCTTATATCAAGTTAAACTCACAGAAGCAGAAGAGGATGCTAATCTTCTAGTAATAACTGATTGGACCTGAAATTAAGTAAATGATCCATTGATTACAAGAATCACAGTAAACCATTAAAGAAGGGAAAGAAATGGATTCTGTACAACGAAATAATCATAAGTTGTCTGTATAACGTAATAACAAACTTACAGTTTTTGAAACACTTTGCAGTCCACGACGATATAATAATAAGTAAGTTAAACCCATGTTGATAAGATTTTGAAGGAGATTTGATTATTTTTACCGGCTTTTTTCTTTCACGTTGTCAACTACGAAACTCCATGTGTGTAGAGACTGAAAAGTTACACCGCTGGACATAGAAGACACAGGTAACCCAAAACTGATATATTGTAATGTTTTTCATTCAAACTACTTCTCCGTTTATTACGTCTACGTTTATTACTAGACAAAGCTTTCTTTCCTAGAGTATTAAACATCCTTTAGAGTATCATTTCTTCGTGTGACGGTTGCACATGAGAAGACATATGAATATATATACAACTCAAACAAAATATATTATTCTCAAGGAATGACACGTGGTCTGCTGAAATGGGAAAACATTTCTCAAACTTTTACTAATGTAGACAGGAAGCAAACTGAGTCAAAGAAAAACAAATATACTTTTATTTATATTTTTTCAAGTCATTACATATATATCATATGTATTATACACAAACCGTATGTACAGGAAGCTACTACGCCGGTAAGTAAAGCTTAATTATACTAGTATTATCAAGAAGAACCTGGTAGACATTACAAATACTATGGGTCTTGTAGATGAAAGAAGCAAAAAGGCATAGAAAACAAACGAGCCTTTCAACTACGGTCCTGAAGTCCTAAGAAAATCATTTGAAACAGCATGCTTACATTTAATAGTAGTTGAGCAGAATTTCAGTGAGTCTCAGCATAAATACCTCAAAGTTTATACAGTAAAGTTAGGTATGAGGGACTGATTTGTATGAGAAAGAGAACGGTGAGGCCTAGCCTGGCCAGCCTCCTTTTAATGCTTTTTTTTTTGTCACATGTCACATTTTTTATGCTTTTAAAAGGGACTGGAAAAGCAAATACGATAGTTAGGATTTGAAAATTTCATCAAATTTGTGCAAATTGCAACGGAATTCAATTCAATGTGAAATTTCAAAAAAATACATGCAAAGAATGTAAATTGTGAGAAGGACGTTTGGAGGGACACCATACAATAGTTTCTATATAGTAAGCTTGTTTTATGCTCAGTACTGTAATTTCTGGGTTTCACTTTACGTTATTTCCTGTCTAGTGTGGAATGTTCATCAGTTAAAGCAAGTTTTCATAGTATTCCTTCTGGCTGACAGCACATTGTGGTCAGTGTCTGAACACCATTTGCAGCAGATAATGACATTCAAAGTCGTTTATCAGCTGATTGAAACCAAGCAATAGACGGTAAGACCCTTTGCAGCACGTCGGAATACAGCTCAATTTGGAGGACGTAACAATGTTTCCAATTCAAATGAGCTTGAAGTTCTTTTATATTGTCCTCCAAATTGAGCTCCTTTGATGTCACATGCAAGAGGTGTATTTTAATAATTAGTTTTTGACACTCGCACCCAGTCCCTTGCTCAATATGGAAACGCCTAGTTGGTCGATTTATGCAAATTAGGCCCTGTCCTCTTTCTCGCTACGCTACTGTCTCATGGCATAGTATACTCATATATTAACGTTAAACCAGACTGGTTTTGTTATGGCTGTCCAAAAATAGATCCTTGAACAGCGAATTGCTTGGTCAGGTGTGCTAGTATAGACGCTACGATAATCGTCATCCCGTAGATGTTAGTAACATAAGCCTTCGACCTTGAGTTGGGAGCGGGAGTTGAAGGTAGAAATGATGGTGGATTGCAAGGGTCGTAGCCTGGCCCGCTCTCACCAGCCCATCCAATCGTGTAATTGTTCTTACATCTTTGTTCAAAGAGCCAAGAAAGTAAAGGGTTGAAATATTCCTTTAGCGGACCGACATCCAGTTGACTAGAACCTGTTATGATTTCTAAGGCTTTCGGCCAAGGTTTGCTTCTTCCCAACTTTAACATTGCACTGCAATCAGAGAGGTTAACATTTAAGCATAAGTAGAAGATGCAGCGGGAATAGTCACTAGAGTAGGGAGGGGGCATGTGCCTACAGAAAGAGTGTGCTTTATCCATGCGGGAATCCTGTGGATTTGGCGGGGGAAAAGGTGTAAATCCCCCCCCCCCCCCCCCCCCATATAATCGAGACCTCGGTACGCCCCTGGGAATAGCTTTTCGTATTCACGACCTTCTGACCACTAGTCGAGCTCACGTGCAAGCTATAAAACCTCATTAATTATCGATTGTAATAAAAATTAAACCCATAGGTAAACTTGTCACTACTTAGTTCGGATTGTAAAATAATTAAAACATTTAGTAACACACGAGCACTCAGCTATGCTGTAAATATCTATTATGTATTAGAGTGAAGTTATTAATAGACCCTAGTTCCATTGTTCTTTTGTGTCTTTTTGACTATTACATGTTGACTAGTATGTTTTACGGGATAAATGCCTTCACTAATAAATGTAAATAGAATTATTAATAATAGAATAAATAATACTGACTTCATCTTACTAGCTCGTTTTATAAATAAACTAAGATTCGATAAATATTTCAGTTGGCACTCGCTAAAAGTCGATGCCTATATAATGAGGAAACTGATATAGACTTTACTTATCGACTGACCTGATCTTTGCACCGGCTGCCTTGGATTCGTAGATAGAACATTGATGAAGAGGACCTTTAAATCCTGCTGCCTCACAAGCTGCTTTGTGAAATTGGAATTGCAACACTGTACTGAGAAAATATCTGATAAAGAACCAAACCATCAGTTAACTGGACAGAACAAGCTTATAAGTTGCGAAATGCGATGAGCTCTAACGTTCATTAATCCAATAAATTTCTGGATGTTTAGCTTAAAAAATGACAAAATGAAGATTTAGTTTCTAAAAAGTATTGCTGAATGAAAAGTTGGCCACAGCGCGCGTTCAAGTACTGCTGAGCCAATGAAAATGTTCGAATGAATACAATATCGTCACGTTCACGGCACGCCACATATTACTATGTTACTTATTTAATGAAATATCTATACAGCATCATAGCCGTACCTTAGGTATGGAATGTTTGCAGGAATATGATATTTTGCTCCAGGATCAAATAAACTCTCATCTCGACTGACCGGTGGTTTGATGCCCTGGTAAATTAACCGCAGCTCCCACCAGTTTTTGTTAAAATCTGATTCTTTGATGTCACCGTTGAAGACTTTCCATCGCCATTGGTCCACAAGGTATGCAAAGGGAAGAAAAGCCACAATTCTGGTGGCTGTCTTCATGAGAGCGTTCACTTCTGACTCTGAAAATATAAATTTAAATTTTGAAAACTGCAAACAAAATCAAGTCTATATTATCAACGTTTTATTGTGTTAGGTTTGCTATTTAAATGAGTATGGTGTCGATTGATAAGGATAAATCCTTAAAAAGTGATGCGATTTTCCCAGAAACTTCATCGGTCCATTCATTCTTCCCTCTGTCACTTTCGCTTAGAAAAATAACTGTTCCAGAAACTTTTCCCCCCTGTAAAATCAATTATATATGTTTCAAGATCATCCTCTGATAAAAAGCCAACCTTCGCGTATGCCATCAGAGCCAGGTTCGGGGGGAGGCTGCCACCTTCTGGCCTTCAAATAAGCAGTGTTTATACTACAGACGCTTAATACGAAAACTCTTTAGAGCGTCATTTATGCTAAGTATTAAGTTCATCATATATAACGATGGGCAGAAGACGCGTTATGCTTTCAGACGCGCTATTTGATTTAGTGCATGCATGCGTCTTGAACGTCTGATCGCATATTGCGTCTTCCGCACGTCCTTATATAACGAAATTAGAGACGCATAAAACGATTTACTAAAAACATTTGCCCTTGAAGTTCCTCAGGACTTTATGGTCTTCTTGCGTCTCTTATAAGAACAGGCAATACTGGCTTTGGGAAAAACCATTACATAATTGAGGATGGGGTTGCGTAAACATCCCAAAAAAATATCGAGCAAGCACTTCACCTACGACAAACCTCCCCCTGCAACCTCCCCCTCAACTATCTAATGGTACATCCCTTAGCTTTAGTGAGAAAACAGTCACTTCCCTAGAAAAACGTCCTGCTTCCGCTTCCAAAGTTAATAGCTTCCTACCTTTATCTTCTGCATAGCTATCGAGGAGACCAATCTTGACAAGATGCTGTGGGTTGTCTACAGATAGTGATAACGTGTCACCTAAAGCCTCGTGA
This sequence comes from Actinia tenebrosa, assembly GCF_029948245.1. Classification (NCBI taxonomy): domain Eukaryota; kingdom Metazoa; phylum Cnidaria; class Anthozoa; order Actiniaria; family Actiniidae; genus Actinia; species Actinia tenebrosa. Next base: position 7,812,948 of record NW_028292569.1, on the reverse strand, counting down.
AATGCTGGATTAGCACCATCGCGATAAACGAATGGCTGGTTCCAGTAACCCAAGAAATAGTAAATATGACCTAACTCGTGGTGGGTGGTGACCATGTCACTGTGGGTGATACTGATGCATTGCTTAATCCTGAAAATACGAAATAATGGTGGAAGGTTAGTTGATTTACAGGTCAGTTGATTGTTTCCGCCAGATAAACGCCGCCTTGCGCGAAAAAGCGGGTTGGTTTAAAATAGACAGACGCCGTGCAGTCCAGGCTCTAAGCATTTCAGTGCAGCATACACTATTGAATAGACCTTTCCCAAATTATCTTGAGTGGCCACAAAACAATGACTCAAACTCTAGGTCGTACTTGATGTGTTCATACATTTGCTGTTATATTTTACGTAAAACCTAAACTTGGAACATTGTTTTGGGTCACTGAAGAAAATTCGGTAAATCAATTTTTAAAATGGGGCAATTTAGGATTTAGCGCTAGTTCGGAACGTCTTGGTCGGGAATTACAAAGCGCGCGAATTAATAGTTGCGGAAGGATCTCCCATGAACAATCAAAACCTTTTATAAGACGCAGTAAATATCTCCGAGTCTATTATTTGCGATATTGAAATTTCGTTCTCACAAACTGCTTCCCTGCTAACAGAGTCTCCTTCGTTGACGATTCTTGGCAGAGAAAAAACTGAAAAATTCAGTAAGAAAATTAATTTGTGGAGACCAGACGAGTGAAGAAGGATTAAAAAAATTTTTTTTTTTGTTGTATGATGCATCATACCTGACATCTGGTAGGCTTTTGCTATTGTTCAAGTAAAAATCCCAAGCAGAAGGATGACAAACAACATCACGTCCTTTAGGTCTTTCTATCATCGAGTCGTCATAGAAGGTCTCCGGTAATTTCTCTAAACCAATCGATACGAAAAACGATTCTGCTAATTCTACGATTTTCCTCGCAGTGTAGTTCCTCTTTATTAGACTTTCAGTCAGATCTAGACTTGATTTACCAGGATAAGGTTCCAGTAAATCAAAAATATCAGTCCAGGACTGAGACCACATATTTCCCAAAAGATGAGCAGGTATGGGTTCACTATCCAAAACCACCGGATATTGCTTTCGTAGCCTGTAGCGAACAAAGGCATGTAACTCCATGTACAAGGGTTTCAAATCCATCCATAGCTTCCCTACCTCATTGCCTATACTTCCAGGCCTATACCACGATCTCCACCAATCACCAGTGTCTTCCCAGTTGTTGTCTCTGGCTCCTTCGTTCGATAGTTCCACAAACTTCTTGTAAAGTGGCCTGATCTTAGGCCCTGTCACTCGGCGCCATTCACGCCAGGCTGTAACGAGGTGTTGGTTGTTACGAGACTCGGCCATTATTTTGACCAAATCGGGAACCAGAGAAAGATTTGTACCAATCTGGGGATGGGATACTTTTGCTGAACTATAAATCTCTTCCATTTGTCCAATGATGTTTGCAAGTTCCCGTCGCTTGGTTGTATCTTTCGGAGTAGCTGACTGCATTATCCTCGAGAATTGTCGCTTCGTGTCCTCTGTCAATTTACTGAGATCAAATTGGCCGGCATTTTTACGGGCCTCTACTTCAAATGAAGAGTATTTTAAGTATGCTGTAGTTCGTAATTTCATGTTTTCTTCTGTGATATCAGTGGCGTGTTTCCACATCGCTGTTTCTAGGTCATGAGCTTTGTTCGTAGCTCTTTCGTTGTACTGGGCTAAGAATGCCTTTGCGTTGACCTCCTCATCAGCTAGTACCGTTAAAGAAGACAAGAGTACTATCAGGCAGAGTTTAAGGAGCAGTGACTGGAAGGCTTCCATCGTTGTTGAACAGAGAACCTTGTACCGGGGCAAATATATTATAAGTAATGTGGATGATCTGAACTACATAAACGAACTAAGGAATGTAAATTGATACCTTGGTGTTACAATAAATATTTAGTACCTTCTCAGTCAATAAACATTTATATCATCGGGGACAGAAAATTAATCAAGAAACTCTCATGTTTCATTGTTACCTTGACAGATCATTCAGATGATTACTAATTACATTAGATTATGGCTTTTATTAGCGCCGTAGTTAATACATAAGCAAACAAGCTCAAGTAAAACCAAACGTCACTATAGTAAGCTAGGAAGTTAAACGCGATATGATATGACTACAATATTATTCCAGCGAGTTTGTCACGGTTGTGCATCATGGGATTGAAATGCGTACAAGCCAAGCCAAGCGCATATGCTAACATGCTGCAACAGTGTTTTGTAGTCTTATTGTTTTCAATTCATGGAAGAACTATGGTTTTTCGACTAATATCATTCTTCTCTTTCACGTAACCGAAGCCTTTATTTGCAATGTTTGTCCGCATTTCGATCCCACAAGGCTTTGCAATATCTATTTTTAGTAACCGTAAAAAATGCTATTTGATACTCGTGATCCCCTCTGATCGAACTTATACAGCCTTATAAGCAACCGAATAGGAATAAATCTTTTTTCACTAAAAAGATTGCCTTATCGTTGAAGAATTAAATCTAATAAAAAATGGATTAAAGAAAGAAAAATCTTATGTGGATAAAGTGGGATTCGGACCCAACCCAAAAAAAATTTCAAAAAATCGATTCTAATTTGCCATACCCCCGAGACATCCGCAGAGCTGAGGCGTCGTATGGACTTCGGACCTGACGGCGATTAAATCCTTCTGCCCTTGGGTGTACGAATTACGCAAGAAAATGTTCTAGCCGAAGCATCAGGGGAGAGACCAGCCGGCCCCCAGACCATATCGGCTAATCCCTTGCATCTCTGCCACGCACGGAATCGGTTGAAAACAAAATGTTAAAAAGTCTAGTTTATTCGGTGCATTGTTTTCACGGCTATTGTTATGCTGATTCACCTGGAACCGTAGTCCAGTGGATAAATCGTTGTCGTTCAAGATATTGAGTCAAGCTCGTCTGAGGAAGGTTAGTACTTGGATGGGTGACCTAAATATTATACCTACTCACCACGCTTTTCGAGTCCTTTTTTTCCCGTTTTTCTTTTTTGATTTTTGAAAGAATAGAATAAAGAATAGTGAAGCTTTTCTAATTTTGAGTACCCAAATCCGTCAATTGAAATTTAACAGAGAAAAATGCCTGGTCAGTTTATTTTTCCGAGTAATTCCTAATCCACCACTGAGCCTTGAATTTCAGCAACTAACGAATAAAAAAGTATGCGTAGACATTAATTTCCGACTCATGATTCGCACCCCCACCCCATTCAATCACTTAAATAAATTAGACATTGATGGGCAATTGCCACTTGAATATAAATCAGTCGACTTTACACAGGATCTCTGTATCATATGTCCGCAAAGGACTCTTGGCTTGTGCCGTGAAGACCTCTGGTTACTATTGCGCAATTTTGGCATTTTCTGACGCAAGAAAATACGGAGAACGCATTTTTAGACTTGGCTGCCACAGGCGACAGTAATAAGTCTAAAAATAAATAATAACTGGTTAAATTTTTTTCTTGATATTTCGATTGGAAGTAAGGGTCAGTGACATCAAAGCGTTTGGAGTGGAGTGCGAGGCAATGCTCTCGCTTTACGTGATGATGGTAGGTCCATTTACACGTGCAATTTTTCAAGCTATTTAGCAGCGAGAATGGTAAAGGATTGAAGTGTAAAGTTTTATTCTGGACACCAAGATTACCTGGACAAATTTCTCGTCAGAAACAAGACAATTCTTTATTTTTTCAAATTCGCACGTGATCACATCGCTTCAAAAATCAACCGTGTTATTTAAATGGACCTTTAAAGTGCACTTTAATTCTACATAAAGTGAATAGCTGAATGGTGAAATATTTCTTTACTTGATTATTCATTAAATATACACATTTTGACTGGTTCAAACAAACAGTATTTAAAAAGTATCATCATAATACTCAAGGTTTCCACTATGTTTATCGTAACTTTGAAGTCTCATTATGGCTAATGTTTGGTATTAAAATTAGAACAAATGCACTCACTGCAAAGCCAATAACTTGCCAAATACACTCAAAGGCCAGTAAGTCTGGGGTAGACGTCACAGTCAGTAACATATTGGAAGTATAAACCTTCATATCTTAAAGACGCAACATTCAAATGAAGAAATATTTTACCATTCAACTATTCACTTTATGTGGAATCAATACTGAAAGTATTGTATCGGGGGTTAGGTGCACTTTAATAAGACCCACCATACATTCCAGGCACAAGATTTCAAGAGCATCGAATACAACAAATATAAATAAAAACAGTCCTTTAGTTTATTAATGCTTTCAACTCTGACTATTTCCACTGAGTATTTTATGCTATTCATCATATTTGTTTATCAAGTGTTTATCAGATAAAGAGAAGCTCTATTCAAATGATTCAGCAACCCTCCCTTTGGGTACAGCTCTGCAACTAGTAACCCTCTGTTGTCTGGGAGAACCCACCTAGCACGTCAGACGTACATTAGTACTAAGTAAACTCAAATATATTCCTGTATAGGACGTTTGCATGATGACGTCATTTGACTACCACTACCAGAATGCCTTGCACACGTTTTTTTGTTTAGTTAATAACCACCAATTGTCTTACTTTTCTCTTGAGGCAACACGAATTGGAATAAGAAAGAAAATTTGCCAAGCATCTTGGTAGTTGGAGTCAAATAATCGCCATCATGCAAACGTCCTAATGGGTGCTAATACTAAGTTTTACCCTTTCTTAAGTAGGAGTCGAGTCAGTACTATTGATGGTAGAGTTGGTCACACAATAAGCTGAGCTTTTGCAAAACGATTTAAAAAGACTTTACGAGCATTAGGAATACGACCTGGTTATCATTCATTCAGTTCAGTTTTGCCAGATTGGTTAAAGAAAAGTGACAATGATATGCAATAGTTTCTTGTTGGTAATAAAGCTTTCTCCTATATACTGCGGTTCAAGTAAGGTGACATTGATCAATAAGTGTTTGTAGTCGTTGAAGGCACAGATATCTGCAAAGCTAGAGTAATAACTTGCCACGATGAAGGTCATACTTGACTACAGGTATCGACTTGCTGGCTGACAAGTCTAACATTCCTCAGTATGAATTAGCGGAACACAAACACTGTAAATATAGCGTGATGCTTCACAATAACTGAAAAAACACCATCAATAGATACAGATCTCTTGCAGACATCACGCAACATAATGATACTGATTGGCTATTTCCTTGTCACGCTCCATGTAGTCACGTTCTATGAGACTTTCGATTCGCTTCTTTAGATCTGTGGGCTGCAGTTGAACAGAATGCAAAGACATGAGTACTTTCTCGAAAACAGTGTTAAATAATTGGTGTTTAAACAGTGTTAAATAGTAGGTTTTACCTCAAAGCTCTCCGGTACAAAAAGAAATTTGCTATCTTTCTAAAAACTCGTCCTATTTTAGTCAAAAGGTTTATGGACGCTAAAGGACATAGGGACATGCAATTATTATTATTTTTTGGAAAGGGGTAATGGACCAAATCCACTTGGGCATAATACTTTCCCATTTCAGGCCAAGTGTCATTCTCTGGAGAGTAAGATTCTTCCTTTGAGTTTTTTCCATATAATTAATGTGTCTTCTCATGCAAATGATACTCTAGGGAATGACAAATGAGTTACCCCCAAAGCTGTTACTTGAATAAGTCTTTAACAGCAGCGTTCAAGGACGACGGAAAGAGAGAGGGGTACCCCAGTCCTTTCTTGCTAATATCCACTACATTTTTAAATTTTAGGCCCCCTATAAAAACTGATCTACTTAGGGTTACATGTAAGTAATACTTAATTTACTCACCTTGACAGGAAACTTGAGCTGATTGTATACTTCTGACACCAAGAGAGCGTGATTGAGTGTCTTACGAGTCTTCATTATCCTCACGATGGCAGCGTCGATCTAAAGAAAGGTATCACATAAAATAAATATCATAAAAATGAATAACAAGAAAGAAGTACCACTCTGGTTGATCTATGTACAAAAATTACAATTTCATTTTATATAAAGAAATAAAGAATAGGTATCGTTTGGACACATTTTTGGGACCCCCCCCCCCCCCCCCGAATCTAACTATGTAATAGAAGGAGGGAGACTGAGAAGGAGCTAGTAGAAAAGCGTCACATGTCGTACCTGATACTGTCTATCTTGGAATACTCTTTCTGTAGTGTTCACGTTTTCTTCAGGCTAAATAAAACAATCAGTGTAAATTGATCATTTTTATAAATAGAGATAACGAAATGTCGCTTGAACATCTGAACACATATGTGTACTCTTTATTCAATCTTCTGCGATCTTTTCCTTTTGGTCATTCTGTTTGTGAATAAGTGAAAACAAAATCCATATAGGGGTTTTAAAGTTACGACATATTTCTGGGTCCAACTACTTAAAAAATTGCTAAAAAATGTTCTCGATGATTTACCCTCCACCTGAAATAATTAAAACTTTGGGCAACAAATCTTGTCACGAAGAAAGAGTAAGAAAAATCTTTACATAACTGGTTTTCGTTTTGAACCTGGAAGTCGTTTTTTTCATAAGAGTAACGTCACAAGCTCCATAATCACTATGAAGGTACGTAAGATATCTAATTGATGGTTGATGGTTGGTGGAGATTTGCTTTGCACTATTTTGTATTTGACTAGCTGACTTACCGTTTCCTTCATTTGTACTTGATTAATTTTGATACGTATTAACTTGTGCTTGAAATCTTTGTTAAAACTAAACACGTCACCATTATCGATTTCTTTGCCCTGTTAAACATACAATATATTTTCAAATGAGCATTAGTTGAAGACTTCAAATCAGTCACTAAGGTATGCAACAAAAAACATGTGTATTTGTAGTGTAAATCAAATCTTAAATGGAGTCCTACCATGGGTCTTTTTTTAATGACTCTAGCCTTCCCACATGCAAGTGACTGAAGCGTTCGTCTCAGTTCTCCATCCTCTGCAAAACAAATGGATGTTCTTATTACACAGTGCACGAAATAACTTTTAAACCCACTAGCAAGTCCTTGCTAGTAAGTTTTGTTCTCATTAGCAAAAATTTCAAAGTCACGGACGCGCTGAATAACAAGCTTAACTTGCATGATGTAGGTTCTAAACTTTTCAGTCCTTCAATTTCTGGACTGTGGCCATACTCGCAAAACTTAACTAGTTAAATTTTTTGCCACTTGCTAAATACAAAATTTCTCCCGCATTTTGCGAGTTCATGATGATAACATAACAAGTTAGATTGAAGGCATTTAACCCGTGAAATAAAAATTATTAGTCAACGTGTAATAGTTAAATAGACACAAGAGAAAAAAATGGAATTACGGTCTACTAATGAGTGTTAGTCAACTATCTATTGCACGGGTTTAATTACTTCACTCTACATGTTCAACATCTGGGTTTTTTTGGTTTTGCTTGGATTGTTTGTTGTTGTTTTTGTTTTTTTTTTGTTTTTTTTTTTTGTTTTTTGATTTATTTCTCATGATTTCTTTATTTGTTTCGTTTTTCTTTCTTTTTGCTTTGTTTTTTAAGTTTCTTCTTGCTTTGTCTTTGACCTTTCCTCTTAAGTGTTACTAACCTACACCTGTAGCTTGAGCGATTTCTTCAAAAGTGTAATCATTGCCTTCGTTAAATAGCAACAGAACAAGTGTCTGGAAAAGTGACACCTGAAGCTCCTTCTTCTCTTGGGGATTACCATTCGAGCCCTAAAAAAACAAACATCTTATTTATATTTTTCGATTTATGGCGTTGAGTTCGTTTGGTTTATAAATTCAAATAATTTATTTTACTTATTTAAACTGGCAGTTTCATCTGGCAGGCATGTTTGAGGGACAATAGACTATTGACTGGTAAGCTTTACGTCGCAGACGAGTTATATGGCTTTACAACCCAAGTTTATGACACATGGCTGCCACATGAAAAGTGCCCATGGAAAAGTTAGGTTTTTTAGTTAGTTAGGTTAAGGTCCTGGCCAGAAATACCAAAAGCTACCCAACTATGCAGCTTGACACATAAGTACTAAAGATTTTTTTTGTCGATATACCCACCTCAATAAAATCAGCCTTGACGACACAATGCCCAAGAGTATTTTGCCACTGTAGTTTGCGACCACTGTGTTTACTAAGATAGAATCTCTTGAATGTCTCTTGATATTGAACCATCTAGAACATGTTGAGTGTCATTTGATTTAGATCATTAAGACAAACTGTATATTTTCATTTCATGGCATATAGGCTATACAGCAGTTATCGTATGACTGTGAAATGCTCATGGCAAGAACACGGTAGTCCTCTGTATAGCATTTCATTCTTGGCCGCATTTTTCTTATTTGCAATATCAAAAGTACCATTTATAAAAAAGACAAATAGACAGTATTCTCATTGGAGGGTGACCTGGAATTCTCTATGGCAATGGTTAATGTACCATCACTTAATATTTCATAATATTCTAATAGTGATTTTTACCTCAGTGGGTAGATGTACATCCATTGGCAAGTATGTAGGCCAGTATCCCATGGTTAGAATGCTGACATTCATATCTATATTACTTGGCAAATTATGATGTTGAATGTGCTGAAGAAAATAAGGTTGAGCAAAAAAAAAGAATGGTCAAAAGGTAACAAACAATAGTATTGACAAGAGAGTAATGGATGGTAACGAAATAAGTCGTACATCAAACAGCAGCTATCAAGTTTGCTATTTACATCTCGTTGGTAACTGTGTTATGTATGACCAGCCAACATGTGTCAATACCAATGCAACAGCCATCTTGAATCACAAGGCATCATGGGTAATCCAGAGGGCAAATGGACAAAGCTTTGTTACAGTAATGATGACGACAGACATTATCAGTTCAATTTGACAACAGATGGATTCAAAAATGAGCACAAAAAGAGTTTTCTCAATGATCACTGAATTGTCATTTTAGCATATTTTCAGCATCTAAAAAGTTTTGTCCCTTGTGCAACCAATGCCTTGCAATTTAAGGTGATCATCCATTAAATAATAATAGTCCATTTAAGATATTTATGATATTTTGTGTCAACTAAAAGCCTGTGATTTGGGGAGTTTGGTGATCAATGAAAATATGTTATGTTTGAGTGAGTGGGGGGGGGGGGGGGGTGGGGGGTTACCCAAAAAAGTATTATTTCAAACAGTAAAATCCCCATAGCCCTCTCCCCCATAAATTTTGAATTTTCCCTAAGCAGCTGTCATTTAATTTTCTACTCACTTGTTTAAACTGAAGCATGATATCTTTAGAGAGTTCCATGTCCTTAAACATGCCTTCAAGTTTACTTGTGAATGCGCCACCACATTCTTGCTTTAGTTTAGATAACATAGACTTCTCTGCATCTACTGATGCACTTTTCCCAACCAATAACCTTTTGGCAAGATCTTTTTTATAAAATGCTTCAAATACGTCTTTGCCTGCAATTGAAATAGATCATCGAGTACATCTGCAAAGGTGGACACAAGGGGAATGGGGGGGGGGGGGGGGGGTTGAGTGACTAGTCTGCACTCTTTGGGTTAAGGTAAGATCTAAAAGGATGCTATGTAATGCCTTTCTAGGTAACAGTCACCCCCTTGGAAGCATTCTGTATCCACCATTAATCTGACATGAGAGTAAATATTATAAAATGATAAACAAAACATGAAAACTGTTGACTATGAATATCCTCACACTAAATAGATTGGTTAAATTATTGTCCTTAGTTATGTTGATTGAATGAATGACTTACCATGAATGAATCTAAATAATACCATTATCCTGTCAAGCAGCTTCTCAAGCTCCTCCTCTGTTGCTTCCTGTGAAGAAAAGATATATATAACTAAGTAATACAATCTATACCCCTAGCAAAATCTCTCTGGTTCTTATCTGTGTGTATGAGTTTCCATTCAGCAGCAAGAAAATATTTTACTTTATTTTATTCATTTTGATATTTCAACAGAAATATCCAAGTTAGCCAAGGACTAGTTTACTACCGTTTAATTTGCTACACCCTAATTGAGACAACAGTTGTGATAGGGAAATGGGGTGCTCAATACACTGTCATCGATCAGAGTATGTAAAGGTACTGTCTTTGATTGACGATAGTCTGTTACCCGATTTCATGCCGCCACTCTTGTCTCAATGAGTGCATAGATAAGGAATCAAATCCTGTTTAAATGACTGTGATCATTTACCTTGTTTCCAGCTCTCAACTTTGAATCTACAAATTTTGCTACAAAATAAAAGTGATTGGATCAGTAATAATGTGCTATCAAGTCAAGGCTGGAAGAAGAAGCTGAAGAATAGTCTGAGAAAAGAGAAGGTAACTTACCAATCAGCTCAGCTGGTTTATTTGGTCTCTTATTGATGAAAGCTTCAAAGGACTCCTATCGTAAAAAAAATATACAAAGACATGTTTAAAAACTTTTTTTGGTCGGGGGGAGGGGGGTATAAATTAGAGGTTTTGCACAATCATTTGCCAGCAGACATTTCTCGGATGCCAGAAAATAAAAACGCTTTATTTACAAGCATTGAATTATTTTTCTCGTAATAAATACTATTTTTTATCTTGTGTTGTTCCTGCCATCTAATTTGGCTGCTGACAAGTGATGGGGCAAAACGTATATAGGAGAGTTGTCGAAATATTTATGAGATTTTTAGTCCCCAAAGTTAATTATTTAGAAGCAGGAAAACCTCAAACAGGTAGCAAAAAACAACAAATTACCTTCATAGAAACAACAAATCTTTCACTTTTTAAAAAGGATTGTTCAATGACGCCATCCAACTGATCCTTGAAGTCAAGAAGCTCCTGTACCATTGTCTTATCTTTCTCTGGGTTTAGAACAATACTCATTCCCTGTTTCTGTATTTAAGAATAAAGACGTTTAACGAATAAAGAATTAGTTGTACATTGTACAAAAAAGTTGAAAACTAATGGTTCTTCAAGTGTGTAAACTGATAAGATGTGTTAATGTAATGGTTATGAATTTTGTTTTTAATGCAAAAATGGCTTAGTTGTTTCAAAGATAAGAAAAAGTACAGTATTTCAAGTATTTTCTTAACTTTCAATATAGTGACCCTTGACATGAAACCCTTGACATTGTAACCTTCACACTCAACCCACAACAAACTCTTGTGAGTATAATATTCTTGCATTGACATTTTAATATTCTTCTAACTTGCTGGTCAGCAGGCAAACAAAGCTGCTTATAGTTGCTATGGAAACAAGCATAGCTACCTTAATAAAGGAACTGAAAGCCTTGCATAACTCTTCTGTTCCTTTCTTGACTCTTGAGAACAATTGGTACATGAGAGCCAGGTCAGATCTACGATCACTTATCATCAGACTATCAAAACCTGTAATTATATTATAAAATCATATTAATACATTATCTTTATAAAATAAATGCTATGAATCTTGCACTATGATTGGATTGGAGTGTTTTATGAGAGCACATAGCGCACACACACACACACTAATCAACATGCTTCTCTTAATAATTCTCTCATGTTCTACTGCACACAGCACACATGTGCCTCTCTATTACTTTGCTACAAGGAGAGATGCTGAACTGAACTGAATGGAAATGAATAAATGGTGTCAACCTACCTTTTTGTAATATACTTGAAAGGTGCTGTCCAATCAACTGTTTTTCCACTGAAAGGATTAAAGGTTTCCTGGAGGAAAAAAAGAGAAAATATCTCTGTTTAACACATTATTAGAACAAACCTTCTTAGTCTGCGAAGTTATAGCATTGCATGTCCATTTTAAATACCCCATAACCATGTCTAAATAATATAGTACTGTATATACCTTGTAGAGTGGTCCAGGTAATGCATTAATCTGTCCATTTCTTCTTGTATTCTTTTGTCTACATGTGCAAGGTACTTAGGGACCTAAATTAAGAAAAGAAAAGTGATCACTGAAGCAATAAAATATACTTAGAATTACTCAGTTTAGACATTCCTGCCGATGACTTAATTGCAGGGCCCTAAAAATAATGGCCAGGACTTCAACAGACAATATCTTGCCAAACATGGCACTTTTTCGGCCCAATGGCTCTTGACCAATCATAATAGCTGGTCACATGTTACCATGTTTTGATGTGAGCAGTCATTATTGTTTGGCCATTGAGTATCTGCTATTTTTAGACCTGTAGTGGCCCACCCATTTACATGTGGTAGCTACATGCCAGATAAAGAGATATTTTATGTCTGGGTGGTATATTTATCTTTTTAATACTTTGGCCTTTAGATGAGCTGAAGTTTGAAGCTTAAAAAGATAAAATATTAATGAAAAAAAGAGATAGTTCTTACATCTGTTTCCTGCATATATCTGTTGCCTTCCTCTGCATACAGCACATCTGTTGCCTTTAAGAATTTTGACTCAAAAGAATCTCCATACATCTACCAAGGTAAAATCAAATCAATTTAAAGAAATTCATGAGCCTTAGAAGATTTTGCAATAAAAAAAGCTTGTGGGTTCGAAAGTTACAAGCCAAACTATATCATTTCCAGCACTTTTTGTAACAGAAAAGATAAGGATAAGGTCAACTTGTAAAATATGATGCCTGATATATTCTTTTGTTACTGCGCAACGTTTGAGCCCTGGTGTGAAAAATTCTCATCAACATTTACGTGGGTACCTGAATATCAGCTAACATTCTTAACAGACTCTTAAGGAGAGATCTGTCCACAGCTTCTCCATGTCTAGTAAAACAAAATAGTTTTAGTTAAGAAATTTATGTAAAGCAATATAATGTATTAATAAGTCAAGCAATACACAGAATCCAAATATGGGGACCAATAATTGGTAAAATGCTGTATGGCAACCAATTTGAATAGCTATTGCAACTTGACTAACTCTCATAAACGTGAAAATTCTTTTGGTTTCCACATTAACATGAGGCTAGTCAGTTGCTAGTCAGCGCAGAACAATACTTATTCAAATTGCTTGCCACACAGCATTTGGATTCGGCATACAGTCATACCTTTCTTTTGCTATTAGCAATAATAATCCTTCGACCGTTCTTGTCTGTACCACTTCATTACTCATGATGTGTTTTCTGTACAGGTCCAGTCCCATGTCCCTATTAGATCAACAATACTCAGTACACACAAATATCATTGTATAACAGATGCTAATATTATCAATTATTATACACTAACCAGTTTATAACTTTTTGAAATTTATCCTGAAACAATATAGGCTGATCTGAGTCAGGGCACACCTAACTCACAGATCAAATCGTGAAACAACCTCTGGGCTGATCTAAGTCAGGGCATGGATAACTCACAGATAAAACCCTGAAACAACCTCTGGGCTGATCTAAGTCAGGACATGGCTAACTCACAGATCCAACCCTAAAACAACCTCTGGGCTGATCAAAGTCAGTGCAAAGCTAACTCACAGAGCCAACCTTGACACAACCACTGGGCTAATCTAAGTCAGGGCTTGGTCAATTATGAATAATTTAATTTTGTATTTCTTACCATAATGACAATATAGATGTGTTTTGTAAAACATATGTCCTGTCCAGATATAGAAATATACTTCTGATCATAATCTACAAGAGAGAAAATACATGCGACATTATATATCACAATCTCCAATAAGTTCGGAGCGACAAAATAATAAGTTTCTTACCATTTGTCTACAGTGGTCTTCCCAGCAATGATTTAGATTGGTTAAATATAGTAGGCTATCCATAGCATCATTGATAATAGTTAAGGATAAAAAAATACAATGAAGGAACAAGATCAAAAAATAACTGTTCGATATCTTACTTCCTGATTGGCTACCATGCATTCTTATGTCATAGCACAGACTACAACAATGGCAGATCCAGGGGGTGGATTGGTCAGTTGCTGGTAAATGAATGGCCAAATTAGTTTTACCTCCTTTCTTGCTCAATATTACTTATCAAAATGGCCGGCAAAGCAAAGATTTGATACATGTTTTAATTCTGCCCAGACATTGTTATATGATTGGCTGATATTTTTAGCCATAAAAGGATAAGGTAAAATCTAAAAAGGACACTATGAGTCCGTTCTAGGTAATGGCCACCCACTTGAGATCTCATAGGCCTATTCAGAGTTTGATAAACAGGATTCATTGTGGTCTAGCTTTGGTACAAACAATGTACCAAATATAATATAATATAATGTAATATAAGGCATGATGAATGAAATATGTTTGAACCAAAACTAGACCACCATGCACCATGTATGCTTCTCAGAAAAGGTTTATGAGTCACTAGATAAAATGGGATTAATTAATGTACTTAGCATGTACAATTTTGGTATCAGCTTTTTATGTTTTTTATGACAATGATTTTGCAATAGACCATTTTCTCAAGGTTGCGGGCCCATCCAACTTGACGGGCCACAAAATTGAAAAACGAAAATTTAGTAAAATTGAGAAGCCAGTTTTATATTTAAAGAGGAGAATAATCAATTTTATGAATTTTTATAGAAAAAAAATTCATAGAAAATGTATGACAATTCTAATTATAAAGCTCCTGTTCTGGTATCATGGCCCGTCAAGTTCTTTAAATTTGGATGCACACGAGAAAACGGTATATTGGTTTTATAAACAATGCATATGAATTCTTATATGTTTTAAAAAAAGGATATCCAGTGAACTGGCCAATATTGGATCGAACATGCTGCTCACATTCAGCCTTGAGTTGATCATATAAGATAGCAGACATCTTATGCGAACACATGTTCTCCACTGCTTTATACAGTTCTTCTAGACTATATGCTATTGAAGTTTTCTTGTGAATTGCTTGGACTGCCTCTCTTAGCTTCATCCATGTTGCTTCTTGAAAATTATCAGGCAAGTTTGGTTTTGCTGTGTGTGGAAAACATTAGAATCATATAAGAAATATTGTTTGTACAGTCAAGATTTTGGGTCGAGAAATGTCAATCAGTTAACGTTTTTTACAGAAGCAGGATGAGATGCAACAGAGAATTTGAGTTTGTGTGGACCATGCTGTTTCCCTAGCTTTAAAGGTAAATACCTGCACCTCTTTAGCTATTGTTAGCTTTTTATGATAATGTACTTCGTACAATTACATGTACAAACTTTGACACTCTGAATTCAAAAGTGTTAACAATTATACCAAATGTAATATATAAGTTAGAAGTTTCATGTAAAGGAAAGATCTGATGATGAAAACCAAAATGTTTATTATACAATCATATATATATGCAAGCTTACGTATGTCAATTCTTAAAACAAAATAATGTTTTTCGTAAAATCAGAAGATACTCATACAAAGAAGTACTGATAAATACTTTTCTAAAAGATACTGGTGATAAAAAAAGAGTGACTCGAAAGGCATTAAGGACGAGTAAAATGTATCAAAATACTACTAGAACGAATCAAAGTAAAGATAAAATCATAAAAGCATTTATGCTTACATTAATAACAGCTAAATGAAGCCTTCGACTTTGGTACATATTTGGACTACTATATAATAATGAACTTTTGATGCTAGTTGAACATTTACCTTTAAAGTTCTTTATAACCAGCTTCTTGGCTTGACCTGGCTTCGTCGAGGAATTGGCCATACTCATATTTGGCGACCATTCATGATTAAAATGGTTTCCATACTTAGAGAAAGCTCTCTTTTCTTGATCCGCCATCAGAACCGTAGATCCTTCCGACTTTCCTACACTGTACTCAGACTTTTGCCTCTTAGAGAGAGGAAGGTTTAGATCACCTTGGACCGCATCCACAGTTCTGGTCCCGTTTTTAACTTCACTAGTTAATTTTCTTTTCTTGTTATTCTCCGACGTGGTTGCAGAGTAGGAATTATCCACTGAGTTTGAGGTGTTGTGATGCTCGTCAGAATCGTCAAAGAGGTCAACATTCTTCCTTAATGGCAGCATTCATTCCTACTTGGCCTATTTCAAGGCCTTTAGTAACCGAAGATCACGGGAAAAAACTATTAGCGCCAAACAGAAGACAACAACTTCCTTGCAGCAATATTCTTGTGATCACTTCTCATGGATGATAACTAGGACAGGAGAGGAGACTTGGGAACTACAGCCTCGCTTTGCTCATTCGGCCTTAGGCTACTTCACTTTCACAAACCACAGAAAGCCCGCGCATCCATTGACGGAAGAATTTCCATATTAATACACTTTAAAGTTAAGCAACATTTGAGGTCTTTTAAAAATCTGCTTTTTACTAAAAGTTTTACCACTAGACGTCTTCTTATTTTTTATTCATCTTTTGGTCAAGTTTCGGCTGCATTTGAAGCCTTTTAGAAGAATTAGTCACGTGTAACATGGCAAATCCCAAGGTATTAAAGGTCAACATGTTCTTGATTCTATAAAGTTAAGTTTGAAGCTTTAAAGACTCCTTGTTCTTATTTCAGATTGAGGGACTTATCACTCCTCCATTTACGCCACTCCACGAAAATGGGTAGGAATTCGTAAATGGCATTTAATTATAAATTAATGATTTATGACTTATATAGCCTCCTTTCTATATGAATATAAAGCTTTTGTTCCTATTTTATTATTCTTATAATTTCCTCATGATACTATTGATAGGAGTCTTTATGAAACTCATGAATAATTAATAAGGAAAACACAATAGAAATCATTGTCCGTGGAGGAGGTTGTATATCTGATACCAAATCCTCCTGATTTTCATAAACTTTAACTCCAATTTTCTTAGCCAAATTCAACTTTATCTTAAAAATTATAGTAGAACATGAATGTATACACCTAGATGTTTCATAAGCAATATACAATACTCCGATGGCAAGTGATTGTATATCTGAATATATATAAATTAGTATGCATATAATAGTAACAACGTCCTAACTCTGTACATATACAGGGAGATAAATTGATATGCATGATAATAGAAACAATGTACTAACCCTGTGCATATTTGCAGAGAGATAAATTTAGATGTGATACCTAAGTATGTGGATTACCTTGTACAAGGAGGCAGCCAAGGAGTGTTTGGTGAGAAATAATTTTTTGTCTACAGATGATAAGAAATGATTCCAAGATTTGAATAAGTAATTATATATAGACCCCTTTCAAGATATTCCCAACCCAGCTCAATTCAGAGGACAAAACAATAAAAACCAACTCTCATGAGAGTTGAATTTTGTTGTTTTGTCCTCTGAGTTGAATAGCTCTGAGAAAATCTGTTATTACAGTTGAGCCATCGATGAAATATTCTTTTGTTTAAAGTATCATCCAAGTTAGGCTATCAGGCTGATACAATGCTTGTTGTCTCATTTGCATCTCATTTGCATGCATCCATATTAACTGCTATAATAAACAAGACTATGGGCATACAGTAAAGGGAAGGAGGGGCAATAACAGGGGGAGGGGGAGGGGATGACTAATTTAATGAAAAGCAGTAAACATTTAATGTAATTGCAACAATTCACAATGCAGTTTATTCAAGTACTTCAGACCAAGGTTTACACAACTCCAGTGTTCACAATATGTCACACAGACACATTATAAGAAGCATTAGATAATGATTTTTTATTTTACCTAATGCAGTGAACGGCACCTCTGGTGAGTGCCTACTATTTTCTGTTGATGAAAGGAAAAAATTAGCCGAGATATGGGTTAATGCAGCAAAAGACAAGTATGTATTATGAGATTTTGCAACTAATTTTATTGTAAAATTTATGCAATTAAGTATTTTTGTCTACAACCACAGGGGCAGATCCAGGATTTTATTTAGGGAGGGGTGCTGTGCACAAAGTAAACCCAGGGAGGGGTGCACCCTTTAGAATCAAAGGAAAAAAACAGTATTGGTTATCTTCGAAGCTGGGGCACAAAGTCGAACCAGGGAGGGGTACGCACCCCCTGCACCCCTCCCTTGAATCTGCCCCTGAACCAAAGTGATCCTGATTGGTCCTATAAAGAAATTCAAAAAAGCAGTCATTGCCAGAATGAGGGATTGCCAGAACACAAGAGAAGTGTTAGGAACAAAATAGACAGTGTAATACATAGATAGATTTAAGAGGGGTGGGGTGGCAGATGGGGCCATGTTCCCCCTTTTATTTTGGGATTCATTTTTACCTTTTTTTTGTCCAAGATATCTCCCCAGAATGCAGGAAATCTAACATATTTCTGGATACCACATTTTAAGAACTTTCTTCGGAGCATGTTCCAAGACCTACTCTGGCCTCTGGTGTCGTTTGCTTTAATAATGAACAATTATCAAAATGAGAGATTTCTGACAGTTCTTTTATTGATAATATTCTGTGATTAATATACTTCATTAGCTCACTCCCAATCTCATTATACTGTCCTTTGCTTAAAAAATTCTTTGCTTTTTCCATTTAAAAGGTTAAAGTATGTAATTATTCAGGTTGGTGCAGAGAGCATCAAGGATACACAGGAGCTGGTTAGTATAAACATATCATTTGAGAAATTATTCGACTATTTCATTCTTCATTGGGGAGCACAGGCTGGGACCATTAAGCATAGTTTTCATGCAATTAGTAATGTACTGTTTATCATTTATCATAGGAGGGGAGGTAGATAGGAAAATAACAACATTTTGAAGGCTCTTCTAATATGTATGGGACTGGTCACACAATTTTGAACTTGTTAAAAGGGGTGGGCTGTCTATAAAACTCTACATTAGGGGTGGGTCATTTTTCATTTCCTGCATGAAAACTTAAGAGGGCATCATCTTTTTTTGTCCTCCTTTTATACTGGGCCAGCAAAACAAAGAGCTCCCTAAAATCCAGTCCCCTCCCCCCAAACCTCCTTTACTCTATGGCAAGTCCCCTAATACATAATGTTGTTAATTTACCACAGGCAAGGCATGCACAAGACATAGGGGCACATAGTATTGCAGTTCTGCCGCCATCATACTACAAAGCAGGATCTCCAGGTTCTGCTAGTTTGTGTCTTTTCTTCTCATTTTTCTTGGTCATTACTAAAGTAAATCATGCCTTTTACAGATGCATTAGCTGACTATTTGCAGGAAGTTTATAAGGCAGCACCAAGCATGCCTATCATGTATTATCATATTCCTTTCCTAACTAATATTAACTGTGAGTATTCTAGTTTCTTTCCTCAGTCAGTCATCTGTCCATCCATCCTTTCATCTCTCCCTCTCTCCCTCCCTCCCTCCCTCCCTCCCTCCCTCCCTCCCTCCCTCACTCCCTCCCTCCATTTATCCATCATTCCCTCCCTCCCTCCCTCTCTCATTCCCTCTCTCCCTCCCTCTCTCCCTCCCTCTCTCCCTCTCTCTCCCCCTCTCTCCCTCCCTTTCTCCCTCTCCCTCTCTCCCCCTCCCTCTCTCCCTCTCTCCCTCTCTCCCTCCCTCCCTCCCTCTTTCCCTCCCTCCCTCCATCTGTCCCTCCCTCCCACCATCCATCCATCCATCCATCCATCCATCGGTTTTGCTTAATTTTATTTCCAGTTCCCCTTGAAGATATATTGTTGGCTGCTCAAGAGAAAGTCCCAACACTTATTGGTGCAAAGTTTTCTCATAATGATTTGGCAGACATGGGACGAAGCTTGACTTTGTCACAGGGAAAATATCAAGTGTCGTATGGTGGAGATGGGGTATGTTGTTGTCAATGGTGATAAAGTATATCATAGAAAAATCAAACACCCCCTTTTCCATTTATTAAGGAGGGAAAATAGTATTGTTTATGGAGCCCTTGTCAAATCTACTCAATCTTGTTAATATTTTGTAGAAGCAAAACACACTGGTGCTGTTTTACAATATTAAACTTAAAAGGTTGTTTTCTTTCCTGGATGTGACATGGTGATGCAATGTTTACCCATTTCAGACCACATGTCGTTCCTTAGAGTGTGGTTTCTTTGTTTAACAGCTGTGCATGAGAATATACATGAATATGGGTACATCTCAAACCAAGGGTAATGGATGGGAAAACATTGCACCACAATGAATTAGGTCAATGCTGAATGAATTGGAACCCCCATCCCAGCTCTATCCTCTCTGGATAAAAAGCCTCCTGATTACAGACGGTCAATTTGTCATTCTTTTGTCTTCTAGAACCTTATGAAGTGAGTAGGAGGCATTTTTTAGGATGCAAAATTTAACCTAAAACTGTCACATCTTTAAATCGTGACAGAATTGTTTTCCAACTAATAAAGTTGTTAATGCATGGACATAGTTGAAACATTCCAGAAAAATAAACTAAAGGTGTCTTTCTAAAGTGAGTTTTGACGAACCAATGGATGAACTAGAATGCAAATAACATATTTATTAATGAATTTTTTTAACAGATGATTCTGGGAGCTCTCGCAATGGGTGCTGTCTCTTGTGTAGGCGTGTATGTATCTTCCAAGCGGTAGCAGTTTGTAGTATTAGATTTTAAAGATGCATCTTCCAGCTTTGTCCCTTATTGCTGTGTTTAAGGTGACGTCATATCCTGTCCCGTGCAGAATGCTCATCAGCTATATATCGCAAGTTGTCAAATTTTCACAGGGCCCCATTGAAAAACTCCTTAGAGACATGGGCACCCTACCAGCTGAGCGATAAATTTTGTTTCAGCCAATCACAGCGCGTTAGACTGTTTTGCTGCTTCTTCCTCATTCCCAGGCTAACCCAACTTTTGCATATTTTTCTATTTTTGGGCCGGTGATTTTATCCACTCATGCTTTGCGCGCCGCGTTTACCGCTCAGCTGGTATCTAAATATTATAACCGATAAATAGATAAAAAGAATCTAAAACGTTTTTTTCTAAGAGGGATGTAACTCTTTGCAGGTGTTTCAACCTTGCGGGAAAAACAGCAAGTGCTGTTTTTAACGCGTTTAACAAAGGAGACTTGGAGATAGCGAGAAAACACCAAGTAAGAGAGCGTCGCATTTCGTTAAGGACCTTTCTCACTCCTAAACCAAGCTCAACCACAACAGTATATTTTTCCCGCGTTGCCCTGTATTCAAGCGCTTTGGAGTGAGGTGTGTGTGATTGGTTTCTGAGTCGGAACCATGAATCACTTAACTTTCTTTCTATAATTCCCAAACTTCTTTTTCGTTTGATTTTCTTCGTTCTCTTTAGAATCATCCACCCCCTGCATGCCCTGGGTTGCAGAGTAATCGAAGGGCGAGCGGCGGAGACAACCATAGGTTACCATCCCATCCCCCCCCCCCCCCCCCCCCACACACACACACACAACCACCGCCACCCACCCACCCACCCACCCCGCAAATGAATTTCGGTGGTAATATGTTTTTAACGCCATCTGTCTCCTCCTCTAGAATCATTTGCAAGCACTAATGAAAGTTATCAATGACAATGGTTAGTATTCAACTATTTGTTGCAAGTTGCATACCAAACTCGAAATGCACTATGGGCGATTTGAATTACATCAGCAAAACGTCACAACGATATGGAAGTTTCCCAACCTTTGTCCTTCCGTTTTCGGGAATATTCAAGCTTGCTAAGTAACATGCAACAAAACCTTGCCTTTTGTTTTCATTGCTGTAGATATCCTTTTTTAGCGTAATTTTTAATGTTCCACCACAGACATACACTCACAATAGCGCACGCGTTTTAAGCGTCCAAACTGAGTATTACGTATTACACCAAAACCCATTGTGACGTGGATGAATTAGAATAATTTCCGTCATTCTCATTTTTTACAGCCGGAAAATCTGTCTTTCCTCTAGCTACTTTAAAAGCTGTAATGAACATGAAAGGGGTGAACGTTGGACCCCCGCGATTACCACTGGTACCTTTAAAGCAAAAAGAGCTTGACAAACTTAAAGGTGATCTGCAGAATATTGAATTTTTTGAATGGTCATGAGCGAACGTAGTTTTGACTGGCCTTGTAAGTAACCTGTTTAAAGTGCAAATGAACCCTTTGAAAATACTTTCAGTACTGGTTCTGCATAAAGTTAATAGTAGATTGGTAAAATATTTCTTGATTTGAGTGATGCGTCTCTAAGTTATGAAGGTTTATACTTCCAATATGTTAATGATGATGACGTCAGGTAAGGTATTTGAGTGTGTTTGTTGTAACAAGTAACACTAAATGCTGGCCATTTTGAAAATACAAATTTAAAATAGCTTTCATGTAAACCATGAGTAAAATAATGATGCTTTTTAAATACTGTATCTATGAACCAGTTCGATTTTGCATATTTGATTAAGCCTTAATAGACGTCACACTTATTAGCAAATTGGAAGTGTAAACCTTCATAACTTAGAGATGCATCACTCAAATCAAGAAATATTTTACCATTCAACTATTTACTTCATCTAGAATCAGTACTGAAAGTATTGTCGAACGGTTCATTTGCACATTAAGTTGGGTCACCAAAAAATAAACAATGATTTTTCTTTCAAGATTTTTATAGGTCCTCGCGCTACAGTCGATAAATCAGTTGATTCCAGTTTTTACAATATTTTACGATAAACATTTGTAAGGCTACAGTATCCAAGGGATCTCTGAAATGCCGGGCTCGTTTTATTGATACTTGTTAGTCTTAGAATCTAGTTATAAGTTTTAACTTAAAAGTGCGTTGAGCTAATGCAGAGCCAAGTTGACCAAAAAGACTTTCCTTAGTCGGTGTGGCTTTCAGTAGGGATTCCATACTCGACCATGGACTATCCTTACCTAAACATGCTTGACTTCCTAAATCACACAAAAATGCATTCAAATGAACAAATCCTTAAACATCCTAATGTATAACGCATTTATTTTTTTGGTATTTTTTTGGTACATCAAAACACTTAGAATGCTTGCTTAATTGTAACGTTTTAAACTTATATTGATATATTTCTCTTGATTCATACTTTTTCAGTATATTGATATGGTTTGATCTTAGAAACCCTAAGTATCAGTTAGACGACATAAAAGCGCGCGCCCATGGCGATATAGACGCACGAGAGAAAATATAAAGAACGATTAACAAGCGAAAGAGTGGCACGAGGCGAAGCCGAGTGACACTCTAGCTTGTTAAGAGTTCTTTATATTTTCTCAAGTGCGTCTATATCGCCATGGGCGAGCGCTTTTTTGTCGTCTAACTGATTTATAATATGACCAAAAATCTACCGTGCGATCCATGGGCAAATAGTTCGTAGGCATTTGAGCCAATCAGAGCGCGCGTTATATCACACATCTCACTCGTGCGCGCGCTATTGACGCCATCGGGTTTGAAAATTTAGAGAAAAAAGGCGAGCGTCCGTTGAGATCAGCGTGCGCGAGCGTGCAGCCCATGGGGAAATAGTTCATTGGTTTTTGGCCAATCAGAGCGCGCGTAATAATCTAGTCATATTATAAGTGGACTAGTTAATCTCAATGTCCTCTAAATCCACTTGGTAGTGGTACTTATGAAGGCATCTGTGCCCAAAGGTACCTGCTTGAACCACGAACAAGAATCCATCCGCATCCGTTGTCATATCAAATATCTTAACCTGTGAATCCTTTTTGTAATCCCATTCACGAATGAAGCGGCGTTTACCATCATATGTGCGTTCGTAGATCCCAACCACGCTTTTTGGTCCCAGTTGGTCGGCAGAATAGAAGATGTTTTTCGTAGAATCCATCGCTATACCTTTTACAATGCTCATGCGGGAGCGTCCGTCATTAATCTCATCCCAGCTTTCCTTTGTGACTACCATCTGTGCGATCTCTTTGAAGATGAAATCCGAAGTCTTCGCTGCGGTATCTGAAGGTATGGCTCCTACAGCAGGGTCACTTCTCGATATGCGGCTACTTTCCACCACCCAGTTGTTTCCACCAGTCGAACATCCAAGGTAGTTGATGTTCCCATAATATTTGTTGTAGAAGCTGTGGAGGTACCAGTCGTAGCGATCGTTTAACGATGGTGTTGGTTCAGAAAGCCCCCAGCGCATTTTCCAGTTATAGATTGCACCGTTGTAGTCTGCATATGCAAAACGATCTCCACAAAAGGCAACGCCTCGTACGTCGGGTTTATTTCCATTTGGCTCGAAGAGCTGAGGTATGGTGTAGTAGTGCTCTATGGAAAGCCCAGTTGGGTCTGTAAAATCACCCTTTATTTTGAACATCAAAACGTAACTGTCTCCACCTTTTGCTTTGCTATGAGCTGCTACGGCCATGACTTTTTTATCAGCATTTATAGATATGTCCAGTGGATGGCATTGTCCCCCGCATTCTGCTCCTGGAAGGTCGATTGTTTTGACAGTCTTTAAATTATCACGATTGACAACCGAGATCTTCGACAGTGCAGGCTGTGAAACGAAGAGATAACCGGCAGCATAGTGCAAGCCATCTGATTCCCCCAAACCAGTGCACTCGGATTTTACTTCTTGGACCGGATAGATAAACAGGTCTCTCATTGCAAATATGTGGTCTTCTTCTTTCTTGCGTCTGTCTTCAGAATAGGGGTCCTTTACAAAGTTTTCACAGTACTTCTTGTATTCAGGATCACGAACTTTCGTCCACCAAGTACAAACCTGGGACATTACCTTTTCATAAGAGGTTTTGTCGTTTTTGTACTTCATCGAAGCTGCAAAGATTACGGAAGCATAACCATCTTCTTGGTATCGAAAAAATTTCCTGATGAAAACCCATGTGAGTTTAGCTGCTTCGTGGGTAGCCAATCCGCTGTCGAGCTTTGCTTTGAAGTAGTGTTCGACGAGTTCCTCTTTAGTGACTAGTCCAGTAAGGTGAAAGAGTGCCTTTTCGACGTATTCATCGTTTCCACTTCCACCAAGCACCTCCTTGATGAATCGCTGGCGCCTTTCTTTTGCTACCTCAGATTTGTCGTCCTCCTTCAACTCTCGAATGACCTTTCTTCTTTCGTTCATGGTGTATTCAATATGCTTGAAATACCACTTTCTCTTAGATTCGTTCCAGATTTCTTTAACGTCCTTCTTGATCGATTTAATATCATCTGCAATAGCATCAAGTTTTCGTTCTAGAGCATCAAGCTGCGCAGTAACTTCTCCACCACCACAAACATCGGTAAAGGTACAAACGACTCCTTGAATTGCAGATGCCATGCTAACCACCAAACCTATTACACTTAGAGGATCTACGGATCGTTTTTCTATGCTTCCGCTTCGTGGTTGGGGAGCCGTTTCATTGAAAGACTTGCTTTCTGTTTTTTGCCAGCCAGAGGCTAGAAAAACAATTGCCAGGAAAAAGATAAACTTCTTGGTAGCCATGTTCCTAGCCTGAAATGATACAATAAAAGGTGTTGCTACTTGAAGCCTCCTACCCGTCCTATATCATCGCAAAAGGAAAAGCAAAAGTTAATTAGCCTTCTTTGATCTAATTAGTCAATGAAAATATAAAATTGTAGTGTCTACACATAACTTTTAAGCCTCATTTACACGAACAAGTTTTTCTTGTCAAGTTTTCTTTCACAAAATAAAACTGGTACATCAGATTTTTCGACAAGGGGACTTGACAAGGGAAAAATTGCCACTTTTCCTCATTTACACGTGCAATAAAACTTGTCAAGGAAAACTTGCACGTGCAAATGGCGACTAACATCAATAAGTACATGGTATTATCGAAAGGAAAATAAGTTACCTAGCCTGGTTTCTTGGGTGAGTAAGGATAGCCAGCAAGTTGTCTGCCGACTAGTTTCTTCCCTTAAAACTGAACTAAAAGTTAACGGGATTTCTTAAATGGCTTTATTTATTGTCAGTCATTGTCTGTCTACACATCATCTCTTAAATTATTCAGAGTGCTTGTTCTTAAGGTTGACCTATACACCGAATTAAACAATTGAACAGCTCGGTGAATGGCGCATCGTTGACCTTTGTCAACTAGATGGCGAAAACACCTTATCTACCGTTGTTACCCTTTGACATTGGATTTTACCTTAGTCATGTAACCTATGACCTTTCACTTCGACGAAGAACTGACGTCCGAAACCTTAATATTTTTACAATGAAACGGCTTCGCTTGCTTTCTAGACGAAATGACTAACGTTTTATTTCCCAGCGCAGACAAACTCTAGCGCAGCGCACTGATTCTAAAAATAGCTTAAAGATTCGGACAAACATTGCATTCTGTTTAACCGCTACGAGGATTATACGAACCGATTTTATTATTTTTACTTAAAGTTACAATAATAACCCATGTAAACTAAGATCAACTGCGATCGGCTGTGAAAATTATGTGCTGAAAGTAAACTTGTAAGTTTGTTTGTCCGAATTTCGCCTTTGTCTTCGTTTTTATGACGTCACGGTTGCGCAGCGCTATTTAGGATGGGGTTTTCTCTGAAAAACTCGTTCATTAATCATTTAAATCATAACCCAAGAAATGATGAAATATCGATGATTGACATTTTTGACTGTGTCATTGATTTACCGACCAAAGTTGCTACAGGCACGGAATCGTCATGGTTGACATGCTCTCACGAAAGGAACTGAACGTGTTAGGCTTTACGCCGTCTACCGTCCAATGGTAAATCTCATTAGATTAGATGAAAAGAGAAAGGGAAAAAAGCGAAAAGGAACAAAAATTAAAACAAAAAAGTAAACTAAAGATGTTTTAGAATTTCCTGTTTTTATGACGTCATACCGTTGCATGCAAACAAATTAGTTGATGTGGTTGATTAACCAAAAGACGCTATAGTATTGTATAGTATATTATAGACCCCTAGCATTGATTTCCTAGAGGAATTCTTCTGGGGGACAAAACAATAGGCCGTCTTTTCTTATACAAAAAAAATCATTTTTTTGTCCTCCAGAACAATTCCTCTTGGGACTCAGTACAAGGGGTCTATTTCTGGTGTGCAACCACATGACTCAAAATCCTTCGAGATATGAATAACAATGAAACAACCGCCATGTTGGTTGATCTAACGAGAGAAGCTAATGAGAAATGCTTTGTTATCGTCAAACAACATGACGGCTATGACGTAACATTCTACCCAAGAATAATAACTACAACCTGCGAAAAGGGCTAGCAAGGTTTCAGAAACACCATTTCTAATACATTAATTTTATGCCTTTCCTTCATGACGCAAATGTTATGCAGACATATAGTTAAAATGTAAAACTTCTGATTTTCAAAGTAAATATCGTGATGGCAGCCATGACAGGAGGCACAACAATAGAGTCTTTTCTACCAGGGAAACTGAATTCTTTCTCGTGTAAATCAGATTAAACCTGACTCAATTGTTTCTGGCCTCCTGTCATGGCTGCCATCATGTAAGGTTGCAAAGCCTCTATTTGAATAAAATAAGAAGAACGGAAAAATAATTGGAAGTAATTGTAATCCCTTGGCATTTATGGCATATTGATCTCCACCATCCAACGCAAACTTAACTTTATGAAAAAATAGGCGAAATCTTAGCACATTGATGGTCAAATCTCAAGGTCGTGCGATCAAAGAATCACTTAAATTCAAAAGGCGACAATTTTTCGTTCGATAATAAAGATTTTATTGTCGACGACCATGATTATTATAATTACAGCTGGTATTGCCATGTAGAGAACTTAATCAAAATATCAAAAGACAGGAGTTCGAAACCAGATATTTTAATACTTTATTTCCTAGTACTTTCCTGAAATACCTTTGATCCATTTTATAAATATCTTTCGGTAGTGTTTTCAATCTTATTGAATTGCGTGACTTTCTCGATAAGAAGCAAGATAAAGTATAGTAAAAGAAAAAGAACTGTCAAATTTATTGCTTCAGCTGTCTCGTGCTCGAATATCTTCAAGTTGTCACAGGTGGCAAAAGCCCACTTAGTCATTAGCGATTCAAATCACTGAGAGTCAACCTTCCATTTGTCGAGCTTGACATTTCCAAAAGCAAACTTAGAAACGTGCCCTAAACTTGAATTTTGCAGTACTAAGCCAGACATCTTATTGTCAGCTTATTCCGCCTGCTCGAAAGAAGTTGGCCATTTGGGATTTTCGTTCGATGTACTTTTTCACACTTGTAAATTTGTCACTTCTAGGCAAGCAATATCTTTAGACATGCAAATGTATTGTCTTAAATCTATCTGGACTTGCGTGTTTTTTTCATATCATGCTGCTAGAATTTATCATCTCTAACACCGACCTTTTTGCGTGATCATAATGAGCATCGGTCATATCGACCATTGCCATGAAGAAGAGCCTTACTTCAGTTCAAATGTCTTATTGGTTATTGTCGTTTTGTCACTAGTTACAGGATTGATCACAGGTGCAGGAAATTCTCTAGTTTTGGCGTCCGTTTACTTGTTCAGGAACCTCAGGACGCACAGTAACTATTTCCTGGTGTCTTTAGCTGTAGCGGATCTTTCAGTTGGTTTGGTTGCTATTCCGTTATACTGTATTGGAGCCATTACGTGGCCTCACACGCTTGGCACAATAGAAGGTCATGCTTTGGATTGTTTAGTGATGTTAACACTAACCGCTTCTTCGTTGAGCCTGGTTGCTGTCAGCTACGATCGACATCTTGCGATTTCATCTCCTCTTCAATATTGCAGCCTAATGAATATACGCCGATGTCGAACAATCATCATCTTGGTGTGGTGTTTGTCTTTCGTTATTGCATCTCCTAGTTTCATTGCAAAGAACTTAAGTTCTCGAGCGATTTTGAACGTTGCTTTTATCATCATATCATTTGTTTTTCCTCTGGTGGTCTTGATCTTTGTGCAATGTGGTATATTCAAGGCTGTGAGAAGACAGTTGTCGCTGATGCAGACTCCCCTTATGCAAATGAATGTTGATGACATTCCACACCAGGAAAGAGGACAAGCAACAGAAGAGGTACAAACACTAGAAAAGCGAAGCAAGGAAAATATGGAATTAGAAAATATAGATAATAGTGATCATCAAAACAATGAAACACGCCCAGAAAAAGTACGAGATTCGGATTCAATACCAGATGATGAATACTCAAAAGAGGTTATGGGTGAGAAGAAGCAAGAAAAACCCATCATGAAAAGATTGCATAAAGGTTTAAGTAGGCCTTCTCCATGTATTGGTTTGAATGAAAACAAAGAAAATAACAATTCGATGGAAGAAGTGAATCTGCTAGAAAATAAGTCTCATCATCGCTATCATGATATTCGTGACCACAATCTTCATCGACATCAGCGTCAACATCGGTATTTCATTTTCGAGCTTCATCCTGACAGATTCGTGTTGGTAAAGCAAGTTTTGAAGCACCATAAACACGCAATCACACTTGCTCTTGTGATTGGCTGTTTCACTCTCTGTTGGCTGCCAACATTTGTTCTCATCATAATTCAAGCCAATGACAGCGCTCTGTGTAGCATTATCAAACATGAGCAAATATACTTTGTTACGTTGCTTTTTGCATTAGCCAATTCGTTGCTCAATCCTTTCATATATTGTGCGAGGCTGAGCGAATTCCGTCGAGCGTTTGCCAAGATTCTAAAGTGCAGATATCAATCTTCTGTTCGGTAGAACTGATATCTTTAATGGGGATACTAATACACGTAAATTCAGTTAGTATATCCACACAAACACAAAAATAACAGACCGCTACACTCGAGGGACTACTTCAACGAGACGGCGGCCATCTTGGATCGCAAGACATGGGGCGTCCAGGGAACAAAAAAGCTTTGTTACGCTATTGACTTCGATTAATATTAACAGCTCACCACAAGAGAATACAACAAGCAATGAATTAAGACGACACATCGATGACGTTTACCCATAAAAAGACAAACGCGTGAAACTCTATATATTTTCTGCCATCTTTGTTTTGTAAGATGGCCGTCGT